>NC_045127.1:17334698-17666364 GCF_007655135.1 Punica granatum | reverse complement strand
TCCAAAATGCAGTAAAGATGCGGACGCGAAGTCCAAAAGCCGGTAAAGATGGACACGAAGTCCTGGACGCGAAGTCGAAAAGCAGTAAAGATGGGCACGAAGTCCTGGACGCGAAGTCCGAAAAGCGGTAAAGATGGACACGAAGTCCTGGACGCGAAGTCCGAAAAGCGGTAAAGATGGACACGAAGTCCTGGACGCGAAGTCCGAAAGGCGATAAAGATGGACACGAAGTCCTGGACGCGAAGTCCGAAACGCAGTAAAGATGGACTCGAAGTCCTGGACGCGAAGTCCGAAAAGCGGTAAATATGGACACGAAGTCTTGGACGCGAAGTTTGAAAAGCGGTAAAGGTGGACACGAAGTCCGAAAAGCAGCAAAGATGGACACAAAGTCCTGGACGCGAAGTCCGAAAAGCAGTAAAGATGGACACGAAATCCTGGACGCGAAGTCCGAAAAGCAGTAAAAATGGACGCGAAGTCCGAAAAGCAGTAAAGATAGACACGAAGTCCTTGACGCGAAGTCCGAAAAGCGATAAAAATGGACACGAAGTCCGAAAAGCGGTAAAAATGGACAAGAAGTCCTGGACGCGAAGTCCGAAAAGCGGTAAAAATGGATACGAAGTCCTGGACGCGAAGTCCGAAAAGCGATAAAAATGGATACGAAGTCCTGGACGCGAAGTCCGAAAAGCGGTAAAAATGGATACGAAGTCCTGGACGCGAAGTCCGAAAGGCGGTAAAGATGGACACGAAGTCCTGGACGCGAAGTTTGAAAAGCGATAAAGATGGACACGAAGTCCTGGACGCGAAGTCCGAAAAGCAGTAAAGGTGAACGCGAAGTCCGAAAAGCGGTAAAGATGGACACGAAGTCCTGGACGCGAAGTCCGAAAAGCGGTAAAGATGGACACGAAGTCCTGGACGCGAAGTCCGAAAAGCGGTAAAGATGGACACGAAGTCCTGGACGCGAAGTCCGAAAAGTAGTAAGGGTGGACGCTGTCAGCACCCAATTTTGGTCCATCGGCTTCAAAGGGGCAGAATCGCCGTTTTTGCCACCCGTGAGGGAAGTATTTCCGATTAATTACCCGAGTACTCACGACTTTTCGGAGATAGCACATTTTCCTTATCTAGCACCAATTTTATGATTTTTCAAAATAATACGATTTGGGACGTTTTCGAATTTCGCGTACATCGACGTCAATTTTTAAAAATTCGAGATAAAATTCGAGATCTGAAAATAATTTTATCGCATAATATCGATCATCAAATTTTTCGGAGCGTGATGGCGGTCTCGAATTATTTTTCCGACGTCCGATAAAGAAGACGAGATTTTAAATTTGTACGCGCGTCGATTTAAAAAAAAAATCAAAAAGCCGGTCAGAAGTCAGACTGCTGACTTCTGACCGTGACTTCCCCTTCTTCCTCCCCTTTCCCCTAGCTTCGTCCTTTTTCTTCTCTTCTTCTGACCTCGTTCTTTTTTTTTTTTTTCTTTTTTTCCTTTCTTTCTTTCTTCTTCATTTCATTTCCGGTAATGGCAGCTCCCTGCGGCGCCGCTCCTCTGCCCAAGACCGACTCGTCTTGTCACCTCCCTCTCAGCTACATTCTCCCTCTGCACACGCTAACTTCGGCTCGCACGGAAACGATCGAACCGACTCGGCCCCTCCTCGGAAAACCCGCGGCTCTCTTTCTCTCGCTCGCTCTCCCTCTCTCTCTCGATTCCGGAACAAAACCGGCAGCTCACGGAACTTTTCGGGGGGGACTCAAAAACAAAAAATCCTTAGCTCACCGATTCTCTCCCCAGCTTGGCCCCCGTCTGATCCCTCTCTTTCTCTCGGCCTCTCTCGGTTTTTGAAGAAAAAAACCCGAAGCTCGAACTTCCGAAACCCCCAGCTCACGCCCGAAACCACAGCTCGCCACGGTCCAGCTCACCCACGGCCGAAAACTTCCAGCTCCCTAGCCGAACCCGTAACTCCCCCATAGCTCGACCTCCGAACGTCCGGACGCTCGCAGCTCCTGATCCCGAACACCCGCAATTCGGATCCCGGTTCTCACGCCTCCCTCCGCACACTCTCCGGCTTTCCCTCACCTCGGCTCCCTCAGCTCCCCGTTCGGCCCTCAGCTCACCCGAGCCGCCCCGAACCGCCTCCCTTCTTCCCCTTTGTTTCATTATTTTTGCTAACCGTCGGCTCCTCCTCTCCGGGCCAGCACAGGTAGCCGCCCAACCGCCCATCAGCCCAGCCTTTCGGTCCGACCCAGCGGCAGCCGTCCAGCCCGGCTCAGCAGCCATCCCGTTCGGCACGGCCCGATCCACCGACGGCCCAGTCCAGCACCGACAGCCCAACTCGGCCCAACAACCCAATCGGCCCAATCCAAATCTCAAGGGCCCAGTCCGGCCCAATCCTCCCTCAGCAGCCCAACTCCCCAGCGAATTTTTAAGTTTTTTTTTAATTTTTTTATTTACAGATTCACCCCCAATCTCCCGAACTAGGTAAATCCTCAACTTAGTGGCATGTTTAGGACTTCGCTTCTGAATATTAATGCTTACTTGGATGAATATGATGCGAAATGAATGTTATTGGGCTGTGCGGGTGATCGGATTTGTCTCAAACTCGATTTTACGAACTTTTCGTTTTGTCTCATTTCAGTACAGAGGACGCAATTTTTATTTTTCAGATCTGCCCTGAATTTTAAAATTGTTTCCAGTCAAGTCCCGGTTATTTTAATATCTTCAGATCAGTCCTGAACTTTTCGAAATTTTTAAATCAGTCCCTGAACTTTTCGGAATCTCCAGATCAGTCCTGAACTTTTCGGAATTTTTAAATCAGTCCCTAAACTTTTTGCAATTTTCAAAACAGTCACTGAATTTTTCGAAATTTTCACATTAGTCCTCGAACTTTTTGAATTTTCACATCAGTCCCTGAGCTTTTCGGAATTTGCAAATCAATCCCTTAACTTTTCGGAATTTTCAAATCAGTCCTGAACATTTTCCAAAGACATCCAGCCCTTTCCTACTTGGATCACCGACCGACAGCGTGTGTGCCATGTTTAAATATTTTATTCTTGTAATTATATGTATACGGCATGACAACGTGTGTGCTTTTGCATGATTTTCCGCTTTCCATGAATCGTGCTTGATGTGGTAATGTGCTCTTGATCCGTGCTT
The DNA here is from genome assembly GCF_007655135.1 of Punica granatum. Taxonomy (NCBI): domain Eukaryota; kingdom Viridiplantae; phylum Streptophyta; class Magnoliopsida; order Myrtales; family Lythraceae; genus Punica; species Punica granatum. The sequence goes on along the minus strand of NC_045127.1, from coordinate 17,663,210 downwards.
AAAATGTTTCATTATCGTTTAAATCGAAACCTCACATGAATCGGATTAATCATGCAAACTCGACCTAAAATTAATTTTTAAGTCCTAAGGTGATCGGGAATTAGGATTCGCATCGGACGGTTCATCAATGATCGGCTCGACGGTCCGAAACCCGAACATTTAGAGCATTTGGCAAAACATTAATTAATTTAATCAATAATTTCACTAACGGGGTAATTGGACGTTTACACGATTAATTAATTCAGTTGGCCCTAATAATTTTGTACGAATTGGTAATAAACCGGTAACACGCGTCGATAGGTTGCAAACATGCGTTGGTGCCCTTCTCAAAACTTGCAATTTTTATAAAACTCGAGACACGTAGTTCGATGTGACATGGATGTCTAGGAAGGACTTGCGCGTCTTGACTCGAGGCCTCACCTGATTTCAGGAAACTCAGGTCGGGACGTGGAAGTTCTTCTTAGATCACTTCCGGAAAGATTAACCGATCTTTTGGTTTTCCGGGGTTCTTGACAACCCTGGAAGGTCCAGGGGGTCGGTTAGCACCGGTCACAGGCCGAGGCGGCCCGTACCGCGTAATCTCTTTTCCGAAAATAATTTTCACATCAAGGGCAAAATCGTCTATTTGCAACCTAGCGACACCCCTAGGGTTAGAATAATAGAAACGCTACGGTATCAGGGTAGGGATGGGCTACCTATCTAGGCGCAGCTTCATCTGCATAGCCCGCTCTATCCGATCGATGAGTTTTTGTTATTCTAGCGTAGTCTCGGGTAGTTAGTTCGGGTGAATTGGCTTAAAACACAAATACCGGACTAATTATATACTTGGTTAAGACAAAAATGGGCAATAGCGGGATAGGCATTAGGTTCTAGGACTCACGAGCGGAATCCATATTCGGTAATAACTTATAACAACCGTAGTGTCATAACATAGAATAATCCCTAAAGCAATCCACAAACACAAGATTTGACAATAGACGTCACGTACACCAAGTCCTCAAAAAAATAATGCCAAATGCAAAATACCTTCCCGAGGCGATCCTTGATCGATTCACACCTTGTATCCACTTTGTTTGCTTTAGGATAGGATTTGTATGCCAAGATACCCCGGGTAATAATTTATTAACTCACATAAATTCGGCAATAACAAAATCTCATTGTTCGTTTATTAGCGCTTACTTGTTATATTCTTGCACTTATTTGAGATGCGAGTCGAGCCCAATCCTTTAGGATACGATTCACATGGGGTCCAACGCCCCAATCGTAGATTACGGGACCTAATCCCCTAAACACCGAGTGCGCACCTTAATTTCAATTTCAGTCTTTTCAAACCACGCGGTGAGCACGAGTGGAATAATAACCGAATGCGAACCGACTGGGATTCAGTTGTTGTAATTTGTATTTTATTTATTTGAGAGGACAATGTAAGGATTTATGTTGTATGTTTATTCATGTAAGAATCCCGGTCGGAGAGCAGACGGTCGAGTGTTTCTTCGAATTTACGGTGTCAAAACGAGTAAGATGAGCGAAACTTAATCATGCGGTAAATAAATAAAATGGCAAGCCTAGCAAGTTAGAGTACCGAAAGGGCGTGTGGGATATAGGCCCACACGTAATAGAACCCCCGAATCCGGAATTTCCGGTTCCGTACAGACCATTGCCTTAACATTTAGGTGTACCCCGTACCCCTAGACCCGGGCGACTCATCGGCCCTCGACCCTCGGGTCGTAAACAGGTAGTGGCGACTCCTTCTCACGTGCGTCCGTCGCGCGTCCCCGGGAAGGTGGACAAATCCCAAGCCACGTTGCATTTGAGGTTTCGCGCATGCGTGCCCCGAAGAGATCAAATTTGGGTGCGCACAGACGCGATGTCCGAAAAGCAGTAAAGATGGACACGAAGTCCTAGACGCGAAGTTCGAAAAGCAGTAAAGATGGACGCGAAGTCCGTAAAGCAGTAAAAATGGACGCGAAGTCCGAAAAGCAGTAAAGATGGACACGAAGTCCTGGACGCGAAGTCCGAAAAGCGGTAAAGATGGACGCGAAGTCCGTAAAGCAGTAAAAATGGACGCGAAGTCCGAAAAGCAGTAAAGATGGACACGAAGTCCAGAAACCAGTAAAGGTGGGCATGATGCGAAAATGCAGGGAATGTAGAAGTAACGACTAGTGTTAGGGAATGGCGCGGGGCGCCGAAGAGGGGCGCTTGGCATTGGGTTGTGGCTTTGTGGGGATGGTGTAGTGGTAGGCGTGGCTTGCATTGCCGCCGGGGTGGTTGTGCTTTGCTGGAGGCCCGCTTTGCCCCTCGAGCGGTTGTGCGTCTGATCTGCCAGAAGGCAACCCTGTTGTTGGATCGATTGTTTATTACTCTTGCTGGCAGCTGGTCTCGCCGCTGGAGCGATTGCTTGCTGGGAATGCCCTGGTCTCACCAATGGGATTTTTGCGTGCGAGGCGGTTGCTCATTGCTGATTGGGTGGCTGTTCATTTGCTAGGGATCGGCGTCTAGCGATGCGGGACTCGAGCTCTGGGAGCGCCTACGTACCCTCTTGGACAGGGGATCAGAGTCTGCTGTAGTTCTTGCGTTTGCTGTACCTGTGATCTTGACATTATCAGTAAGTCATGGGGTTACTAACAATGTATAAGTACAGGTAAAAGGATGTGTTCGCGACGCATGTTCTTCAGTTTCGGGTCGCCCCGGCGACCCGTGGAGAGTTTTTGCTTTGGCGATGCGAATGAGATCCCATTTTTGAAGGCCTCAATGCGAGGGCTCCAAGGCTCCTGTTGGCCATGCACGAGCTTATCGAGACATTTTCGATGATGCTCTAGCGGCTCTGTCGATTATTCGACGCGCCCGTCGGCTTAGGACCCTTCTCGTCAGGATGCCATAAGGCGACTTCGTTTGTAACCCGCATGAGGATTTTTTTGCCCAGATTTTATCAGACTCGATCTGACCATTTCCATAATACTATGACTAGACCTCAGAAAGAAATGTCTGGAATTTCGGGTTTGTGGTAGCCTGTTGAAGGGTGGTTGTGATCCATTCTGGAGTTATGCAAAGACAAACATAAAAGAGAAAGCTTGGGGGAACGCGTTGCCCCAGGCTAAAAGGATACACGAGTTCACGCCTGTAGCGAGATGTACCATTTTTCCTATGTTCTTTTGTTGTGTAGGCTGTATCAAACTGCTTGGATAGTATGTTCGGTTTGCCTACTGTGCTTGAGGAGCAATCCACGCTGGATGGTTGAGCTGTGTTGGAGGGCTGATCGAGGATCATGTTGGAGTAGATAATTTGGCAATTTTCTTTGGGGATCCCTGGTCCGCGCAGAGTGCGATAGCCTAGGGTGACTGTTTTGTTTATCTCTCGTTTTACTCTCTTTTTGCTACGGTTACCCACCTCAGGGCCGTACCTCTCAACCTAAAGGGGATTAGCTCTCATTCTGCCACGACTGCCCGCCTCGGGATTTTTAGTCGTGCCTCTCTCTTGCCCTAACTTTTGCCTAGGTCGCCCCGAGGGGTTTTCGACCTAGCGGGCTCGATTCTTTTGTCTCTCGAGTTTGCAAGGGTGAAGGGTTCGAAGGATTCGACCTTAGAGTGCATTGTTTTCTATCTCCGTCGAGGAGTTGTGTCTGCTGCTCCCCTTTTGTCGGGGTTTGTTGGTTTTTCAAGATTGGCGAAGCCGGAGTTTTAAATCTCAGCGGTGCCTTGTTTTGTTCGTTGGCGAGTTTTCCCGCATCTTTTCTCTCTCTCTTCACTGGCGGGTTTTTCCCGCTTCTTTTTGCTCTGTTTTTTATTCTTTTTTTCTTGCAGCTGGGGTTTGTTTTGTGTCCCATGTCTTTGTTTGAAACTCCAAGATTTTGCATTGACGAGGCCGCTTTGGTGTGCTTCGCCTCGTGGAGACTTGTTGTGTGTTACTAGTCCTATTTTGTGAGGACCAGCTTTCTTGGAAGTTTGAATCTTGCGCACTCAGAAGTCGAACTCCGTGTCATTTGCCCTTGCAAGCATTACATGTGAATTTCCCCTATTGTCTAGGAAAAGAAAATATCAAATTGCCCCATGTGGAATAAGGAACCGAGGTTGCCTGGCGCGAATGTTGAACGGGAATGCCGCTGTCCTCATTTGTTGAAGTGGCCTGTGGTAGGCGCCTGGTGTGATGTCTCCGATCTCCTCTTGTTGTTCTTTACAACGCGTGCTTCTTGGAGGGTGCACGCAGTTGAAGCCACTAGATGTTCGAGAAAGATGGTTGCATCAATGCTGAGCGATTCACTCGATTGTCCTTGTTTTCGACTTCATAGGGGGATACCTCATCGTCGGACACCTCCCTCGTCACAGTATAAGGAAAGGGTCCGAAACAAGTTCTCAAGGAAGCGTGAATTCGTGCATCGCTCTTCGCCTGTGGTCAATGTGCCCCTATGAAGGATGACAAAGAAGACAATGCATTAGGCTATTATGCGGAGAATATGTAGTAAGAAATATGAGGTGGTCCCATAGGAAAATCCCTTATTGTCCCGCGCGCGACCCATGGGGTGCCACGTGTAGGTAGCATTTGTTTCTGGGAATCTAGTCATCACTACTCTGGAGTGGTTAGACCGTGACTAAAGTCACATAAGCATATTTTCCTTAGTTGCGAGTAAGCATGCGCAGTCGTCCTAGGGAAGGCTCGATGAGTCAGGTCCCATGAGGACAAGCGAGTCGAACAGGTCCAACAGAACTAATAGGGCGTTGCAAAGACTGTCCTAATGCTCCATTGAAGGATTTGTTCATGTCGAGAGCCTATTTGGGGGAATGCATTTAAATTAAAGCAAAAGAGAGTTTAAAGAATACTGCGCATATTGCCATCGCGTTCAATCGGCGACCACAACAGAGGTGGATGAGATCCATTCTTTGATCAGAGGCATGATCTTGCTGGTATCTCCTGCGATCGAGAGTTGGATCATGCTCTGCTTGTGGAGCTGTCACTTCCGGTCTTTGCAGCGAAAGGATTAGACTTGCTCCTCGGAGTATCGCTTGGATGAATTTGAATCCAAGTCGATTTTGGATTTCAGATTAGCCTGAAAGCAGTAAATATGAGGTGTCAAAACCTGAATGTAATAAATGCTGGGCTGGTGCCCAAAAGCAGTAAATGCTGGGCCGGGGCCCGAAAGCAATAAATGCAGGACCGAAGCCCGATACGGGGCCGAAGCTCAAAAGTGGGGCCGAAGCCCGATGAGGGCCCGAAACCCAAAAGTGGGGCCGAAGCCCGATGCGGGGCCAAAACCCAAAAGCGGGCCCGATGCAGTAAATGCGGGGGCCGGAGCCCGATGCGAGGCTGAGACCCGATGCAGTAAATGCGGGGTCGGAACCCGATGCAGGGCCAGAGCTCGATGTGGGGCTGGAGCCCAATGCAGTAAATGCGTGCTCGATAAGAAAGTGCAAGAGATGCAAAAGCAAAGATCAATGCTGAGAAAAAGTGCAGGGCACTGCAAAGCGGTGACTCTGATTTTTCTTGCGGTCTTGCTTTGTGGAGCAAGGATGGGGACTTAGTGTTGAAATCCCAAGGAGCTGGATGAGAGACGTTTGTTGTCTCAATTGTGGTCGCTCAGTATTCAGGCTGTCTTCTTGTTGGGAATTTCCTACAATGGGAAAAGAAAACAATGAAAGAGCATAAACTGTTCAAGATTTCAATGCAAGAGTGTAGGGAAGCGAACTGGCCTGGTGGGCGTCGTGCGAGCGCATCGAGGGACGTATGCTGAAGATTCGGCACGGGCAGGGATAGATGTGCTCGCACGACGCCTAGTGACGCACTCTGTTGCATTGAGGGAGGTGCACAGGACATGCCAAGAAACGTGTTGGAACACGTGGAGGCGTAGAGGAATGGTGAAGACTGTAAGTTGCCTACCAGCGAAATTTGGAACGACTTACCTGTCATGTGGGAATGCGTGGTAGCTGCAAAATAATAAATAAACAGAATACATGCGATGCATGAGTTTTGAAAATACTAATGCGGTCATTCATATTGACTAGGACGGTTCAAAGTACAATGCAAGTTTTGAAATTGAAGTCCTAAGTCGATTTTCCACTGCGCTCGGGGAGCAAGCAACCATCGCCATGGAAAGTCCTAGTTCGAGAGTCTGGCAGGGGTGTCTATCCTAGGGTGTATATGGACCCCCGCGGGCCCTTTTCCTGGACCTCTCCAAAGCGGCGTTTGCTCGTGCCAATTCCTGATCGCGCCTCTGTAGCTCGACACGGGTCTGGGCGAGCTCTCTCTGTAGTTGGCGCTGATTAACAAGCTGCTCGTCCCTCTCTACGACTTCTCGACGAAGACGATCTCTTTCGGCTCTTAGATGAGTGAGCTCGGCTTGGATGGCCATATTCGGAGTGGGAGTTGCGCCGGGTGACCCGCCATCTCCGACTCACGGAGAGTTGACGAGATCCTCGTGTGCTGCTGGACCCCATCGGTAGAAGCGAAGGATGTATTCTTCCGTAGCCTGGAAATCCCGCTCATCAAGGGTCGGATGCTCGGGGAAGTATGGAAGCTCGGTAATTACAGTTCGCCAAGCATCCAGGATCTATTCGACGTTACTTTGGCGATCTACGAGTGTCTGATCCTCCCGCCAAGTATGTTCAAATCTAATTCGCGCCGTATCCTCGGGGACCGTCTGTAAGCCACCGAGCTGCCTTACTACTCGAGTAGGAAAATAAGTGGTGGACCCCGCATGACTCATGAGTGGGACTCCATAAAAATCAGGACACCTAAGGGCCATGGGTCCGGGTGGCATCCACGCGGCACGCCACTTGAAGCTCCTAGGTGCTATTTCACGAAAAATTTTGATCCACTCAGAGAACTTGCGTTCTTCCACACGCAGGAGGGGTAGCAATCGAGAAATAATTGACTTCGGACCATTAAAATATATAATCGAGCGCACAAGACGCAGAGGGTTTGCGTGACTTTGGAGCCAAATTTGTAAAAGCATGGAGGATCCTTTTATCCTTCGGTCGCATGTTCTCAAGACGCAGTCGAGGGACCGGATGGTCTCAGCCACGAGGGCTACCTCATAACCACGCCATCTGACCACTTGGAGGACAACGCTGGCCAAGGCCGCATCAATGAGACTATGCGAGCGAGGGAATAAGAGGGCTCCAAAGATTAGCAATAGAACAGCATGACATAAATCCTTTCGAAGAAAATCCCCCTGGACCCTATGCGCTCGGGACTCAATAAAAAAGATGAGTTTCTCGATTGCAATCTCCGTGCTGCCGGAGTATGCGAGTTCAGCAATCAAGCGAGTCGTAGGAACCCCGAGTAGGCGTGAGACTAGGGTTGGTCGGGCGGTGTGGAAGTTGGGTTCTACAATGCCGTGGACAACTGCGGTTCGACCGATGAGTGTCCGGTACTCCTCGATGGTTGGCGTGAGCTCGGTACCCTGTATGTCGAAGACGGCGCGACTTGGGTTCCAGAATGCGATGGCGGCTTCGAGGAAATTCCAATCAACGTGCTGAGTAGCCAGCAAAGGGATATCCCCTACAAACGCAGAGATGTAACGGTAGTCGACTGGACGTAATGCTCTCCATATACGGGTAATCTCCTCGAGCAGTGGAGACCGGGCATGACATCCCTTACCAAGATGAAAGGAAAATCGACTTAAGACTAGTCAATACAAATGACACCCTAATTTTGAAATTGGATGATGCATGCATGTAGAAAATAAAAATGCCCACGGCTTAATGAATAGTATACATCGCACATCTCTCTCAAGAACAAAAAAAATTCAAATTGGCGCGCAGGCCGACTAAAGGACTGTTGTTGGAGTCGGGTTGGAGGATGGTGTGGAGCTCCTGCAGAATGCATGGTTTTAGTACTACAGGGACCGTGCTACGTAAGGATGGGGGCTCCCGATTCAAGGGTGTCAATTCCTTGAAATCGAGCGGGGATCTTTGGGGGCCTAATCGACGGTCCAACCGTGCGACGTACCCTTACTCGGAACCCCTATCTAACCTGTGTTTCCTAAAATCGGTCGTGGGACGCGACCCGTAGGTACCTGAATCTAGTATGATATGCAATGTGCATGCGAGAAATAAAGGTGCGTAAAGTAGATAAGAGGGAAATTGCAAAAAACGATAAATAAACAAGCAAACAAAACAAGCGGGAACGAGCCCAAACCCTCTAAGTGTCCCCAATGGAGTCGCCAAGCTGTGCGCACCCGAATTTCGTCTCGTCGGGGCACGCATGCGCGCGCCTAAATGTAACGCGGCTTAGGAGTGTCCACCTTCCCGGGGACGCGCGACGGTTGCACGTGAGAAGGAGTCGCCACTACCTGTTTACGACCCGAAGGTCGAGGGCCGGTGAGTTGCCCGGGTCTTAGGGGTACGGGGTACACCTAATTGCTAAGGCATATGGTCCGCGAAACCCGAGGTTCCGAATTCGGGGGTTCTGTTACATGCGAGCCTATATCTCGCGTGCCCTATCGGTACTCTAGCTTGTCTAGGCTTGCCATTTTTTATTTAATTACCGCTTAATTAAGCTCCGCTCATCTTACGCGTTTTGATACCGTAAATTTGAATAGACACTTGAGCCGTTCACTCTCCGACCGGGATTATTACATGAATAAATATGCATCATAAAACCCTTACATTGTTCTCTCAAATAAATGATAAATAACAATGACTGAATTTCGGTCGGTTCACGTTCGGCCGTTATTTCACTCATGCTCACCGTATGATTTTGGAAAAGACCGGAAATTAAATTAAATGCGCACTCGGTGTATGGGGGCATTGGACCCCGTGATCGAAGGTTATGGGCATTGGACCCAGTGAATCGTATCCTAAAGGATCGGGCTCGACCCGCATAACAAATAAGTGTAAAAATGTAACAAGTAAGCGCAAATAAACAAACAATGAGATTTTGTTATCACCGAATTTACGTGAGTTAATCAATTATTATCCCGGGTATCTTAGCATACAAATCCTACCATAAAACAAACAAATAGGATGATGGATAGGGTATGTAGCATTCGGCATCATTTAACGGACCCGACAGACATGATGTCCATAGTCAAGTCTCGAATGAGTGGGTTATTTTTAGATTATTCTGTATCGCGACAATATGGATTTTACAAATTAAAAGTATTTTCACCTAAAAGCCCAAAACCTAACCCTCTATTCGACTATTGCCCATGTTTGATTTAAGTCGAGTTTGTGATTAATTTGTTTTCCCATGTTTTGACCAATTCTATGCTCAAACCTACGCTAGGATCACGGCAGGACAAAAACCGGTAATCATGCCCTTGAATCGGTAAATATGTGTGTACATGAAAATCAAGATTACGTTATACGTATCTCGGTGCTTTTGAAATTGTGAATTTTGAAAAGGGCATGACTAACAGTTCTTGAACTATCGACGCGATTACAAATTATTAATCAATTCGTGCAATCCATTTAAAGAAATCAAGTGATTTAATTTAGCCAAATTTAACGTCCCAATTATCCCGTATGTAGAATTTTAGGTTAATTAAAAACTTGCCGAATGTTTTAGTCTACGGATTTCGAGCCGTCGAGATAGCCATTAGTTGACCGCCCGATAAACTCTAATTTCCGACATGGTCACATAATTACAAAAATGAAATATTTAAATGGGGCATATACATTGTCGGTGGGTGATCCAAGTAGAAAAGGGCCGGATATTTTTAGAAAATGTCCAGGGGACTGAATTGAACGATTTTAAAAGAGCAGGGACTTATTTGAAAATTCGGATGAAGTTTCGGGGATCGATTTGAAAATTCTGAAAAAATTGGGGACTATGTAAAATTACTGAAAATGTCCCAGGACTTGTTTGAAACGAATTTGAAAATCTGGACTGATCTGGAAACGAAACAATGGCCCCAGGACTAAACTGAAACAACTTGGAAAGTTCCTTGGGATGCTTGAAAAATTCTGAAAAATCCAAGGACTGATTGGAAAATAGTAAAATGACTGGGACTTTATTGAAAAGAATTTTTGAGATTTGGGGCAGATCTGAAAAGGGCAAACAATGATCCCGGGACTAAACTGAAACAATTTGAAAAGTTCTTTGGGATTCTTGGAAAAATTCTAAAAATTCCAGGGCTGATTAAAAAATAGTAAAATGACCGGGACTTGATTGAAAATAATTTTAGAGTTCGGGGCAGATCTGAAAAAGGTGAAAAATGGCCCCGGGACTAAATTGAAACAACCTGGAAAGTTCTTTGGGATGCTTAAAAAAATTCTGGGAATTCCAGGACTGATTGGAAAATAGTAAAATGACCGGGACTTGATTGAAAAGAATTTTTCAGATTCGGGGCAGATCTGAAAAAAATAAAATGCGTCCTCAGGACTGAAATGTGACAAAACAGAAAGTTCGTAAAATCGAGTTCGGGACAAATCCGATCACTCACGCGACCCAAGAAAACTCATTTTACATTATATCCATCAAGCAAACATTAATATTCAGGAAAGGAGCCCTAATCATGCCACTAAGTCGAGAATTTACCTAGTCCAGAAAGTTGAGGGGCTTCTCTGTAAAATAAAAAAAAGGCCAGACAATCGGCTCGGGTCAGATCGGATCGGATCGGGCCAGATCGGGCTAGCCCGCCCGAAGGAGAAACCGCCCGGGATAGACGCTGGGCCGAACTGGAGTGTTGGGCCGAATGGGCCAAACTTCTGGGCTGGACCTGCGAAGAAAGAGAATTGGGCCGAGGCCCGTTAACTAAAGGCGGTCGGGGTCTGAGGAGGACGGTGGCGATGGCGCCGCAGGCGGCGGCTCTTGCCCCTGGACGCCGCGACGACGGCACGAGAGGGTGCAGGAGATAGCTCTGGGCGCCGCCGATGCTTCGCCGTGGTCGATTAGGACCTCACCGGCGCTTAATCCGTCGGAATCGGGGGGAAAACTTGCGGTTTTCCGGCGAAAGCTCCGAGTTCTCCGATTTCAAAATTCTTCAAATCGAGGGCCAATTTTTCGATTTCGTTTGCTCGGTCCTCTTCCCCCCCATCCCAATTCCATTTCTGTTTATTTAATTGCAATTTCTTTCCCGTTTCCGTTGAGATTTCAGCCGATTTGGAGAAAATCGAGGAAAATCGCGATTTGGGGGCAGTTCCGGGCCGGCGGGGATCGCGGGCAGCAGGCGAGCGCTGCCCGGCCCTGCCCGATTTTTTTTTTTAAATTAGGGCCGGCGGGTCCCGGGCAGCCGGTCAACGCTGTCCGGCCTTGCCCGAATCTTTTCTTTTTTTCTTTTTTTTTTACATATATAATTTAATTTAATTAAAATTAATTTAATTTAACTTTTTTTTTAAGAAAAGATGATAAATTGGGAAATGACAATTTTGCCCCCCTCGGAGCCGATGGACCGAAATTAGGTGCTGACAGTCTATAAACTGCTAAGTCCTTCTCCAAACCAAATGTTTCAGTTTATAAGTTGTGGAACCCAATCTTTTATAAATTTGTAGTTTACTCTTGAATTTTTTTCATCTGGGATGATATCTCTCAACACCCGTCCTCATGTGATCATGTATGGCTTTGACGCTTCACCTATACGTGCCATGTGAACTTGAACAACCCACCCTCAAGAATTATCTATTAGACGGGGCTAGACTTCCGATCTCGGGACTTATAACCACAAGGTGGACTTCTTCTTGTACCTCAGGCAAGATGAGGAGGGCAGATAATTGACAATGAGGCCACAATTGGATCTAACTAAGATGAGGCACACTTTGGCCGTCTCAAAACTGGACTTGTTGTGGTGTGAGCCCACATGAATATACAGAAGTATAACCAGTCTGATACCATGTAAAATATCCACCAGACCTATAAGTAATTGGTGTCATTTCTAACCAAAAAACTAGAATTTTTGAATTGAAAATGAGCTCAATCGCTTATAAACCTAACATTAAATTTTACTAATAGAATTGATCAACGTGACATCATTGTGAAAACCAACAAAAGGGTACATCGTATACATACATTAAAAGGGGCATAAGTAATTGTCCAGTTAGATGGAAGTTCTTTTTTTTTCTTTTTTACATCTTAGTATCTGAAAAATCTAATAAATTTTCGATCAATTCAATCGAGTTAGATAGGCCCACTATAGGATAAAATTTTTCCATCATGAATTTTTTCCATTCACAAAACTCGAACTCTAGATCTTGTAAGAATAAGTGCGAACTGTTTAAACCAATTCACTGTGGCGAGTAAGTTTTAGAAAATTACTAATTAATGAGATTTATTGCATATGTCCTTGGAAAATATTATTTACGTCTAAATTTTTAATTAGAACATTGAATTGTCAATATTTGCAGTTTTCTCGTTTCCGTGTATGCAATCTTTCACTAGTTATATATATATATATATATATATAGGATACAAAATGACATAGATATTATCGTTCCCCTTCTTCCCTTCGATACTTTCGTTCTACGTTTCTTCTTGATACCACGTTTTTTTCGTTTTCCTTCAATGTTGATTAGTCAAATCCAGCCCATATTGCTGAGCAAAGAGACAAGAAGATAATTTTGGATAGAATTTTCCAAAAATTTCACTCCTTTCCCTTTCCCTTAATTTCCCTCCAATCCAAACATAAAGTAAATGGATTTCCGTGGGAAGTGGCGGTTAATGGATTGACAATATCACTTCAACACGCATGGAATTCTTAGATTTCTTTCACTAGTTATATATATACATACAGGTTACAAAATTACATAGATATTATCGTTCCCCTTCTCCCTTTCAATATTTTCGTTCCACGTTTCTTCTTGATAAGCCAAATCCAGCCCACGCTGCTGAGCAAAGAGACAAAAATTAAATGAAAGTAACGCTAAAAAACTTTGCAAAATTTGATTTTTCCTTAACCAACCCTTTCTTTAGATGAAGAAAAATGGAAGGGAGGGGACGGGATGATAACTTTCTATAAAAGATTTATGGATTTATTATAATAAAATAAAAAATTTAAATGTTTAATAAATGAGCACTAATACTCCTATCTCAGTATTGAACATGGAATGTCTTGGTAACCAGGTGAGAACATGCGTCGCTACGCTATATCATCTTTGATGATAAGACGACAATTTTTTATAGGATTTTTCAAAAATTTCACTTCTTTTATTTTCCTTAATTTCTCTCCAATCCAAACAAAATGTAAATGGATTTATGTGGGAAGTGGCAGTTAATGGGATTGGCAATATCACTTCAACGCGCATGGAATTCTTAGTGTGTTTGATTTTAGAGTTAAGTAGAGTTGAGTTTTGATTTTAATTAGTTTGTAATGATTGCGTTGTTGAATTATGAGAAAAAGTATGAAAAAATAATGAATAGTGGAGAGAATTTAGTATTAAAAATTGAATTTAATGGTTAAAAAAATTGAAGAAAATGAAAAAAGTAATAATTGAATTGTTGATATTTGTTGTGTAGTGAGTAGAGTTAAAATTAGAATTAAAATTTTAAAAACATAACTCATAAATCAAACGAGTTTAGATTCCTTCCCTGGATCCCGCCATTGGGTTTTTTAAAAGTACACTCTCCATCTCCAAAACTCTATTTTGCTAAGCAATTGGAGGAGCTTGGCAATCGAATTGGAGAAGTTCAGATTTATTAATACATATGATAATTTCATCACTTTTGTGGGAGTTATTGTGATGTAATTGCTTTCATGGGAGAAATGTTGGTGTGATTATTTGCTTGGAAGCCCCACGAGAAGAAGCATGGAATTGAGAGGTCTCGTCCGCATTGGTGGCAAAGGTTTCGGAAACTAGTCCGCAAGCCAGAGAAGCGTATATTGGCCCACCACAATGCTCTATACTATAGCGATGTGTGTCATATGCCCGCTAACTCTTTCTAGCATTCCATTGCCCATGCGGGCTTAGGACCATATCCTAAGTTAGCCTAGCGCCTTTAGAGAGAGAAACTAGAGAGAGAAGCTCTGAATTGCTTGACTTCTTTTGTGTAGTCCAAATGAGGGGAAAGCCCCTTATATAGAGTACAAGTCTACCCGACGATATTAATTACAAAAGTCTCCAAAAGTTGTAGAAGAATGTACAAGAGTCTAGAGCATGTAAAAGTATGTACAAGGTTCCAGAACGTTAAGAATATCCTACAAGCGTGGAGAACCTTTTAGAAAGACACATCTCCCGAGGTTCCCTAGATCTCATAAAGCCGAGGGTAAGAGTCATCGGATGAACCTCAATCCATCGTCCATCCAAGGCATGCCATGGTGTCCATGCCGCAGAGTCCGTCCATGACATTCTCCCCTACCTAATCTCGCAATGCCCTCGTTGTGGCCTCGACATCTGTCAACACCCTATTTTAGTCCTCTGGCTCCAAGAGAGAATATCAACAGCAACCTTGGCCACAACCCGGAAAGCATAACATAAGAAGGCCCATTAAATCTGCATTACTATTCACAGTCGAGTCAGTCATATGAATCGGATGGCCCGGGAGTAAGGCGTAGAGTATCGCAGCACCATAAGGATTCAAAACCGATGACTTAGCATGATCACATGGAGGAGGGGCAAAATCGTCATTGTCACCTATCGGAAGGAAGTATTTTTGATTAATTGTCCAAGCAATCACACTTTTAAACTAGGGGCATTTTTTATTTAACTTTAATTTGACAATTTTCAGAAAAAAAAACTCTACGGGACGTCTTCAGGCCTTACACGCTTCAAATTCGAATTTCAAAATTCAGAACAAAACTCGAGATTGAAAAATATTTTTCTACATAATGTCAATCCCTGAATTTTTCTGAAGACAATGGTGGTCTCGAATTATTTTTTGGATGCTCGGTTAAAAAGACTAAAAATTTCAAGTCTCACATGTAGCAATTTTGATTTTTTTTTTTCAAAATTCGAGTTGAGGCTTCAGGATTGAAATGTATTTTTCCACATTATATCGACCCTTGAATTTTTGAACACAACGTATTTTCAGATTATTTTTCCAATGTCCATTCTTCCCTCAACTCACCCGTCACTGTCACCGGCCCATTCCAGACTCGACTTTCCCTAGAACCCTCCCACTCTCCATCTCGGCACATCTCATTAAACACCCAAATCATCCTCATGCAACTCACTGAGCTCTCTCTCTGTTTCCTTTTTAGTTCCCTCCACCTCATCTCCTGCTTCATCCTCGGCTGCACACAGGACCACCTTCATGTTGCTGACCCAGCCCCTCAACTACTCATCATTGATCACAAACACACAAACAAAGGGGCTAGCTTCTCCACCCTTCTCTTGCCCTACGCCACACTAACAACAACAATCTTGACAACCATCACCATCAACTCTGCATTCACCATCTCTTCTTCCTGCTTAGTCCCCTCTCGGCCTCTTTAAACTCCATTGTTGCAATCTCTTTCTGGATTCGATGAGTTGGCCTATTGCTGTGCTGCACCTCCCTCTTCACGGAGTCGTTGAGCTGCTGTTCTCTTTCTCGAACTCCTGAGGCGCTACAGGTGCTCCTCGCCTTCTCAGCTCACTAATCCTTGAGCCGTTCCAATGCTGCCAACCTCGAGCTAGGCTAAGTTTCGAACTCTCTCTTTTTCTTTCTCTCATTCTCTGTGCTGTCCACTTCCATCTACTACTATGTTGCCACTCCTTTTCTTTCCTGTCACAGGTCTGAGGTCCTGACGACGAACCTCCTTGAGCCTCTTCTTCTCCTTCCTTACTCAGCTGAGTGGCTGCTTGCTGTTTCCCATGAGTTCTTGGTGTTGAGGAGTCCTTGGACGTTTCATTCCAACTTTGGCTTGTGCCACTCGAAGCCTAAAGGTTCCTCCTAACATTGGCTCGGGGAAGGTCCTAAAATCTTGAACGTAGTGGCATCTCTAGCGCTCCTCTTATCAATTGTCCGGATGATTTTGTCAATGATGCCATGAAATGCGTGTCTTGGATGAAAAAGGCATGAATCAGCTTGACAATTAAACCCGACTATGAAAACCGGCATGTTATGATCAATACCAGCTCAAGCACGAACTTAATGTTTAAAGAATCGGACTTAAAAGTCGGTTGCTTGAAATGAGAACGAACCCATCCAAATTACCCTCATGCTCACTTGGTTTTAAGAAATAAAGTCAATAAAATACACCGAAATCGGCTTAATTGATCATTTCAATTTAAAACCCTCAAATTGAGTTTTGATGTGATTGTACATGCCCATGTTCGAGTGATGGAATGCTTGAGTTACATTTAATTGAAAACCTCACGCTGGATTAACCATGCAAAGTCGGTTTAAAATTGGATTTAATTTTAGGACGGTTAGGAATTAGAGCTCTCATCGAACGGTCCATTAATGGCTGGATCGATGGCTCGAGACCCGTAAACTAAAGTATTCGGTAGTAAATTTAAATTAATAATTCCACACAAGTGGCAATCGGGATGTTTCACCTGGCTAAATAAATCACTTGGCTTTTTAATAAATTGCACGAACTGGTCAATAATCCATAATTGCGTCGATAGTGCAGGAACTGTTGGCCGTGCCCTTTTAAAACTCACAATTTCAAAAGCACCCAGACACCTTACACGTGTAGCGTGGATATTTAGGGAGTACTCGTGTATCTTGACTTGACTTTAGGCCCGATTTGAGGCAGCTCAAGTCGGGGTGCTTGTTTTCTCGGCTCTTTCGGGATCCTCACGACTCCGATGGATCCAAAGGATTGGTTGACACCTACTACCGACTTTCAATAGTCTGTGTCACATGGTCTCGATCTTTCATACACACACATTTTCTGGTTCAAGGACATGACCACCCGTTCATGATCCACCGACACCCTAGACATCAGGATGACCGAAACATTCCGAATAAGGAAAGGGATGAGCGCCTGTCAAGGTGCGATTGTCACTCGTACACCTTCCATTTTTCAGTCTGTATGTTTCTGTCACCCTAGTGTAGATACAGGTGCTTAGGGAATTGGACTAGAGGTATGAGTGGGGATGGTTCGTGAAAGATTCTGTCTCACATGGGTCATGTGCATAGATCTTGGCACCTTCGTAGTGTTTCGTGTTCTCATTTCCCTAAGTTTGTGCTTAGAAATGGTCAAAATACGAAAAATAAATTAACCTCGAAACTGGCTTAATCAAATACGGGCAAATAGTCAAGCAAAGGTTTAGGTTTTAGGTTTCAGGCGAAGACACACCTCCGTCATAATCTGTAAAGCTGCATTGTCACAATACAGAACAATTTAAAAGTAACCCACA
Source organism: Punica granatum (assembly GCF_007655135.1). Classification (NCBI taxonomy): domain Eukaryota; kingdom Viridiplantae; phylum Streptophyta; class Magnoliopsida; order Myrtales; family Lythraceae; genus Punica; species Punica granatum. Next base: position 17,646,054 of record NC_045127.1, on the reverse strand, counting down.
CATTTGAGACTTGACTACAAATATCGTTTTTGTTGGGTCCTTTAAAATGCTACCAAATGCTACATACCCTCCCAGGGCGGTCCTGGCTGATTCATATTAAATACATCATCCCGTTTGTCTGTTTAGGGTAGGAATTCATCTGCTAAGCAACCTCAGTTCATAACTTGTTAATAACGTAAACTCGACAGTAATACACAATTTGTCTGTTTTCTTCTATATTTATCTGTTTTTGTCTGTTTTCTTGTTGGTCAAGCCTGACCCTTTAGGATACGATTCACTCAGAGTTCAACGCCCCTAACCATCGATCATAGGGTCAAACGCCCCCACACACCCAAGTGCGATTTGGGGTCTTGCCTTGGGTCATTGTCTTGACCTATTCAGTATCCACGCAGAGGATGACTTGGGTCAAGGCATGTGAAATGAGATTAGACAATCATCGAGGAGCTCGATTGGTGTCACGACAGTCTCGAGGACCGTTCTGTCCTCTTGAAAATCTGTCGGTCTGGTCGGACCCGATCTATGGCTCTCATGAGCCCGCGTCGCTTGAATTTCGATATCGGTTTTGCTTAAACGCACGGTGAGTCTGAGCGGAATAATGGCCGAACGCAAACGACCGAGATCCAATCATTGTAATTTTTATTTATTTGAGAGGGCAGTGTAAGGATTTATTTTGTACATTTATTCATATAAGGATCACGATCGGTGAGTGAACGATCCGAGTATTGAATTGGTCGAATTGATCTACTTACCCAGGGATGACGAAATCCAATGCCTCGCGATTTTGGTTTGCACGGGAAGTCGACAATTACGGTCCGATAAACTACTAAGCGAGGATAGTGAACTGATTCCTCGATGTATAGGCCTACTCCTCTCTCGGACTCTTAGTCCGAATCGACAGTTTTCTTCAAATTTATTGTATCAAAACAGATAAGATGAACGTAGCCTAATCATGCGGTAAATAAATAAAAGTAGCAAGCCCTAAGCAAACAGAGTGCCAATATGGCGTACGGGATATAGGCCCGCACGTAACACAATCTTTGAATTTGAAATTTCCAGCTCTACAAGACCAATGCCTTAACAAAATAGGTGTACCCCATACCCCTAGATCCGAACAACTCACCGACCCTCGATCCTCGGGTCGTAAACAGATAGTGGAGACTTCTTCTCACGCGTGTCTGTCACGTGTCCCTGGGAAGATGGACGCACCCAAGCCGTGCGGACAAGCCCCAACGCGACAAAATTCGGGTCCACATAGCTTAGCGACTCCACTTGGGACACTTTAGAGGGTTCAGGCTCGATCCCGTTTGTCTGTTTGTTGTGTCAATTTATTTACCGCTTTCATTTATTTCCACTCATTTACTTTATGTGCATGCATTGCATATCATTCTAGTCCTAGGTACTTATAGGTCGCGTCCCATGACTAATACTAGGAAACACATGTTAGATAGGGGTTATGAGTACGAGCACTCCTCGCAGCTAGGCTGCCGACACGGCCTTGAAAGACTCTACCCAATTTCAATGAATTCATGTCCTTGAGTCGGGAGCCATCATCCTTAGATAACACGATCATTGTAGAACAAAGCCCTGCATCGTGTTATGCCTCCATACCAGCCTCCTTATACTTCGTATATTAAGTCGTGGGCATTTATTTTCCTGCGAGCATGCATTATACGGTTTTTTCAAAAAATGCTAGGGGTCATTCACATCGACGAGTCCTAAGTCGGTTTCCTGTCATCTTGGTAAGGGATGTCGCACTCGGCCTTTTGTCCACTCCTTGAACGCGTCTTGACACCGCTAAACAACATCACCCGCATCTGGATCAGTCTGCATGTAGTCAACCACGACTGCATCACTGCCTTTCTCGGAGACATCCCTCTACCAGCCATTCGTCGGACAGGCCGAAACTTCTTTGAAGTCGTGACATACTAGGATCCAGTCCACACAGTCTTTGACATCCAACGCACCGAGCCCACACCAACTGTTGAGGAACATCAGACCCTCGTCCACCGACATACGAGAGTCCCACCGAGCCTTCACAAGCAGAGGCTGGCACACCTACTAGGACATCCTCTTCTTTCGAGCGCGGCCACCCTGGTTGGCTCAGTAGCACCAGAGTCGAGAGAGACCTTCTACGTTGGGAGATAGCCAAGAAGGACGAGGAACTCGCTGACCAACGTTAACTCCAAGGAAACTTGCATGCGTCAATGCCGAGCTGCAGAGATGCAGCCAGGAGCTCTCTCGGGCAAACTCTGCTTTGGAGAGGTCCAAGAAGAAGACTCGCAGAGGTCCGCATACATTGTAAAATGGATATCTCCACGAGGTCTCGCTTGGAATCGGTGCTTTTCAAAGCGACGCTTGCTCACGCTCCAAGCGCAGTGGAAAACCGACTTAGGATTTCACTTTCAAAATTGACATTGTACTTTGAACCTTTCGAGTAAATGTGAATGACTACATTAATATTTTCAAAACACATACATCGCATGCATTTCATTTATTTATTGTTTTGCAACTACCACGCATTTCCGCATGATAGGTGAGTTCTGTCAACTTTTGCCAGTAGTCAATTTGCGGTCTTCGCCCTTCCTCCACGGCAAGACGAGTTGTGGTCCAAGGGCTGACCTACCCATGCATTTACCCTTAACGCACCTCGCGCACGTCCCCCAATGTTCTCGCATGACGCCTACCAGGCCAATTCACTTCCGTGCACCCTTGCATTGAAATTACGACAGTTCTTGCTCATTCATTATTTATCCTTTTCCCATTACAGGATATAACCAACAATAAGACAATTTGAACCCCAAATGACTACAATCAGGATAGCAAACACCTCTCATCTAGCTCCTTGGAATTTCAATGTCGAGGCCTAACCCTCCCTCAGCAAAGATTGCAAGCAACAACTCCAACAAACAGAGCATGGCTCAGCCCACCCACAGCAGGAGTTACGAATACGATCGCACCTCCGACCGAAGGATGGGCCCAATCCGCCCTCCACTGTAGCCACCAACCAGCTGCCACATACCCTTCTCTAACTCTCTTTTCATTTTAATTTATTTCAATGCATTCCAAAATGGGCTCTCGGTCAGAAAAAATCCCTCAAGTTGGCATTAGGACAGTCTTGAAGGCACCCTATTGATTTTCTTGGGTTTGCTGGACTCACATGTCCCCATGGGGCTCGACTCCTCGAGCCTTCCCTAGGACAGCTGCATCTGTCTACCCATACTTGGGGAGAGTACACTTATGCGGCCCCCAGTCATGGTTTAACTACTCCAATGTGGTGATGACCAGACTCCCGAAAATGAATGTCCCGCTCGTGCGGCACCCTATGGGTCGTACTCTAGACGAAAAGATTTTCCCATGGGTCCACTATAAATTTCTTACCATACATTCCACACCAATAGCAACAATCTTGACCACCATCACCATCAACTCTGCATTCACCATATCTTCAGCCTATTTAGTCCCCTTTCAGGCTCTTTAATCTTCACCGTTGTGATCTCTTTTCGGATTCGATGAGCTGACCTATTGTTGTGCTGCACCTCCCTCCTCACGGAGCCGCTGAACTGCTGTTGTCTTTCTCAAACTCTTGAGGCACTGCTGGTGCTCCTTGCCTTCTCAGCTCACTGCTCCTTGAGCCATTCCAATGCTGCCAACCTTGAGCTAGGCTAAGTTTCGAACTCTCTCTTTTTCTTTCTCTCATTCTCTGTGCTGTCCACTTCCATCTACTGTCGTGTTGCCACTCCTTTTCTTTCCTGTCATAGGTTCGAGGTTCTGACGACAAACCTCCTTTAGCCTCTCCTCCTCCTTCCTTGTTGAGCTAAGTGATTGCTTGTTGTTTCCCATGTGTGCTTGTTGCTTAGGAGTCATTGGACGTTCATTCTAACTTCGGCTCGTGTGACTCGAAGCCTACACGTTCCTCCCAACATTGGTTCGAGGAAGGTACTAAAATCCTGATCCTAGTGGCATGAGTAGGGCTCCTCTTACCGGCACGTTATGATCAAAACCAACTCAAGCACGAACTTAATGTTTCAAGAATTTGACTTAAAAATCGATTGCTTGAAATGAGAACGAACCCACACGAATTAATCTCATGCTCACTCGGTTTTAAGAAATAAAGTCGATAAAATACACCGAAATTGGCTTAATCGATCACTTCAATTTAAAACTGGCAAATTTAGTTTTGATGTGAATGTACATGCCTATGTTCGAGTGATGAAGTGCTTCAATTACATTTAATTAAGAACCTCTCGCTGGATTAACCATGCAAAGTCGGATTAAAATTGGATTTAATTTTAGGACGGTCGAGAATTAGAGCTCCCATCGAATGGTCCATCAATGGGCGAATCAACGGCTCGAGACCCGTAAACTAAAGCATTCGGCAATAAATTTAAATTAATAATTCCACACACGTGACAATCGGAACATTCCACCTAGCTAAATAAATCACTTGGCCTTTTAATAAATTGCACGAATCGGTCAATAATTCATAATCGCGTCGGCAGTTTAAAAAATGTTGGTCGTGCCCCTTTAAAACTCACAATCGCAAAAGCACTGAGACACGTGACACGTGTAACATGGATATCTAGGGAGTACTCATGTATCTTGACTTGAGTCTAGGCCCGATTTGAGGCAGTTCAAGTCGGGATACACGAGCCCTTCTTAGACCAATTCCAGGTGGAGCAACCGATTTCTCAACTCTTTCGGGGTCCTCATGACTCTGGTGGATCCAAGGGATCAGTCCACATCGGCTACCGACTTTTGATAGTCCGTATCACGTGGTCTCGATCTTTCATGCACACACATTTTCCGGTTCAAGGGCATGATCACAGGCTCTTGATCGGTCGACACCCTAGGCATTAGGATGACTGAAACATTCTGAATAAGGAAAGGGATGGGCATCTGTTAAGGTGCCATTGTCACTAGAACACCTTGCCTTTTTTGTCTGTATGTTTCTGTCACCCTAATGTAGATTCGGGCGCTTAGGGAATTGGACTAGAGGCATGACCGCAGATGCCAGTGAAAGGTTGTCCAATCCCACATGAGTCATGTGCGAAGATCTTAGCACCCTCGTGGTATTTCGTATTCCCATTTCCCTAAGTTTGTGCTCAGAAAGGTCAAAATATGAAAAATAGATTAACCTCAAACCTGGCTTAATCAAACACGGGTAAATAGTCAAGCAAAGATTTAGGTTTCAGGTTTCAGGTTTCAGGCAAAGACTCACCTCCGTCATAATCTGTAAAAGCTGCATTGTCACAATACATAACAATTTAAAAGCAACCCACACATTTGAGACTTGATTACCTGTCGGGTCCTTTAAAGTGCTGCCAAATGCTACATACCCTCCCAAAGTGGTCCATGGACGATTCACATCAAATACATCATCATGTTTGTCTGTTTAGGGTAAGAATTTATTTGCTAAGCAACCCCGGTTCATAACTTGTTAATCACGTAAACTCGGCAATAATACACAATTTATCTGTTTTTTTCTGTATTGATCTGTTTTGCTCTATTTTCTTGTGGCTCGATTCCAACCCTTTAGGGTACATTTCACATGGGGTCTAATGCCCTTAACCACTAATCACGGGGTCCAAAACCCCCACACACTCGAGTGTGCACGACCTGAGTGCGATATAGGGTTCTGTCTTGGGTCACTATCTTGACCCGTTTAGTATTCACGCGAATGATGACTTAGGTCAAGGCATGTGAAATGAGGTTAGAAAATCACCCAAGAGTTCGACTGGTCTCACATCTGTCTCGAAGAGTAATATGTCCTTTTGAAAATCCGTCGGTTTGGTCGAACTCGATCTCCGGCTCTTATGAGCCTGCGTCACTTTAATTTCGGTTTCGATTTTTCCTAAACGCACGGTGAGTATAAGCGAAATAATGGCCGAATTCGAACCAATCGGGATCCAATCATTGTAATTTGTATTTTTATTATTTGAGAGGACAGTGTAAGGATTTATTTTGTATATTTATTCATGTAAGAATCTTGGTCGGTGAGTGAATGGTCCGAGTTCCGAATCGATTGAATCGACTTACTTACCCAGGGACGAGTAAACCCAATGCCTCGCGGTTTTGGTTCACACAGGAAGTCGACCATCAGGGTCCGATGAACCGTTACGCGAGGATAGCAAATCGAATCCTCAATGTACGGGCCTACTCCTTTGTCGGGCTCTTAGCCCAAATTGACTGTTTTCTTTGAATTTACGATGTCAAAACATGTAAGATGAGCGCAGCCTAATCATGCGGTAAACAGATAAAAGTGGCAAGCCCTAGGCAAACAGAGTATCGATAGGGCATGCAGGATATAGGCCCGCACATAACAAAACCCTCGAATCCGAAATTTTCGGCTCTGCAAGACCAATGTCTTAGCAAACTAGGTTTAACCCATGCCTCTAAATTTAGGCAACTCATCGGCCCTTGACTCTCTGGTCGTAAACTGGTAGTGAAAACTCCTTCTCATGCATATCCGTCACGAGTCCTTGGGAAGATGGACACACCAAAGCCGTGCGATTGGTAGCACGCATGTGGGGCCCGATGAGACGATATTCGGTTCAATACAGAGTGGAATTCCTCGATCTCCTTTGTGAACTGCCAAAGATCCTTCGCTGGTTCCTAACTAGCCTCGGTCTTAGGTAATCCCTTCCAATGGATCAAGTACTCGTGCCTTGGCTTGCAATACTGCTTCCTAACGACCTTGTTCGCCAAGATTGCCTCAATGTCATGAACGTAGGTAGCCGTAGCCCCAAGTAGAGCTTGCTACAAGTCGCTTGGACTTAGGTCCTCCGCATCCGCATGATAAGGCTTAAGCATACTCACGTGGAACACTGGATGGCTTCAACTTCTTCGGGAGCTTCAGCTTACATGCAACCTTCCTTACTCATTCAATCACCGGGAAAGGATCTTTGTAACGCCGAACGATTCCCTTGTGCAGACCTTTATGCCTTAGAATATGGTGGAGCTTGACGAGCACAAGGTCCCCAACTTAGTCCTTCGTGTGCCGACGCTTCATGTCAGTCCACTTCTTCATCCGCTTTACGGCCTTGTCCAAGCATGACCATGTTAAGTCCGCCTCCTCTTGCCAACTCTTGGCGAACTTGTAAGCCATTGGGGTACTCCCTCAATAGCCCATAGCCACCGTGCTAGGTGTCAGTGGTTGCTGCCCTATCACGATCTCGGACGAGCTCTAATCGATAGATTCGCTCCCCTACAAGTTGTATGAGAACTGGCTACATCCAGCATCTTCACCCAATCCTTTTATATGGCGCTCACGTGGTGTCGGAGATACAAGTTCGACAACGCATTCACCCAGTCCATCTATCCGTTTGATTGGGGATGCAAACTGGTGGAGAAGTTTAGGTCAGACCCAAGCAGCTTGAAGAACTAGGACCAGAACCTTCCTATTAATCAAGGATCGCAATCACTCACGATCGTTTGCGGCACTCCCTGGTACTTCACCACGTGCTTCATAAAGAGCCAGGTTGCCTCCACCATTAGGTAGTCAGTTTTAGCTGGGATGAATGTGGCGTACTTGGACAATGATTCACCAGGACCATGAGAATCCGGCACCTTTCGGACTTCGGCAGACTCACAATGAAATCCATGGAAACACTTTCCCACTAATGTTCCAGGATGGGTAGGTGTTCTAGCAATTTTGCCGTGACTTTTGCTCCTACTTGTCCAACTAGCACACAAGACAAGTCCGCACGTACGCTTCCACGTCCTCACGCTAGTACAGCTTGAAGTACCTTTCCTCCACAACTGCTAGTGTGCGGCGAACTCCTGGGTGTCCTACCCACTTAGAGTCATGGAACTTATGTAGCACCTCCCGTCTTATCTTTAACACAATGGCACATACAAGCGATGTCCGTTGGTGTATAGCAAATCGCCATCACATCCAAACCGTCGAGTCTTTCCCTCTCGTGCATAATCAAGAAGGGCTTTGGCTTTAGTGTCATGCCTCAGCCCTTCCTTGATTCGATCCAGTAACATGCACTCGGGGTGACTCACGATGTTAGCAAGTTCTACCTTTCAACTTAGCGCATTCGCCACGGAGTTTACCTGCCTTAGCTTGTACTCCATCACCTAATTATACTCTGCCAAGTAATCTCGCCATTGAGCTTGCTTTGGCGTTAGCATCTTTTGGGATTGGAAATAGCTCGTGGCCACATTGTTCGTTTAGACCACGACCTTGGAGCCAAGGAGATAGTGTCGCCACGTCCGGATGCAATGCACTAGTGCAGTCATCTCCATCTCTTGGACTATGTAGCGACGCTTCGTTTCATTCAGTTTCCTACTCGTATGCTACCGAGTGCCCCTTCTGCATGAGCACGCCGTCGATGGCATAGCCTTGGGCTCATGCCCCTTCACCATCCGAATCTGGTAATACCCCGACCGCAAGTCAAGCTTGGTAAACCACTATGCTATGCCAAGCCTATTGAGGAGGTTCGTAGTGAGTGAGATCAACTACTTGTTCTTCACCGCCAACTTGTTAAGTACCCGGTAGGCGATGCACATTCGCAACGACCCATTATGATTCTTCTGGAACAGGACAGGGGCACCATAGGGGGACTTTGAGAGCCAAATGTAAATTGCATCCAGCAGCTCCTTCAGTTGCTTCCTCAACTCCTCTAACTCTAGAGGTGCCATGCGATACGGTGCTATGGAAAGTGGTTGAGTGTCAGAGATGAGCTCAATCCGGTGATCTACTTTCCTCTTAGGTGATAACTTTTTATGAAGTTCTTGCAGCATCACGTCCTTGAACTTGGCGAGGACTTGGGCTACCTCTATAGGGACATTCTCTCCATCGCCTTTAGCATCCTTGGTCTTCAAGGCCATGATATAACTCATCACGACCTTCTGGATCCCTCGTGAATGTTGCATGGCCAAAAGCGTCTTTTGTCTGTTTCTCGTTGAGCACTTCACTGGCACAATGCATTGGTACATGGCATCAAGGATGCAGATGTAATCCACAAATGACATGGTAAGGGCATCGATGTGTTCAAAGAAATCCATCATGATGACAAAATCGTAGTCATTAAGAGGGATCGCCTCCACTATTTCCTTGCTACACCACTAGTTGATCCGGATCTCTACGTCACGACCTATGCCATAGGTTGGGACTTCATTTGAGTTCACCGTTGTCACCAGCCCATTTTGGTTCACCGGCTACAACAAAGTCTTGAACCAACCGAGTCATAATATGAGCTTCAACCAAAGATAATCAAACAAAATCAGTTTAGTATTCATGGCAAGATCGACAGGGCCAACCCGGCGACTCAAGAAGCATGATGACAATGGAAGGTCTCTGTACGGACCCGAATGTGGACTCTCGTCGGGGCCCGCATTGCGCGCTTTTGGATCGCGCGGCTTGGGAGTGTCCACCTTCCCGTGGGGACGCGTGAGAGAAGGAGTCGCCACTTATCATTTTACGACCCGTAGGTCGAGGGCGGATAAGTTACCCGAGTCTAGGGGTATGGAACACCTAGTTTGTCGTTAAGGCATTGATCTGTGCGGAACCGGAAAATCCGTGTTCGGGGGTTCATGTTACGTGCGGGCCTATATCCCGCATGCCCTTTCGGTACTCTAGTTTGCTAGGCTTGCATGTTTTATGATTTACCGCATGAATTAAGCTGCACTCGGCTCGCACGTTTTGACACCGGAGATTCGGTGAATTAAACGATGTCCGTTGAGAAGCCGAGAGAGAAGTAAACCCGTATGTCGGGGAGTTGCTTCACAATCTTGCGTTACAGTTCATCGAACCATGGAGGTTGAATCCTTGCGTGAACCAAAACCGCGAGATCTTGGATTTACTTGTGTCTGGGCAAGCATTAGACCGATTCGATTAATTCGACTCTCGGACCGTTCGCTCACCGACTGGAATTCTTACAGAACAAATGTACAAAATAAAAGTCCTTACAATGCTCTCGAAAACAATAAATACAAATTACAAAAGGGTCGAATTCCAGTCGTTTCGCGTTCGGTTATTATTCCACTCTAACTCACCGTGAGTTTAGGGAAAAAGACCGAAGAACTGAAATTCAATGGACGCTCTCACTGAATAGGGCGTTGGACCCTGTGAGTGTTGATTAGGGCGTTGAACCCTGTGCTTGATGATTAGGGCGTTGAACCCTAATATTATTCGGCCTAGGGATCAGGCTCGACCCGCATGGCAAACAGGTGCGGAAAGATAACACGCAACATCTTAATAATAGACAAAGTGTTTGTTATTATCGAGTGTCCGTGTTTTAACAAGTTGTTAATCCGGGGTATTTTGGCATGCAAATCCTACCCTAGACAAACCAGCACGTGCCAATGTTTTAGCATTCGGCTTTGTTTTGAGAACCTGACAAAAAGAGTCAAATCTCTTGTGTGTGAATTGATTTTACAGTTGTTCTGTATTGTGACACTGAATTTCCACTAAATTAGCCAAACTCGTGTTTTGACTCTAGATTTGGAATCTAGAATTCCTCCTAACCATTATCTAGTGTTTGGTTAGGTCGAGTGAAAGGTTAATCAGCATTTTGCATGTTTTCTGACAGAGATAACCGTTTTAGTTACCCGAGTCTATGTTAGGATGACAGAAACTCATCAGTTAGATAAGAAAAGGCTATGCAGATGAACCTGCACCTGAACAGGTAGCCCGTTCTTATCCCGTACTGTAGTGTTTCTGTCATGCTAACCTTAAGAGTGTCGTTGAATTGTGAAATGACGATTTTGCCCTTTATTTGAAAATTGTTTTCAAAAAAGGGGAAACATCGCAGTGCGGCCCACCTCGGCCTGTAGCCGGTGTCGACCAATTCCCTGGATCGTCCAGGGTTATGCAAGAACCCCGAAAAAGCCAAAGAACCGGTCGGTCTGCCCGGAAGTGATCTAGAAAGATCTTCTGCATCATGACCTGAGTTACCTGGAATCAGGTAAAAACTCAAGTTGAGACACAGAAGCCATTTCCAGACGTCCATGCTACATCGGACCGCGCGTTTCGGGTTTTGAAATTGATAAGTTTGAACAGGGCACCGACGTCATTTGACAACTCATCGACGCGAGTTATCAGTTAATGGCCAATTCGTGTAAACTTTATCAGTGTAAAGTGGGTTTAATCATGTGAGCGTCCCGATTAACCCGTTTGTGGAATTGATGCTTAAGGGTTATGCCGAATGCATTAATTGTGAAAACGATTCACGACTCGACGACCAAGACGATTCCGTAAGGATCGAGGATAATTTGGTCCAATGACCGAAACTACCCTCATAACCGAATGGACCCGAATGAGTCAACGATACCCGAATCCATGCATGCTTTGTTTTGAAAAGACATTTTCATGCGATATTGCGACGATAATGTAAATTGCAAATTACACGAAAGCCGAGAACAGACTCAAAACGGGAAGAGGAAGCCTCATGCAACCCGTACGAGTCTAAGAGGCTCTCGGCCACTTCTCTTTGGAGATAGCCGAGAAGTCCCATGGCCCGAATGGGGTTCCACGAGATTTACCCGTCTCGTTTCGAATCATTTCTCGCATGCTCAAACGACAAACATGATAAATGACACGATTAAACGAAAATCGGTATTGCCATGATTTGAATAACGCATTCGAACATGCAAACATGCACAAACAAGTTATTTAAGGAATCGATAAAACAATACCGACTTCATGCATGTAAGAAAACACGAAAAGACTCGGGAATCAAACTTGGATCGGGCTAAGAAGGCCGTTCTTAACCCGAGGAAAGCAAGCCAAGTCTCGGTTACCTCTTCCTGAGGCAAACCCGAGAGCTCTTTTGCTTATTTCGGGTCGGGAAGGTCTTCCGAGGGTCGATCCAAACGTTTCCCGACATGCTAACATGTTAATCGAGGATAAACATGCATGATATAATGTAAAAAGTGCATAAACATGAAGTCTTGCAAGTGAACATGCTTTGTGCACCATATTACTCCATAGCCATGCAAATAATGTAAAAAGCCCTAACTCCTCTAAGTCAAGAGTGATTTACCTAGCCTCGGGATACGAGGAAAGAGTCGGGGAAGTGTTCGAGAGTCGGGTGACTCGGTTGAACGCTTGGAAGGATGCTCAAGTGCAAAGGATGCACGTTCGGGGAGCTAGGTGCACGGGGAATGCGGCTGGAATGCACGGGAGGCGCGCGGCGTGCGCGGGGAGCGGGCAGGCGCGCGGGCGTGCAGGCGTGCGCGCAGGGCGCGCGGGGCGCGCTGGCGGGCGCGCGGGCGGGCGGGCGGGTGCGCGGGCGGGCGCGGGCGGGCGCGGCTTGCGCGCGGCTGGCGCTGGCGCTGGCGGGTCACTATTCACCCGAGAGTAGCGATTCCACCCGAAATGCACTATTTGACCTGAAACAATAATTTAAAGATTTCAAATGGAAAAACCAATTTCAACAATGAACTCCATGGGTCCAAAATGAGTGGGATATGAAGTTTGAGAAATTTTGAGCTTAAGTCGGGATGATGAACATCGGCTTCCGACTTAAGAACTCAAGGCTCTCTTTTGATCTTTTCGGTTTTCTTTTCTCTTCCTTCTAAGTGCTGAAGTTTTCTGGTTCTTGAGTGTTCTTGGCTATGGAGTTTGAGAGGATTTCTTGAAAGAGAAAGGTTGGAGAGAGTGTGTAAGGGGAGAAGTGATTATCTTAATCACTTTTGGGCCATTTATAGGCAAAGCTAATGACACAATTAGTAAAAGCAAGTGCTCTTAACCCCCATGCTTAGAAAATATCAAGCCTCATCCTCTTCCATTGCATTAATGAAGAAGAGATAAGACATTGATGAGCATTGATGAGCATTGATGGAGACTTGAGTGTTGTCTTCAAACTCTTGGATATTTTCAAGCAAGAGTGCAAGTTGGCTTCTTGCATTGAAGAAGAAGAAGAAGCTTCTAGAGTAAAGGGTGACTCAGCTTGAATAGCCCGTGGGTCCCACGACCGAAGAGGAGAAACCGGGAAAAAGCTCGGGTCTCGATTGATCGCGCATTCGAAGTTCGTGGTTTGAATTGAACGTCGAATTATCGATATACGCGAGGAAATGGATTTAATGAGTCCGAGATTGGCATTTTCCGTGAGAAATTGCCAAATGTCTGTATGAGGCTTGGAAGCCGGTTTTGCTCCTTTTAGGCATTCAGAGCGAGGTTACCCACTTCTGACAGCATATCTTGTATCTGCATCCCACGTCGGTCATTTTGACATAAATTGTCAAATTACGTGGGCCCTTGTCCCTTAAGCCGGTAAATACAAATATGGAGCCGGAGATGTCCTAGGAGGCCGAAACTGGATTTCTCAGATTGCTTTCTGAGTTTCTTGGGCGATCCGGAGATTACTACGATCTCTGTTTGCTGAGATTGGGCCTCTAAGGATATGAAAAGTGCATCTGAGACCCTTAAAGCACTGCTCGAGGGGTCTAGATGAGTTGTGTGATTCATTCCGACAATTCCACATTGAGCCTTGAGAAGGCTAGCATTGTGTAAGGTAAGCATCCGGCGTCAAGTTTCCCCAAAGAGGACCTCCGGATATGGATTTTCACTAAAAATGGCCTTTTGTGCCCCTCAGAGGTTACTCGGGAAACCGTGAAGGGTTTTGCTGTCTATTTTGCCCAATTGCGAATGTCCGCTGGAGTTTTCAGGGCAATGCAGTGTGAACTTCGTTTGCCGTAATTCTATCAGACCAGTCTCCGGTTACGCTCTTCCGAAGAAGGGTATGCCCGTTTTGTCATTCGGAAGTCATTCAGAGTGTCTGTATGGCTTCTAAAAGACAATATGAAGCATTGCTCGTGCTCTGTATGATTGAGGGGCATGGCCGCATCTGATATTTGAAATTAACTTTTCTTCGAGAAACCGGCATTTTTGGACTTCCACTGAAAAGTTGTCTGTATACAGAAAGTTGTTCTGTATAGAGCAGATGATTTGCAAAATGCCTTTGGGGACACTTTTCATCTGTTTGGCATTGGAGTGGATTTTTGGGGTCCAATATTGGCTGTCTTCCGATGATCGAGCGAACTATCGGAAAATAGAACTGTCCATGTGATATACTGAAAATGCCGGTTTTGGATATTGCTGAGCTCTCTAGTCACTCTATTACCCTTTGGTGACCCCTGGAGTCCTTCTGTCATATGCATGTGTCATTTGCCCGATTTTGCCGACTTGAGGATGAATAGTGATTTTCTGCTCTGTTAAGTCGTTTTTCTGTATTCTGCTCAGGTTGTGGCTTGGATCATTGCTGATATCATCGTTTGGAAAGGTGAGCCAAAATGGGGTGCTGACAGCTTGCCCCTCTTTGACTGCATGCTCGAGTAGAGGATGCAGCCAAAGACTTTAGAAGCGCCCCAATTTGATAGCAATGATTGACATGGAATTTCCGATAACAGTCTTCTCCCTCTTACTTTGGATATGTGGGGATGTTATACCTGATGCAGAAATGTAAAAGTCAGGTTGAACCTGAGGGGATGGACCCCTAAACAGATAAGTAGTCGGGACGTACCCGAAGTGCAGGAAAGTAGTCGGGACGTACCCGAAATGCAGGAAAAGTAGTCGGGACGTACTCGAAATGCGGAAAAGTAGTCGGGACGTACCCGAAATGCGGGAAAGTAGTCGGGACGTACCCGAAATGCGGAAAAGTAGTCGGGACGTACCCGAAATGCGGAAAAGTAGTCGGGACGTACCCGAAGGGTTTGCAATATGCACGGGGCGCATACCGAATGAACAACATGGTTCAAAGGCGCCTACCCAATGGACTTGCGGGGTGCGGGGCGTGTTGCCCGGCGGGTTTGCAAGGTGCGGGGTGTTTTGCCCGGCGGTTTGCATGGTGCAGAAAAGTAGTCGGGACGTACCCGAAATGCGGAAAAGTAGTCGGGACGTACCCGAAGTGCGGAAAATAGTCGGGACGTACCCGAAATGCAGAAAAGTAGTCGGGACGTACCCGAAATGTAGGAAAAGTAGTCGGGACGTACCCGAAGTGCGGAAAATAGTCGGGACGTACCCGAAATGCAAAAAGGTAGTCGGGACGTACCCGAAATGCGGAAAAGTAGTCGGGACGTACCTGAAATGCGGGAAAGTAGTCGGGACGTACCCGAAATGCGGGAAAGTAGTCGGGACGTACCCGAAATGCGGGAAAGTAAATTGCATGGGATGCATTGCAAAAAGTAAATGCAAACGTTGGGGTGTTGCGTGAGGTGTGGAAGGAATCATTGTGATTCCTCTATCACTGAACTTGTCCGTGCTGCAATCGATGTGGTGGTAGAATGCTTCGTTACTTGCCAACTGATTGCGATGCAACTGAGTGCCTGGAGTGCTGCTTTGAAGATTCTTCTTTTGGGTTGAGATTGTCACCCATCACATGAAGTAGAGATGAATCGATCTTGGGGAGACATCTTCCAAGGAGCTTTGATTTGTCGGAGGCAGGCGTTGATGCTGGGACGAAGTCATTTCACTGAAGCCTTACCTCTGTGGCAGTGATGCGTTTGATCTGCCGAAAGTTGGGCTCGCCGCTAGGCGGTTACCTATTGGGCTGCCGGAAACCGGCTTTGCTGTTGAGGAATGATTATGCTTTGCCAGAGGCCAGCTCTGCTGCTTGGGCGGTCATGCTTTGACCTGCATGAAGTTCGCCGAAAGTCGGCGTCTTGTATTGCGAGACTCGAGCTCTAAGACAGAGCGCCTACGTATCCCATGGAACCGGGAATCAGAGTCTGTCGTAGTTCATGCTGTTTGCAGTACCTGTGATCCTGACATTACTAGTAAATCATGTGAGAAATACTAACAAGTGATAGATACAGGTAAGCATGAAAATGTTGTTGCAACACGCAGATCTTCAGTTTTGGGTCACCTAAGTGACTCGTGAAGAATTTTGCTTTAATAATGCAGATGGGTCTCGTTCTCGGAGGCCTAGATGCGTGGCCTCCATGGGCTCCCATTAGCTATGTATTGGGCATATCGAGACATCCCCGACAATGCCCTAGCAGCTCTATCGGTTGTTCGACGCACCCGTCGGCTTTGAACCCTTCTCAATAGGGTACCGTAGGGCGGTTGCATTTGCAACTCGTTTGGAGATTTCTGTTTAGATTTGATCAGACTCGGTTTGACCATTTCCAGAATGCTATGACTAGACCTCGGAAAGGAATGTCTGGGATTTCGGCTTTGTAGTAGCCTGTTGAAGGGTTGTTGTGACCCATTTTGGGGTTATGCAAAGACAAAGAGAAAAGAGAAAGCTTGGGGGAACGCGCTGCCCCAAGCTAAAAGGATACACGAGTTCACGCCTGCAGCGAGATGTACCCCTTTTCCTCTGTTCTTTTGTTGTGTAGACTATCCCAAACTGCTTGGATGGCACGCTCGGTTTGCCCACTGTGCTTGAGGAGGAATCCGCGCTGAACGGTTGAGCTGTATTAGAGGGCTGATCGAGGATCATGTTGGAGTAGATAATCTGGCCACTTCCGTTGAGGATCCCTAGTTCGCACGATGTGTGAGGAACCAGGGAGTCATTTTTATCCATCTCTCGTTTAACTCTCCTTTTGCTACGGTCACCCACCTCGGGGCCGTACCTCTCAACCTAAAGGGGATGAGCTCTCCTTTTGCCACGACCGCCCTAGAGGGTTTCCGGTCGTGCCTCTCTTTTGCCCTAGCTTTTGCCTAGGCCGCCCCAAAAGGGGTTTTCGACCTAGCGAGCTCGATTCTTTTATCTCTCGAGTTTGTAAGGGCGAAGGGTTCGAAGGATTTAACTTCCGAGTGCATTGTGTTCTGTCTCAGTCGAGGAGTTGTGTCTGCTGCTTCCCCCTTTTATTTTTTATTTTTTTTATTTTTTTTCGAGGTTTATTGACTGCTTTTAAATTGGCGGGGCCGGTGCTTTTGGTGAACGTCGGCGTTGCCTTGTTTTGTTCTTTGGCGGGTTTTTCCCGCGTCTTTTCTCTCTCTCTTCATTGGCGGGTTTTTCCCACTTCTTTTCGCTCTGTTTTTTTTTCTTTGCAGCTGGGGTTTGTTTTGTGCCCCGTGTCTTTGTTTGAAACTCCTCGACTTTGTATCGCCGAGGCCACTTTGGTGTGCTTTGCCTCGTGGAGACTTGTTGTGTGTTGCTAGCCCTATTTTGTGAGGACCGGCTTTCTTGGAAGTTTGACTCCCGTGCACTCGAAAGTTGAACTTCGCGTCATTTGCCCTTGCAATCTTCAGGTGAATTCCCCTATAGTCTAGAAGGAAAATACAAAATTGCCATAAGGAATCAGTGGCCGGGGTTGTCTTGGTGCTTGTTGTGGAGGAGGCCTGGTCTTGACGCAAATGACCAGGAGCGTTCCAACGTCACTTGCTGGAGTGACCCACTATGGCGACCTCGGGGCGAACTTCCACCAGGGAGGCCCCAGTGTACGTCGCTTGCCGAGGTTGTGTTGGCGCGAACTTCAACCGGGGATGCCCTAGTGTACGTCGCTTGGAAAAGTTGTGCTAGTGCGAACTTCAACCGGGGATGCCCCAGTGTACGTCGCTTGGAAATGCTTATCGTGGGTGGATGATGTCCGAGGTGTTCTCGGTGCAAGTGTTGAACGCGAATGCCCTGGTCTTTATCCTCGATGTGACTTGTGGTGGGCGGTTTGTGCAACTGTCGCCCCTGACCGTCTCATGTCGTCAATGTCAATTGAAATGGTTGTGTTGATGGCATATGGTTCGCTCAGTTGTTTTTGTCTTTAGCTTTGTAGGGGGTACCTCCGTGCCGAGCCCCTTCCCTGTCAAAGTATAAGGAAGGAGGCTCGAGAGGAGTTCTCGGAAGGCGTGAGCTTGTGCATCACTCTTCGCCTGTGACCGGCGTGTCCCTGTAAAAGATGACAAAGAAGATGGTGTGTTAGGCGACTATGCGGGGGGATATGTGGTAAGAAATATGGGGTGGACCCATGGGAAAATCCCTTTTGTCCCGCAGGCGACCCATGGGGTGTCGCGTGTGGATGACATTTGTTTCCGGGAATGTAGTCATCACCACTCTGGAGTGGTTAGACCATGACTGAGGTCACATAAGCATGTTTTCCCTAATTGCGAGTAGGCATGAGCAGCCGTCTTAGGGAAGGCTCGAGGAGCCGGGTCCCATGAGGACAGGTGAGTCGAATAGGTCCAACAGAACTAATAGGGCGTCTTCAAGACTGTCCTAATGCTCCATTGAAGGATGTGTTCATGTCGAGAGCCCATTTGTGGGAATGCATTTGAATGAAAGCAACAGAGAGTTTAAAGAAAACTGCGCGTGTTGCCCCAGTATTCAATCAGTGACCCCAACGGAGGTGGATGAGATCCATTTTTTTGATCGGAGGCATGATCGTGCTGGTATCTCCTACGACTGAGGGTTGGGTCATGCTCTGTTTGTGGAGCTGTCACTTTCGGTCTTTGTAGTGGAAGGATTAGACTTGCTCCTCGGAGTATCGCTTGGATGAATTTGAATCCAAGTTGATTTTTGGATTCCAGATGAGCCTGAAAGCAGTAAATGCGATGCGTCAAAACCTAAAGGCAGTAACTGCCGGGCCGGAGCCCAAAAGTGGGGCCGAAGCCCGATAGTGGCCGAAGCCCAAAAGTGGGGCCAAAGCCCGATGCGGGGCCAAAGTCCGATGCGGGGCCAAAGCCCGATGCAGTAAATGCGGGGTCGATAGGAAAGTGCAAGAAATGTGAAAGCAAAGGTCAATGCTAGGGAATAGCGCAGGGCGCTGCAAGGCGGTGACTCTGATTTGCTTGCGGTATTGCTCTGTGGAGCAAGGATGGGGACTTAGTGTTGAAATCCCAAGGAGCCGGATGAGAGACGTTTGTTGTCTCAATTGTGGTCGCTCAGTATTCAGGCTGTCTTCTTGTTGAGAATTTCCTGCAATAGGAAAAGAAAACAATGAAGGAGCATGAACTGTTCAGGATTTCAATGCAAGAGTGTAAGGAAGCGAACTGGCCTGGTAGGTGTCGTGCGAGCACACCGAGAGACATGCATTGATTCTTTGAGCGTGCGTGCATGAGTTAGTGTGAACATGCTTGGACATGTATGAGGCACGCTTAATCGTTGGTAGATGCGTGGGGTCATGTGGAGAGATGTGCGTCCAATCATGCGATGATGCTCTCTGTTAGTAAGAAGTTGTTGTTGGTTAGTTTCGCCTTATAAGGTGGGTCAGCCCTCGGTCCATAGCTCGCCTTGCCATGGAGGAAGAGTGAAGGCCGCAGGTGGCCTGCCCGCGAAGGTTGGCACGACTCGCCGGTCATGTGGGGTGGGTGGCCGGGATGGACGGCTTCTGGTCATAGCACATCTCGCTATGGAGAAGTGAAGACCGCGGGTGGTCTACCCGCAAAGGTTGGCACGACTCGCCTGTCGTGCGGGGTGGGTGGCCGGGCTGGACGGCTTCTGGTCATAGTACATCTCGCTATGGAGAAGTGAAGACCGCGGGTGGTCTACCCGCAAAGGTTGGCACAACTTGTCTATCGTGTGGAAATGCGTTGTAGCCGCAAGACAATAAATATATCAAATGTATGCAATGCATGAGTTTTGAAAGCTAATGTTGTCGTTCGCATCGATTCAAAGAGTTTAAAATACAATGCAGTTTGGAAAATAAATCCTTAAGTCGATCTTCCATCCCGCTTGGGGCACAAGTGAACATTGCCACGGAAAACACCAATTCCAGGCGAAAGCCTAGTGGAGATATCTATCCTAAGATGGGTGGGGACCTCCATGGGTCCTCTTCTTGGATCTCTCCAAGGTAGCATTCGCACGTGCCAACTCCTGATCGCGTCTCTGTAACTCGGCGCGTGCTTGGGCGAGCTCCCTTTGAAGCTGGCGCTGATCGATGAGTTGCTCATCTTTCTCGGCGACCTCCCAACGAAGGCGGTCCCTCTCAGACCTGAGGCTAGTGAGTTCCGCTTGGACGGCGATGCTCGAAGTTGAGGGTGCCCCATATGGTGTGCTATCCTCAAGTTGTGGAGAGCCGGTGAAATCTTCGTGTACAAACGAACTCCGTCGATAGAAACGGAGGATGTACTCTTCCGTAGCCTGAAAATCCCGTTCATCCTGAGTAGGGTGTTCGGGAAAGTAAGGTAGCTCTGTGACCGCAGTGCGCCATGCGGATAGGACCTGTTGGATATCACTTTGGCAATCTACGGACGTCTGATCCTCCCGCCAAGTGTGTTCAAACCTAGTCCGTGCCGTGTCCTCGGGGACTGTCTGTAGGCTACCGAACTGCCTCATTACTCGCGACGGGAAGTAAGTGGTGGACCCCGCATGGCTCAAAAGTGGGATTCCGTTAAAATCATGGGATCTAAGGGCCATGGGTCCGGGTGGCATCCACGCGGCAAGCCACTTAAAGCCCTTGGGTGATATTTCACGAAAAATTTTGATCCACTCGGCAACTTTGCGTTCTTCCACGGGCACTAAAGGTAGTAATCGAGACATGATCGACTCCGAGTGGTTGAAAAACAGGACTGGGGGCACGAGGCCAAAGGGGCTTGCGTGGCTCTGTAGCCAAATTTGCAAAAGGATTGGGGACCCCCTCAACCTTCGATCAGCTGTTCGCGTAACGCGGTCGAGCGACCGAATGGTCTCAGCCACTAGGGCTACCTCGTACCCGCGGCCTCCGACCACTTGGAGGATGATGCTAGCCAAAGCTGCGTCGATGCGATCGACTGCGCTAGGGAATAAAAGGATTCCAAAAATAAGGAGCAAAACTGCATGACATAAGTTTGCTTGAAAAATGTCCCCTCGAACCTCGCGTGCTTGTGATTCGATAAAGCAGAGAAGTTTCGTGGTTACTATCTCAATGCCTCCGGAGTATGCAAGTTCGGCATGCAGTTGATATCTGTGCACCCTGAGTAGGCGCGAGACTAAGACCAATCGAGTAGTACGGAGGTTAGGCTCCACAATGCCGTGGGAAATAGCAGTCCTGCCAATGAGGGTCCAATACTCCTCAATGATAGGCGTAAGCTCTGTACCCTGAATGTTGAAGACCGCATGGGTTGGATCCCAGAACGTCACAGCTGCTCCCAGGAAATTCCAATCTACTCGGCGTGTGGAGAGCATGGGCACATCTCCGACGAAGGAAGTGATATAGTTTCGGTCAATTTGACGCAAGCTGGTCCATATGTGACTGATCTGCTCAAGCGGTGGCGTGATTCTGTCGAGGTGCAGAAAGGAAGCCGAATGCGACATCCCTTACCAAGATGTAAAGAAGATCAGCTTAGGACTCATCAATGCGAATGACACCCTAATTTTTAAAACTGTATGATGCATGAGTGCGAAAAATAAATGCCCATGGCTTAATAAAATTACAAGGTACATGTACACCGCTCTTGAAATGGAAAAGACTCAAGTGGCTCGTAGGCCGACTCGATAGACTGTTGCCGAAGTCGGGTAGAAGGCTTGCATGGAAGCATAGCACGATGCATGGTTCAGTGCTACAGGGACCGTGCTACCTAGGGATGGAGGCCCCCGACTCAGGGTATCAATTCCTTGAAATCGGGCGGGATTCTTTTCAAGGCCTAAGCGACAGTCGAACCGCGCGCCGTACCCCTACTTCGAACCCCTGTCTAACCTAGCTTCCTAGATTGCCGCTCGTGGGATTTCAAGCGTGGTACCTAAATCCACTAGAATGATGCAATGCGAGTGCAGAAAAGTAAATGTGCAAGAAAAGTAAATGTACGGAAAGTGATAAATAAACATGCAAGCAAGCAAACGGATCGAGCCTGAACCCACTAAGTATGTCCCCAGTGGAGTCGCCAAGCTGTACGGGCCCGAATGTGGACTCTCGTCGGGGCCCGCATTGCGCGCTTTTGGATCGCGCGGCTTGGGAGTGTCCACCTTCCCGTGGGGACGCGTGACGGACACGCGTGAGAGAAGGAGTCGCCACTTATCATTTTACGACCCGTAGGTCAAGGGCGGATAAGTTACCCGAGTCTAGGGGTATGGAACACCTAGTTTGTCGTTAAGGCATTGATCTGTGCGGAACCGGAAAATCCGTGTTCGGGGGTTCATGTTACGTGCGGGCCTATATCCTGCATGCCCTTTCGGTACTCTAGTTTGCTAGGCTTGCATGTTTTATGATTTACCGCATGAATTAAGCTGCACTCGGCTCGCACGTTTTGACACCGGAGATTCGGTGAATTAAACGATGTCGGTTGAGAAGCCGAGAGAGAAGTAAACCCGTATGTCGGGGAGTTGCTTCACAATCTTGCGTTACAGTTCATCGAACCATGGAGGTTGAATCCCTGCGTGAACCAAAACCGCGAGATCTTGGATTTACTTGTGTCTGGGCAAGCATTAGACCGATTCGATTAATTCGACTCTCGGACCGTTCGCTCACCGACTGGAATTCTTACAGAACAAATGTACAAAATAAAAGTCCTTACAATGCTCTCGAAAACAATAAATACAAATTACAAAAGGGTCGAATTCCAGTCGTTTCGCGTTCGGTTATTATTCCACTCTAACTCACCGTGAGTTTAGGGAAAAAGACCGAAGAACTGAAATTCAATGGACGCTCTCACTGAATAGGGCGTTGGACCCTGTGAGTGTTGATTAGGGCGTTGAACCCTGTGCTCGATGATTAGGGCGTTGAACCCTAATATTATTCGGCCTAGGGATCAGGCTCGACCCGCATGGCAAACAGGTGCGGAAAGATAACACGCAACATCTTAATAATAGACAAAGTGTTTGTTATTATCGAGTGTCCGTGTTTTAACAAGTTGTTAATCCGGGGTATTTTGGCATGCAAATCCTACCCTAGACAAACCAGTACGTGCCAATGTTTTAGCATTCGGCTTTGTTTTGAGAACCTGACAAAGAGAGTCAAATCTCTTGTGTGTGAATTGATTTTACAGTTGTTCTGTATTGTGACACTGAATTTCCACTGAATTAGCCAAACTCGTGTTTTGACTCTAGATTTGGAATCTAGAATTCCTCCTAACCATTATCTAGTGTTTGGTTAGGTCGAGTGAAAGGTTAATCAGCATTTTGCATGTTTTCTGACAGAGATAACCGTTCTAGTTACCCGAGTCTATGTTAGGATGACAGAAACTCATCAGTTAGATAAGAAAAGGCTATGCAGATGAACCTGCACCTGAACAGGCAGCCCGTTCTTATCCCGTACTGTAGTGTTTCTGTCATGCTAACCTTAAGAGTGTCGTTGAATTGTGAAATGACGATTTTGCCCTTTATTTGAAAATTGTTTTCAAAAAAGGGGAAACATCGCAGTGCGGGCCACCTCGGCCTGTAACCGGTGTCAACCAATTCCCTGGATCGTCCAGGGTTATGCAAGAACCCCGAAAAAGCCAAAGAATCGGTCGGTCTGCCCGGAAGTGATCTAGAAAGATCTTCTGCATCATGACCTGAGTTACCTGGAATCAGGTAAAAACTCAAGTTGAGACACAGAAGCCCTTTTCAGACGTCCATGCTACATCGGACCGCGCGTTTCGGGTTTTGAAATTGATAAGTTTGAACAGGGCACCGACGTCATTTGACAACTCATCGACGCGAGTTATCAGTTAATGGCCAATTCGTGTAAACTTTATCAGTGTAAAGTGGGTTTAATCATGTGAGCGTCCCGATTAACCCGTTTGTGGAATTGATGCTTAAGGGTTATGCCGAATGCATTAATTGTGAAAACGATTCACGACTCGACGACCAAGACGATTCCGTAAGGATCGAGGATAATTTGGTCCAATGACCGAAACTACCCTCATAACCGAATGGACCCGAATGAGTCATCGATACCCGAATCCATGCATGCTTTGTTTTGAAAAGACATTTTCATGCGATATTGCGATGATAATGTAAATTGCAAATTACACGAAAGCCGAGAACAGACTCAAAACGGGAAGAGGAAGCCTCATGCAACCCGTACGAGTCTAAGAGGCTCTCGGCCACTTCTCTTTGGAGATAGCCGAGAAGTCCCATGGCCCGAATGGGGTTCCACGAGGTTTACCCGTCTCGTTTCGAATCATTTCTCGCATGCTCAAACGACAAACATGATAAATGACACGATTAAACGAAAATCGGTATTGCCATGATTTGAATAACGCATTCGAACATGCAAACATGCACAAACAAGTTATTTAAGGAATCGATAAAACAATACCGACTTCATGCATGCAAGAAAACACGAAAAGACTCGGGAATCGAACTTGGATCGGCCTAAGAAGGCCATTCTTAACCCGAGGAAAGCAAGCCAAGTCTCGGTTACCTCTTCCTGAGGCAAACCCGAGAGCTCTTTTGCTTATTTCGGGTCGGGAAGGTCTTCCGAGGGTCGATCCAAACGTTTCCCGACATGCTAACATGTTAATCGAGGATAAACATGCATGATATAATGTAAAAAGTGCATAAACATGAAGTCTTGCAAGTGAACATGCTTTGTGCACCATATTACTCCATAGCCATGCAAATAATGTAAAAAGCCCTAACTCCTCTAAGTCAAGAGTGATTTACCTAGCCTCGGGATACGAGGAAAGAGTCGGGGAAGTGTTCGAGAGTCGGGTGACTCGGTTGAACGCTTGGAAGGATGCTCGGGTGCAAAGGATGCGCGTTCGGGGAGCTAGGGGCACGGGGAATGCGGCTGGAATGCACGGGAGGCGCGCGGCGTGCGCGGGGCGCGGGCAGGCGCGCGGAAGTGCAGGCGTGCGCGCGGGCAGGCGCGCAGGCGTGCGCGGGCGTGCGCGCGGGCGGGCGCGCAGGCGTGCGCGGGCGTGCGCGCGGGCGGGCGCGGGCGTGCGCGGGGGCGTGCGCGCGGCTGGCGCTGGCGCTGGCGGGTCACTATTCACCCGAGAGTAGCGATTTCACCTGAAATGCACTATTTGACCTGAAACAATAATTTAAAGACTTCAAATGGAAAAACCAATTTCACCAATGAACTCCATGGGTCCAAAATGAGTGGGATATGAAGTTTGAGAAATTTTGAGCTTAAGTCGGGATGATGAACATCGGCTTCCGACTTAAGAACTCAAGGCTCTCTTTTGATCTTTTCGGTTTTCTTTTCTCTTCCTTCTAAGTGCTGAAGTTTTCTGGTTCTTGAGTGTTCTTGGCTATGGAGTTTGAGAGGATTTCTTGAAAGAGAAAGGTTGGAGAGAGTGTGTAAGGGGAGAAGTGATTATCTTAATCACTTTTGGGCCATTTATAGGCAAAGCTAATGACACAATTAGCAAAAGCAAGTGCTCTTAACCCCCATGCTTAGAAAATATCAAGCCTCATCCTCTTCCATTGCATTAATGAAGAAGAGATAAGACATTGATGAGCATTGATGAGCATTGATGGAGGCTTGAGTGTTGTCTTCAAACTCTTGGATATTTTCAAGCAAGAGTGCAAGTTGGCTTCTTGCATTGAAGAAGAAGAAGAAGCTTCTAGAGTAAAGGGTGACTCATCTTGAATAGCCCGTGGGTCCCACGACCGAAGAGGAGAAACCGGGAAAAAGCTCGAGTCTCGATTGATCGCGCATTCGAAGTTCGTGGTTTGAATTGAACGTCGAATTATCGATATACGCGAGGAAATGGATTTAATGAGTCCGAGATTGGCATTTTCCGTGAGAAATTGCCAAATGTCTGTATGAGGCTTGGAAGCCGGTTTTGCTCCTTTTATGCATTCAGAGCGAGATTACCCACTTCTGACAGCATATCTTGTATCTGCATCCCACGTCGGTCATTTTGACATAAATTGTCAAATTACGTGGGCCCTTGTCCCTTAAGCCGGTAAATACAAATATGGAGCCGGAGATGTCCTAGGAGGCCGAAACTGGATTTCTCAGATTGCTTTTTGAGTTTCTTGGGCGATCCGGAGATTACTGCGATCTCTGTTTGCTGAGATTGGGCCTCTAAGGATATGAAAAGTGCATCTGAGACCCTTAAAGCACTGCTCGAGGGGTCTAGATGAGTTGTGTGATTCATTCCGACAATTCCACATTGAGCCTTGAGAAGGCTAGCACTGTGTAAGGTAAGCATCCGGCGTCAAGTTTCCCCAAAGAGGACCTCCGGATATGGATTTTCACTGAAAATGGCCTTTTGTGCCCCTCGGAGGTTACTCGGGAAACCGTGAAGGGTTTTGCTGTCTATTTTGCCCAATTGCGAATGTCCGCTGGAGTTTTCAGGGCAATGTAGTGTGAACTTCGTTTGCCGTAATTCCATCAGACCAATCTCCGGTTACGCTCTTCCGAAGAAGGGTATGCCCGTTTTGTCATTCGGAAGTCATTCAGAGTGTCTGTATGGCTTCTAAAAGACAATATGAAGCATTGCTCGTGCTCTGTATGATTGAGGGGCATGGCCGCATCTGATATTTGGAATTAACTTTTCTTCGAGAAACCGGCATTTTTGGACTTCCACTGAAAAGTTGTCTGTATACAGAAAGTTGTTCTGTATAGAGCAGATGATTTGCAAAATGCCTTTGGGGACACTTTTCATCTGTTTGGCATTGGAGTGGATTTTTGGGGTCCAATATTGGCTGTCTTCCGATGATCGAGCGAACTATCGGAAAATAGAATTGTCCGTGTGATATACTGAAAATGCCGGTTTTGGATATTGCTGAGCTCTCTAGTCACTCTATTACCCTTTGGTGACCCCTGGAGTCCTTCTGTCATATGCATGTGTCATTTGCCCGATTTTGCCGACTTGAGGATGAATAGTGATTTTCTGCTCTGTTAAGTCGTTTTTCTGTATTCTGCTCAGGTTGTGGCTTGGATCATTGCTGATATCATCGTTTGGAAAGGTGAGCCAAAATGGGGTGCTGACAGTCTCAAGGCCTCCCAGAAAGTTTACGGAAGGATGACAAATTATGCCCAAACAAGCAGTACAACGCACATACATGCAAACCGGCGATTGAATCAATTAATGTTGTTCTGATCACCCGAACCGGGCAAAATCGGTTCCCAAGCTCCCAATGCATCAAGTCATGATAAACCAATATCAGACTTGTCGGGATCACCCTTCTGCACATATCAACAGTACCTCATCCTTTGTGTTACGAAATTCGAATGTACAATTGATTGGGAGAAAAACTCCTCCAACATCCCTTGAATCCATGCGGGACCCACGGCCACTTCTCCATTTTTTATTTATTTGCAAACTAGCACCATTCTCTTTCTTTATTTGCAATCTAGCCCTTTTTCTTTTATTATTTGCAAACTAGAACATTATTTTTATTATTTACCAACCAACCCTATTCTTTACAAATTAGCCTCATTCTCTTATTTTTCACGAATTAGCCTCATTCTTTATTTCATTTGTAAATTAATCCTATTCTTTCCTAATCTATCACATTTCCATCCATATTTCCCATTAACTGACTTCCAAGTCCCCTCTTTCCTATTTTATTTTACATTTGGCTACTTTTTCTGCTTTTATTCTACTTTAACTTCTTTTCCATTCTTGATCTCATTCTTCCATTCTTGAACCCTACTTCCAACTCAACTTTTTCCTTTTCAAGTTTGCCATTTAAACCCCTGTTCTTTCCTTCATGACCCATCTTGCTCCTTTTACACATTTATTCCAATTTTTCTTCTTCCTTGAATGCTTGCCATCCAAAACCTTCTTCCTCTCTTTCCCCACACTATATGATCGAATTCTTCTTCCATTTTTAGTAAAAATAGCCAAGTTTCCCCTCTTGATTTTTCTTCTTCATGGCCGAATCTTTCCCTTTTCAACCGGTTTTCAATGGTCTTCAATTTACATTCATTATTTGCCAATCAAAATAACCTTCCTAGCTTGCTTCTTACCCATTCATTTCAGCAGAAAAAAAATCAATCAAAAAGAAGGAAAATTCGTCCACTTACATTCAGCATAAGAGAGGAGGAAGTTCATTAATGATTTTCCCATTTTGGTGCAATTTTCTGATCTTGGATCATCATTCCTTTCTTGCCAATCTCCCTCATTCATTTCCCATTCATTTCAGCAGAAAAAAATCAATCAAAAAGAAGGAAAATTCGTCCACATGCATTCAGCAGAAGAAAGGAGGAAAGTTCATTAACGGTTTTCCCATTTTAGCGCAATTTACCGATCTTGGATCATCATTCCTTTCTTACCACTCTCTCTCATTCATTACACATTCGTTATTCAGCAGAAAATATTCAAGAGAGGATCAAGAATTCGGCCAAATGCAGCTGCAAAGGAGAACAAGGAAGTTCATTAACGGTTTTCCTATTTTGGCGCAATTTTCTGATCTTGGATCATCCTTCCTTTCTTGCCAATCTCCCTCAATCATTTCCCATTCATTTCAGCAGAAAAAAATCAATCAAAAAGAAGGAAAATTTGTCCACATGCATTCAGCAGGAGAAAGGAGGAAAGTTCATTAACGGTTTTCCCGTTTTGGTGCAATTTTCCGATCTTGGATCATCCTTCCTTTCTTACCACTCTCCCTCATTCATTATGCATTCGTTATTCAGCAGAAAATATTCAAGAGAGGGCCAAGAATTCGGCCAAATGCAGTAGCAAAGGAGAAGAAGGAAGTTCATTAACGGTTTTCCCGTTTCGGTGCAATTTTCCTATCTTAGACCATCCTTTCCTTCTTGCCTCTCTCCCTCATTCATTACTCATTGATTTCAGAGGGTTTCAGCAGAGAAGAGTGAAAAGAGAACAGAGAGAATTCGGAGGAAAAGAGGGCGGCAGAGGAGAGAACAAGAAAAAACCGTTATTGTCAAATAACGTCGTTTTTCGGGAAAACCATCCATCTACCCACACCCAAACTTCGAAAAAATACGTACCCCACCTATTTTCGACCTTCTGAATCCATTGGTGACATCCATTTAGCCATTTGGAGTCCATAGCCACCCGCTCCAGAGCTGAACAGAAACGAGCACTTTGTAAATTTTCAGGTTTCCTTGCGTTCTTCGACCCCTACGACTAAGGCGAGTCGTACGATTCTTCCTTGATGGGTGTCTAACAATCCTCACTCTCCCCATGACACGAAGGTCATAGCCCGAGAGCCGTTCCACTGTGCAAACTACCCAAATTTTTTATTTTTTATTTTACTTTCTCTCTCTTTAAGGTTTCACGATTTTTTTTCCTTGTTGATTCGGGTTAGCTAGGGTACTCACCTCTTGAGCACCATTCACAGCCACTTCCGTGGACCTCTTACCAACCTTGAACCCCCTGCCCGATCGGAGGAGACACCCCTCCTTTTCCTCACAGTCTTACCTCACCCGAGCTCCAAGGAAGGCTTACTCGGATCATTGTTGTACCTGAGCATCCAGCAGCTCACCTCACACTTTTCCCGACTCATTTTCATCCTTAAGGCAAAGGTATGACATCCACTAAACCCTTAGAGGAGTTAGGTCTATTAATTTCTGAGTATTGTGGGGGTGATAAGGCGGTCCCATATCGATTTCCATGCATGTTTTGGTATGAACCAGTGCCCTTTTTATCGATTTCGTTAAATCTCATATTGTTATGCAGGCTTGAATGTTTTGTTTGAAATTTCGAGATTATGTGGATACCGATTTCGCATTTGTTTGTTATTGTCGTGTTGTCGATTCAATACTCGCATGAATTGTGATGATGAGAAATATGTGTCTTGGATGAAGATAACATGAATCGGTCTAATCATTAAACCCGACTTTTAAAAAATGAGGCATGTGAAAAGAAATCGATATGAATACGAATTTGAATATTTTCAAAAAATCGGATTTAGAATTGATTGTTTGAAGTGAGAATGAGCCCACACGAATTCGCCTCATGCTCATTCGGATGTTAAGGATAAAATCGACTAAACAAACCCAGACTGGTTTAATTAATCACTTGGACTTAAAATCGACGAGTTAATTTTATTGTGATCATTTTGCCCATATTCTTGTGCTTGGAATGATGAATGTGTATTTGATTAAAATCTCACATTAATTGGTTTAATCACGTAAAATTGATTAAAAATTTGATTTAACCTCAAGACAGTCGGAAATTAGAGTTTATCGGATGGTCCACCAATGGCCATTCCGATGGCTCGAAACCTATAAACTAAAGCATTCGGTAAGTTTTAATTAACTTAAAATTCCACACACTTGGGAAAATCAGGACATTAAATTTGGCTAAATTAAATCATTTGACCCCTTTAAATGAATTGCACGAACCGATCAATAATTTGTAATCGCGTCGACAGCTGAAGAACTGTTCGCCATGCCCTTTTAAAATTCACAATTTCAAAAAACACCGAGATACGTGTCACGCGTAGCATGGATATCTAGGGAGTACTCGTTTATCTTAACTTAAGTCTAGGCCCAATTTGAGGCGGCTCAAGTTGGGATATACGATTCCTCTTTGGACCACTTCCTGGTGGAGCGATCGGTTTCTCAGCTCTTTCATGGTCGTCACAACCTTGATGGATCCAAGGGGTCGGTCGACACAGGCTATTGACTTTCGATAGTCCGTGTCATGTGATCTTGATTTTTCACACACACACACACACACATTTTCCAGTCCAAGGGCATGACTACCAGTTCTTGATCTGCCGACATCTTAGCGGTGTTTCGTGCTCCCATTTCCCTAAGATTGTGTTTAGAACAGGTTAAAATTCAGAAAATAGATTAACCTCATACTCAGCTTAACTAAACGTGGGTAAATAGTCGAGCAAAGGGTTAAGTTTTGGGTTTTAGGTGATAATACTCTTAATCTGTAAAAGCCACATTGTCACGATACAAAACAATTTAAAAACAACCCACGCACTTAAGACTTGATTACAGACATCGAGTTTGTCGGGTCCACAAAAATAACGCCGAATGCTACATTCCCTCTCTATCATCACGCTTGTTTGTTTTAGGGTAGGATTTGCATGCTAAGATACCCAGGTTAATAATAAGTTAATTCACGTAAATTTGGTAATAACAAAACTCCATTGTTTGTTTATTTGTGCTTACTTGTTACATTCTCGCACTTGTTTGTTATGCGGATCGAGCTCGATTCTTAGGATACTATTTACACGAGTCCAATGCCCCTAACCGTCGATCACGGGGTTCAATGCCATACACTGAGTGCGCATCTTTATTTAATTTTCAGTCTTCCCAAACCACACGGTGAGCACGAGTAGAATAATGACTGAATGCGAACTGATCGGGATTTAGTCATTGTAATTTGTATTTTTATTTATTTGAGAGAACAATGTAAGAGCTTAAATTGTACAATCATTCATGTAAGAATCCCGATCGGAGAGTAGATGATCAGAGTGTTTCCTCAAATTTACGGTGTCAAAACGGGCGAGTCAAGTGCAACCCTAAATCATGTGGTAAATAAATAAAATGGCAAGCTTAGAAAGCTAGAGTATTGAAAGGGCGTGTGGGATATAGGCCCACACGTAATAGAACCCCCAAATTCAAAATTTTCGGTTCCGTACAGACCATTGCCTTAGCATACTAGGCGTATTCCATACCCCTAGACTCGGACAACTCACCGGCCCTTGACCTTCGGGTCGTAAACAGGTAGTGGCGACTCCTTATGACGTACGTCCCCGGGAAGGTGGACACTCCCAAGCCCCGTTGCATTAGAAGCGCATGTGTGCCCCGACGAGATTAAAATTCGGGGGCGCACAGCTTGGCGACTCCACTGGGGACGCTTAGAGGGTTCGGGCTTGTTCCCGCTTGCTTTGTTTGCTTGTTTATTTACCGCTTTCTGCAATTTCCCGCTTATCTACTTTACGTACTTTATTTATGCACTCACATTGCATATCACGATAGATCTAGGTACCTATGGGTTGCGTCCCACAACCAGTAATAGGAGCATAGGTTAGATAGGGGTTCCGAGTAAGGGTACGTTGCACGGTTGGACCGTCGATTAGGTCCCCAAAAAGCCCCACTCGATTTTAAGGTATTCACACCCTTGAGTCGGGGCCCCCCATCCCTAGATACCATGGTCCCTGTAGTACCGAAACCATGCATCGTGCTTTGCTTCCATGCCAGCCTCCAATCCGGCTTCAACAAACAGTCCGTCGAGTCGGCCTGCGCGCCATTTGAGTCCTTTTTTATTTTCGAGAGAGATATACATGTACCTTGTAACTTTCAGTAAGCCGTGGGCATTTACTTTATGCACACATGTATCATACGGTTTCGAAAATTAGGATGTCATTCGCGTTGATGAGTCTTAAGTTTATCTTTATTTCATCTTGGTAAAGGATGTCACGCTCGATCTCCTGTCCGCGCCTCGACAGAGTCACACTGCCACTCAAGAAGATCATCCACATATGGAAAGCACTACGTACGGTCGATCACTTGTTGGCCACCCGACACGTCGACTGGAATTTCCTCGAGGCCGCCATCACTTTCTGGAACCCAAGCCACGCTGTTTTCAACGTACAGGGTACCGAACTCACGTCAACCATTGAGCAGTACCGGACGCTCATCGGCTGAACCGCGGTCGCCCACGGCATTGTGGAACCCGACTTCCGCACTACCCGACCGACTCTAGTCTCAAGCCTACTCGGGGTTCCTACGACTCGTCTAATTGCCGAACTCGCATACTCCGGTAGCACGGAGATAGCAATCGAGAAACTACTCCTTTTTATTGAATCCCAAGTGCATAGGGTCCAAGGGGATTTTCTCCGAAAGGATTTATGTCATGCTTTCTTATTACTAATTTTTGGAACCCTCCTATTCCCTCGCTCACGTGGTCTCATCGACGCAACATTGGCTAGCGTCGTCCTCCAAGTGGTCGGAGGGCGTGGTTACGGGGTAGCCCTCGTGGCTGAGACCATTCGATCCATCGATCGTGTTTTGAGAACACCCGACCAAAGGAAGAGGGGGTCCCCTATCCTTTTACAAATTTGGCTTCAAAGCCACGCAAGTCCCATTGGTCTAGTGCGCCTGGTTATGTACTTTAATGGCCCGGAGTCGATTATTTCTCGATTGCTATCCCTCGTGCTTGTGGAGGAACACAAGATTTTTGAGTGGACAAAGGTTCTTCGTGAAATAGCGCCTAAGGGGTTCAAGTGGCGTGCCGCGTGGATGCCACCTAGACCCATGGCCCTTAGGTGTTCCGATTTTCATGGAATCCCACTTTTGAGTCATGCGGGGTCCACTACTTATTTTTCGGCACGAGTAGTGAGATAACTCGGCGGCCTACAGATGGTCTCAGAGGATTCGGCGCGGACTAGATTCGAACATACTTGGCGGGAGGATCAGGCATCCGTGGATCGCCAAAGTAGCATCGAACATGTCTTGGCTACATGGCGAACGGTGGTTCCTGAGCACCCGTATTTTCCCGAGCATTCGACCCACGAGGAACAAGATTTTCAGGCTACATAGGAGTGTGTCCTTCGCTTTTATAGATGGGGTCTAGTAGCCCACGAAGATCTCGCCGACTCTCTACAAAACGAAGATGACGAACCATTCGAGGCACTTCCCACCCGAGTGTAGCCATCCAGGCGGAGCTTGCCAACCTCAGGGCCGAAAGAGATCGTCTTCGCCCGATATCACGATGTCCGCAAGCATCAGCCCCTTGGGTCTGTCCTTCTTGGTCCGAATGGAGCTAAGGATCCGCAGTGAACCTAATTGCGTGTCCCTCCTCTTGCTTCTCCTTGTTATCCTAGACTAGGGACACTGGTTTGACCGTCTTGAAACACTCACGAGCCAAGTGGGGACCATTGCATATGTCAGCACCCCATTTCGGTCCATCGGCTCCAAGGGGGGGCAAAATCGTCATTTTTCCAATTTATTACCTTTTCTAAAAAGTAAAAAAAATAATAATTTAATTAATTAATTAATTAATTAATTTAAATTAAATTATATATATATATATGTATCATATAAAAATAAAATAAAAATAAAAATAAAAATTCAAATCCCGAGCAGGCCGGGCAGGCCGGGCAGCATTGACCGGCTGCCCGTGACCCCGCCGGCCTTTTCTTAAAAAAAAAAAAAAAAAGGGTTCGGGCAGGCCGGGCAGCGCTCACCGGCTGCCCGTGATCCCCGGCCAGCCCAGAATCCTCAAAATCGGATTTCCGCGATTTTCGGCCAAATCGACCAAAATCTTAACGGAAAATGGGATGGAATTGAAATTAAATGAATAGAAAGTTAATTCGGGAGGGAAGGAACACGACCCAACAAGAAAAAATAGGAAATTGGCTCTCGTTTCAGAGGATTGGGAGGTCGGAGATTTCGGAAAATCTCGCCGAAACACTCGACTTTTCCCCTCGATTCCGGCCATGTCGACTCCCGTGAAGCCCATTCCGAGCATGGCGTAGCCCAAGCGATGCTCGCTGCCGTCTCCTGTGTCCTCTCGCGCCGTCGCCGCGACACCCAGAAGTCCAGCCCGTTCGGGCCGGTTCAGTTCATCCGAGACGATCCGACCTAATTTGTCGCATGACCCGTTCGGTCTCACCCGGGAATCGGCCCGGAACAGGCGGATCCAGACGCACGGCCCAGCCGTTCTCTTTCGCGGCCCGGCCCAGATCTTTGCGGCCCAACATTCACTCCCAGCAACGGCCCAGCAGCAGCCCAGTTAGGCCCGATAGCCATCTCGGCCCAGCAACCCAATCCACTGGCAATTTTTTTATTTTACAGAGAAGCCCCTCAACTTTCCGGACTAGGTAAATTCTCGACTTAGTGGCATGATTATAGCTCCTCTCCTAAATATTATTGCTTGCTTGATGGGTGTGATGTGAAATGAGTGTTCTTGGGTCGCGTGGGTGATCGGATTTGTCCCGAACTCGATTTTACGAACTTTCCATTTTGTCACATTTCAGTCCGGAGGATGCATTTTAGTTTTTTCAGATCTGCCCCGAACTCCAAAATTATTTTCAATCAAGTCCCGGTCATTTTACTATTTTTCAATCAGTCCTGGAATTCCCAAAATTTTTTTCGAGCATCCCAAACAACTTTACAGGTTGTTTCAGTTTAGTCCCGAGGTCATTTTTCACCTTTTCAGATTTGTCCCGAACTCTAAAATTATTTTCAATCAAGTCCCGATCATTTTACTATTTTCCAATCAGTCCTTGGATTTTTTCAGAATTTTTCGAGCATCCCAAATAACTTTCCAAGCTGTTTTAGTTTAGTCCTGGGGCCATTTTTTTCGTTTCCAGATCAGTCCAGATTTTCAAATTCATTTCAAACAAGTCCTGGGACATTTTCAGTAATTTTTACATAGTCCCCAATTTTTTTCAGAATTTTCAAATAGGTCCCTAAAACTTCACCTGAATTTTCAAATCAGTCCCTGCTCTTTTAAAATCATTCAATTCAGTCCCCTGGACATTTTCTAAAAATATCCGGCACTTTTCTAGTTGGATCACCCACCGACGATGTATGTGCCCCATTTAAATATTTCATTTTTGTAATTATGTGACCATGTCGGAAATTAGAATTTATCGGGCGGTCAACTAATGGCTATCTTGACAGCTCGAAATCCGTAGAACAAAGCATTCGGCAAATTTCTAATTAACCTAAAATTCTATATATGGGGTAATCGGGACGTTAAATTTGGCTAAATTAAATCACTGGACTCTTTTAAATAAATTGTACGAACTGATTAATAATCTGTAATCGCATCGACAGTTCAAGAACTATTAGCCATGCCTTTTTCAAAATTCACAATTTCAAAAGCACCGAGATACGTACAACGTAATCTTAATTTTCATGCACACACATATTTACCGATTCAAGGGCATGATTACCGGTTCTTATCCTGCCGTTACTCTAGTGTAGGTTTGTGTTTAGAACGGGTTAGAACATGGAAAAACTGATTAATCACAAACTCGGCATAATCAACATGGGCAAATAGTCAAGTAGAGGGTTAGGTTTTGGGTTATAGGTGAAAACACTCTTAATTTGTAAAAGCCATATTGCCACGATACAGAATAATCTAAAAATAACCCACACATTCGAGACTCGACCACAGACGTCATGTCTATCGGGTCCGTTTTAAATAACGCCGGATGCTACATACGCTATCCATCACCCCTTTTTGCTTGTTTTTAGGTAGGATTTGTATGCCAAGATACCTCGGTTAATAATCAATTAATCCACGTAAATTCGACGATAACAAAACCCCATTGATTTGAGCTTACTTGTTACATCTTTTGCACTTGATTGTTATGCGAATCGAGCCCGATCCTTTAGGACTCGATTCACACTGAGTCTAACGCCCATAATCGTCGATCACGGGGTCCAATGCCCCCATACACCGAGTGCGCATTTAATTTAATTTTCGGTCTTTTCCAAAACTATACGGTGAGCATGAGTGAAATCATGGCCGAATGCGAACCGACCGGGATTTAGTCATTATAGCTTGTCTTTTATTTATTTGAGAGAACAATGTAAGGTTTTATATTATACATATATTCATGTAAAATCCCGGTCGGAGAGTGGACGGTCAGAGTGTTTTTTCGAATTTACGGTGTCAAAACGCATAAGATGAGCGGAACTTAATTGAGCGGTAATTAAATTAAAATGGCAAGCTTAGACAAGTTAGAGTACCGAAAGGGCGTGTGGGATATAGGCCCACACGTAATAGAACCCTCGAATTCGGAATTTTCGGTTCCGTACAGACCATTGCCTTAGCATCTTAGGTGTACCCCGTACCCCTAGACCTGGGTAACTTGCCGGCCCTCGACCTTCGGATCGTAAAATGGCAAGTGGCGACTCCTTCTCACGTGCGTCCGTCGCGCGTCCCCGGGAAGGTGGACACTCCCAAGCCGCGTTACATTTAGGCGTGCGCATGTGTGCCCCGACGAGACAAAATTCGGGTGCGCACAGCATAAGAAACACTTAAGCGGACCCTTCTCCTTGTCCCTCTTCAAGGACTTGTTCGACTCGACCTTGTCCTTGGGAGCTGACTGTTGTGCCTTCCCTTTGTCTGATTTGTGGGGCTTATCTGCCCCACCACTAGCATTGCCCTTTCCCTTCGAGTCTGGCTTCTCCTATCGAAACTCGACAAGGGACTCAACCAAGGACATGGCCTTATTCAAGTCCTGCACATCACGGCGCTGAAGCTCCCGTTTAGCCCACGGTTTGAGTCCGTCCATGAACTGGAAGAACGCTTCCTTATCATCCATGGATGGGATCTGAAGCATCAAGTCCGAGAATGTCTTCACATACTCTCTAAGATCACCTTTGTGCTCCAAGCAACGAAGCTTGTCCTGCGCATCGTCCTCGGCATACTCTACGTAGAACTGCTATCGGAGCTCATCCTTGAATTCTACCTAAGCGTTGATTGGTGCACCACTCTGGCCGTCAAACCAACGCCGCTACCATAACAATGTTGTGTCTACCAGGTACATAGAGACGATACCTACACGGACTTTATCGTCCTCGACCCTTGCAACCTTGAAGTACGTCTCTATGCTCCACAAGAAGTTATCCACGTCATTGGCCACCCTTGAGCCC
The DNA here is from genome assembly GCF_007655135.1 of Punica granatum. Lineage (NCBI taxonomy): Eukaryota > Viridiplantae > Streptophyta > Magnoliopsida > Myrtales > Lythraceae > Punica > Punica granatum. Next base: position 17,608,821 of record NC_045127.1, on the reverse strand, counting down.
TTGAACACACTGGGCTTGGGGATGTCCAAACGAGAAACGGGTATGAAAATGCTTGCCCCCACAGTACGTGTCCCCTTAACCCTTACGAGCTCATCCAGCTCCTCGTGCATGGCTGTCACAAGTGCCTCCAAAGCTTTATCCTGCAGATTGAGCTCATCCATGGTAGCATTAAGCAAGCCCTGCATCTCCCACGAAGCTCCTCGACTTGAGGGGCCAACTTCTCGATGCTTTCGGACCAATGTTATCAGAACCGGACCGGATTAGGCAGTTCGACCGGTCAGATCGAAAACCGGACCTATGTCTGGTCCGATTAGCTGGAAAATCGAAAATGCATGAATAGACCGGTGAACCCAAAAATCTGAGCGGATTTTAGACAAATCCATCGAACCCATGTGAACCGGCTGGTTACATGGGTTTAGAATCTTCGAAACCCTAGAGGAGCCTCTCCTGTAGAGGAGCTTCGAATCCTTCGATTCGAGTAGAGCCTCTCTTGCTGCATCAATCTATTGAACACTTGAACTGATCGAGTAGAGCTTGTGTTGTAGAGGAGCTTCGATTCGAGCTTCCTTTTCTCCTTCGAGCATCAATAGCTTCGATTCGAGCTTCCTCACTATCTCTATTGAACGGATCGGGTAGATGAGCTTTGAGCTTCCTCTTCTCCTTTGAGCATCGCAAGATTCGCAACAACTTCAGCTTCCTCTTTTCCTTCTGTCTCTTCTCGGCTTTTCCTCGTCAACATCTTCAAGCTTCCTACTCCATCTGATCGAAGATTAGTCAAGTTCAACCTTGTTGTCGATGTAATCAGCCTAGAATTGGGCCTGGGCTCTGGATTCGAAGGGAGAAGGTAGGCTGGAACCTTGTCTTGTTGTCGTCGATGTACTGGAGGATGATGAGGGACTTGGATATGGGTTTGTCGTTGTGGATGACGATGGGGACTTTCTTGTGAATGGGGTTCATCTGAAGGGCTTGATGACGGTGATGGGACTTGGTTGTGAGAAGTCAGTAGGGCTGGAAGGGCTTGGCTTTCTTGGGGAATTTTTGGGTCTGTCTTGCTTCTTGGGTCTTCTTGTGGAGCTTTAGATCATCAAGATGTTGGGGTTTGGGTGGGAGTGTCTGTGCTGGAATGATTTGTTTGAGCTCTGTCCTCCTTCTTGTACGTGAATTGGATCGAGGGTGGACCAAGGGAGGACGTACATAGTAACGAAGGAGAGAGAGAGGGAGTTGAAGGGAGAGAGAGGGGGATTATTTTTGAAAAAAAAAGGGTATGTTTTTATAATAATAATGTATTATATAATCTTTAATTAAACACGCAGTCCAACCCATTGTCCCCGGTTGAACCCATTGAACCCTTGAACCAATACTTCGACATGTTCAACATCCGATTTGATTCTGATAATACTGTTTCAGACGCACCATGGGCCTCTCCCTGAACCCCCGCTGTGCGCACCCGAATTTCGTCTCGTCGGGGCACGCATGCGCGCGCCTAAATGCAACGCGGCTTGGGAGTGTCCACTTTCCCGGGGACGCGCGACGGACGCACGTGAGAAGGAGTCGCCACTTGCCATTTTACGACCCGAAGATCGAGGGCCGGCAAGTTACCCAGGTCTAGGGGTACGGGGTACACCTAATTGCTAAGGCATATGATCTGCGAAACCCGAGGTTCCTAATTCGGGGGTTCTGTTACATGCGAGCCTATATCTCGCATGCCCTATCAGTACTCTAGCTTGTCCAGGCTTGCCATTTTTATTTAATTACCGCTTAATTAAGTTCCCCTCATCTTACGCGTTTTGACACCGTAAATTCGCAGAAGCACTCTGACCGTCCACTCTCCGACCGGTATTTTACATGAATGTATGTAAAATATAAAACCTCACATTGTTCTCTCAAATAAATAAAAGACAAGGTACAATGACTAAATCCCAGTCGGTTCGCATTCGGCCATGATTTCACTCATGCTCACCGTATATTTTTGGAAAAGACCGAAATTAAATTAAATGCGCACTCAGTGTATGGGAATTAGATCCCGTAATCTACGATTGGGGCGTTGGACCCCATGTGAATCGTATCCTAAAGGATCGGGCTCGACCCGCATAACAAAAAAATGTAACAAGTAAGCGCAAATAAACAAACAATGAGATTTTGTTATTGCCGAATTTACGTGAGTTAATCAATTATTATCCAGGATATCTTGGCATACAAATCTTACCCTAAAACAAACAAAAGGGATGATGGATAAGGTATGTGGCATTCGGCATTATTTTAATGGACTCGACAGACATGATGTTTGTACTCAAGTCTCGAATGAGTGGGTTATTTTTATATTATTCTGTATCGCGACAATATGGCTTTTACAGATTAAGAGTATTTTCACCTAAAACCCAAAAGACATAACCCTTTATTTGACTATTACCCGTATTTGGTTTAAGCCGAGTTTGAAATTAATCCCTTTTTTTCATGTTTTAACCCGTTCTAAACACAAACCTACACTAGAGTGACGGCAGGACAAGAACCGGTAATCATGCCCTTGAATCGATAAATATGTGTGTGCATGAAAATCAAGATTACGTTGTACGTATCTCGGTGCTTTTGAAATTGTGAATTTTGAAAAGGGCATGACTAACAGTTCTTGAACTGTCAACGCGATTATAGATTATTAATCGGTTCGTACAATTCATTTAAAGAGTCAAGTGATTTAATTTAGCCAAATTTAACGTCCCGATTATCCCGTATGTAGAATTTTAGGTTAATTAGAAATTTGCCGAATGCTTTAGTCTAAGGATTTCGAGCCGTCGAGATAATCATTAATTGACCGCCCGATAAACTCTAATTTCCGACATGATCACATATTACAAAAAAGTAAAATATTTAAATGGGACACATACATTGTCGGTGGGTGATCCAAGTAGGAAAGGGTCGGATATTTTAGAAAATGTCCAGGGGACTGAATTGAACGATTTTAAAAGAGCAGGGATTGATTTGAAAATTCTGAAAAAATTGGGGACTGATTTGAAAATTCTAAAAAATGAGGACTGTGTAAAAAAATTACTGAAAATGTCCTAGGACTTATTTGAAATGGATTTGAAAATCGGGACTGATCTGAAAATAAAAAAATGGCCCCAGGACTAAACTGAAACAACTTGGAAAGTTCTTTGGGATGCTTGAAAAAAAATTCTGAAAAATCCAGGACTGATTGGAAAATAGTAAAATGATTGGGAATTGATTGAAAATAATTTTAGGGTTCGGGGAAGATCTGAAAAAAAATAAAATGCGTCCTCTGGACTGAAATGTGACAAAAGGGAAAGTTCGTAAAATCGAATTCGGGACAAATCCGATCACCCACGCGACCCAAGAACACTCATTTCATATAATATCCATCAAGCAAGCAATAATATTCATGAAAGGAACCCTAATCATGCCACTAAGTCGAGAATTTACCTAGTTTGGAAAGTTGAGGGGCTTCTCTGTAAAAAGTAAAAAAAAAAATCGCCTGATGAAATCGGGTCGGATCGGATCGCCAGCCCGAAGGAGAACTCGGCCGGAAGAGCGCTGGGCCGGACTGGAGCGCGTTGGGCCTAGCTGGGCTTGGGTTGGGCCTGCGAAAAAAAAGGAACTGGGCCGAGGCCCATTAACCGGAGGCGGTCGGGATCGGGGGGCAGCGGCGGCGACGGTGCCGCGGGAGGCGGTTCTCGCCCCAGGACGCCGCGGTGAGGGCCGGGATGGACGCCGGTGACGGTTCTGGACACCGCCGACGCTTCGCCGAGGTCGATATGGGCCTCACCGGAGTTAAAACGGTCGGGATCGGGGAGAATTTTGGGGTTTTCCGGCGAGGGTTTTCTAGCTCAATCGATCTTCAAATCCGCCGAAACGAGAGCAAATTGTTCGATTCCTTTCACTGGGTCGTGTTCCTCTTCTCCCGAATTAACTTTCTGTTCATTTAATCTCAATTCCATCCCATTTTCCGTTAAGATTTCAACCGATTTGGCCGAAAATCGCGGAAATCCGATTCGGGGCTTCCTGGGCTGGCGGGGATCGTGGGCAGCCGGCGAGCGCTGCCCGGCCCCTGCCAGGCCTGCCCGGTCTGCCCGAATCTTTTTTTTTTTAATTAAATGGCCGGCGGGTCACGGGCAGCCGGTCAACGCTGCCCGGCCCCTGCCCGGCCTGCCCGGGATTTGAATTTGAAATTTTTTTTTATATGATACATATGTATATATATATAATTTAATTTAAATTAATTAATTAATTAAATTAAATTTTTTTTAGAAAAGGTAATAAATTGGAAAAATGACGATTTTGCCCCCTGGAGCCGATGGACCGAAATGGGGTGCTGACAGCTTGCCCCTCTTTGGTTGTGTGCTCGGATAGAGGATGCAGCCAAAGAGCATAAGAAGCACCCCGTTTGATCTCAACGACCATCCTGGCATCTTCCCCCATAGCCACTTGTTCTCTCTGATTTTGGATAAATGGGAGGGAGTTGGATAAACGTATGTACCTGAAAGTAGTGAAGAGGTGGTTTATGGATCTAATAACAATAATGGTGGGCTTATGGCTCTGAAAGCAGTAAAGATGGGTTTATGGGCCCAAAGAAAGTAAAAAAATGGGTGTCCAAACCCCAAAATAATAAATGGTGGGTGTCCAAACCCAAAGTAATAAATGGTGGGTGTCCAAACCCAAAGCAGTAAAGGTGGGTGTCCGAACCCAAAGCAGTAAAAGTGGGTGTCCAAACCCAAAGCAGTAAATGTGGGTGTCCAAACCCAAAGCAATAAATGGTGGGTGTCCAAACCCAAAGCAGTAAAGGCGGGTGTCCAAACTTAAAGCAATAAAAAGTGGGTGTCCAAACCCAAAGCAATAAATGGCGGGTGTCCAAACCCAAAGCAGTAAATGGGGGGTGTCCAAACCCAAAGTGGTAAAAGGTGGGTGTCTAAACCCAAAGCAATAAATGGCGGGTGTCCAAACCCAAAGCAGTAAATGGAGGGTGTCCAAACCCAAAGCGGTAAATGGGGTGTCCAAACCCAAAGCGGTAAAAGGTGGGTGTCCAAACCCAAAGCGTTAAAAGGTGGGTGTCTAAACCCAAAGCAATAAATGGCGGATGTCCAAACCCAAAGCAATAAATGGTGGGTGTCCAAACCCAAAGCAGTAAAAGGTGGGTTCGGTCATCGAGGATGGCCCGAGAACGCGAGAGAGTTGACTTGGGTCCGATAATGCCAACGGATTTGTCAGATGATGGTGCGAGGTGCCTCCTTGAGGGCCCTTCGCTCGGGTTTGAGCTTACGATCTTGTCGCATGAAGTAGACATGAGTCCGTCGGGGAGAGACGCCTGTTAGGATCCACATGCCCGTACCTGCATAGGAGGGTAGCAGCTAACGATCGTTGTCAGTCGCGTGAAACTGCTGGAATTACGATGTGCAAAGGAAATTTATGTAATGATGCTTCGGGGATCTGAACTTGGTGACCATTTAAGGGATGGCCGTGTCCCAAACTCATGTTTGACCAAAAGAAAGGCTTTTCGCAAAATGAGGGCATGGCCCACAGAGCTTTGAATAAAGGTAAAGGGAAGGATCTTTAGAATCCTCCAAATCAAGGATACGACAATTCGACCCCATTTCGAGGCGCGTCTCGAGCCTTGAAAGTCGAGGAGAGTTTGCTTGCGTTGAGCACTGTCGAACCACTACTAGTTGTAGCTTTATGTGGGGTGTTGCTGTTCTTTCGTGGTCGAACCGACAATTGCCCCTAATTTTTGCGGGATTTTAAGCCGTGCCCCTCGTTCCCTAAATTTTGCCTAGGTCGCCTCGAGGAGGTTTTCAACCTAGCGAGAAATTTATTCTTTTCTCTCAAATGTGATCTTAGATGGAAAGAATACAAGTGCTGATGACAGAATGCGCTGAGGCGGTATGAGCATGGGGTCTGAAGAATACAGAAGAAGACAAAGGTCGGAAATGAGGCTTGCAGCCTGCGGGTATATAAAGAGGCTGCAGAATGACGAAGAAGGCTATCAGGGATAGTACTTCTTGAGGACGTCAGCGTTGACTGGGAGTGCGTTTTCGGTCCCATCCATGTCGCTTAGGATAATTGCTGCTCTAGAGAAGGTTTCCCTGACGACGAAGGGTCCGTCGTACTTGTATGCGAACTTGCCCCGAGAGTCAGGTGTAATGTGAAGAACCTTTCGCAGGACAAGGTCACCAGGGTTAAACTCGCGGTGGCGGACTCTTGCATTGAACGCTCGGACCATTTTTTGTTGGTAGCATTGGCCGTGGCATAGCGCTGTTAGCCGCTTCTCGTCGATGAGATTGAGCTGTTCGTAGCGTTGCTTTGCCCATTCTGCTTCTTCGAGCTCGGACTCGGCAAGGACCCTCATGAAAGGAATCTCCACTTCGATTGGGAGGACTGCTTCCATGCCGTAGACCAAAGAGTACGGAGTTGCCCCGGTGGAAGTGCGGATAGATGTTCGGTATGCTAAAAGAGCAAAAGAGAGCATCTCGTGCCAATCCTTATAGGTCACCGTCATTTTCTCGGTGATCTTCTTGATGTTCTTGTTCACAGCTTCCACCGCACCGTTCATTTGGGGACGGTACGGTGTGGAGTTATGATGTTGCACTTTGAATTGCTCGCAGAGCTCGTCGATGATCTTGTTGTTCAAGTTCTTAGCGTTGTCAGTGATGATTGTCGCGGGGACTCCGTATCGGGCGATGATGTTGCACTTGAGGAAGCGTGCCACGGCCTTTGCGGTGACCGAAGCAAGCGTTATGGCCTCGATCCACTTGGTGAAGTAGTCGATTGCCACCAAAATGAAAAGGTGTCCGTTGGATGCTTTGGGATTGATAGGGCCGATCACATCTATGCCCCACATTGAAAAGGGCCACGGGGCCGCCATTGGATGTAGCTCATTGGGGGGTGTTTTGATCTGGTCGGCGTAGACTTGGCACAAGTGGCAGTGTCTGACGTGTTTGGCGCAGTCGGCCTCCATGGTGGACCAGAAATAACCCAAACGCATAAGTTTCTTGGCGAGCATGAGCCCGCTCATGTGAGCTCCGCAACTTCCCTCGTGTATCTCTCCCATAAGGCGTTGTGCCTCAATCTCATCGACACACCGGAGTAGTGTGGCGTCGAAGGAACGGCGCTAAAGGACCTCTCCACTCAAGAAGTAGTGTGCTGCGAGTCGCCGAAGTGTTTTTCTGTCACGCCGGTTGGTGAATGTCGGGTATTGGCCGGTTTGCAGAAAATGTTTGATGTCTTCATACCACGGCTGTTCGTCAGTTGCCTCGATTGCGTCGCAGTGAGCAGGGCCCTTGGCAATCTCGATTTCGAGTGGCTCAATGAGATTCTCTTTCGTGATGCTCACCATGGATGCGAGCGTCGCAAGTGCATCTGCAAATTGGTTCTTGATGCGCGGCGTATATGTGAATGAGATTTTCTCGAAGTTCTCCGCTAACTCCTCGAGATACTCGTGATATGGCACTAGCTTCGCGTCCTTCGTCAACGTCTGGAAAATTGTAAGCATGGAATCACCAAACACTTCTAGTTCCTTCACCTTGAAGTCGATCGCTGCCTGCAGGCCGAGGATGCATGCTTCGTATTCGGCCCCGTTATTAGTGCAAGGGAAATCAACCTTTGCTGCGACTGGATAGTAGCGTCCGTCAGGGGATATCAGCACTGCGCCAATGCCGGACCCAGTGGAATTTACTGCGCCGTCGAAATACATCCTCCATGCGAATTTGTTCTCCTCACTGTCCACTTGGAGAATCCCTTCGTCCGGAAAGTCAGAGTTGATCGGCGTATCGTCTTCGATTGGGAACTCCGCTAAGTGATCCGCAATTGCCTGCCCCTTAACTGATGTGCGGGGCACGTATTCAATGTCGTATTCCGTCAGCTGACATCGCCACTTTGAAATATTCTTCATGGAAGATGGACTATCGAGCAAGTACTTCAGGGGATCCGCTTTTGACAATAAGCGGATAGTATGATAGAGAGTGTACTGCCGAAGCCGCTGCATGACCCACACCAGCGCGCATCACATCTTCTCAATCTCCGGGTAGTTGGACTCCCCTTCGGTGAACTTCTTGCTTAAATAGTAAATGGCATGTTCTGCGTGCGTGGACTCGTCTTCCTGCCCTAACATGCATCCTAGGGATTGCCGGCGCACTGTCAGATAGAGAATAAGAAGGCGATCTGGAGTAGGCGGGACCAATACCGGGGGTTGAACCAAGTATGCCTTGATAGTGTCGAAGGCCTTCTGACATTCTTCGTCCCACTTAATCGCTGCATTTTTGCGAAGCAAGCGGAAGAGTGGTTGACATTTGTCTGTCAGGTTTGCAATGAAACGCGCAATGTAGTTCAGCCGTCCCAGGAAGCCTCGTACTTCGCGAACTGTCGATGGTGGAGGTAACTCCCTGATTGCCTTCACCTTGTCGGGATCGACCTCAATGCCTCGTTCGCTGACCACGAATCCTAACAGTTTCCCTGACTTGGCGCCGAATGTGCACTTTGCCGGGTTAAGTCGAAGCTTGTATTTCTTGAGTCGGTCGAAGAGGCGTTTTAGATTAACGAGGTGATCCTCTCCTTCTTTTGATTTAGCAATCATGTCGTCGACGTAGACCTCGATTTCTTTATGCATCATATCGTGGAATAGCGTGACCATGGCCCTTTGGTATGTTGCCCCGGCATTTTTGAGGCCGAAAGGCATGACTCGATAACAGAAAGTGCCCCACATTGTAATGAACGTCGTCTTGATCTTGTCCTCATCGGCCATCCGGATCTGGTTGTATCCGGAGAAGCCATCCATGAAGGAGAACAATGTATGGCGTGTTGTGTTGTCAACTAAGACGTCAATGTGAGGCAGGGGGAAGTTATCCTTGGGGCTGGCCTTGTTGAGGTCCCGATAGTCGACGCAGACTCTGACTTTTCCATCTTTCTTCTCTACCGGCACAATGTTCGCCACCCACTCAGAGTAATTACAAACTTCCAGGAAGCCCGCGTTGATTTGCTTGATGACCTCTTCCTTAATGCGGAGGAGAAGGCCGGCTCGCTGACGCCATAAGTGCTGCCGTTTGGGTGGAAACCTCTCCGTATCGAGCGGAAGGAAGTGCTTAACTATTGAGGGATCCAAACCTGGCATGTCAGCATAAGACCAAGCAAAGACTTCTTGGTACTCCTTGAGGAAATCAATCATCCGAGCCCGCTGTGTGGGGTCGAGACCCGTCCCGATTTTCAGAATGTGAGGCTCTTCTTCGGTACCCACGTTGAACTCTTCTGTCGGCTCAACTGAAGTGAATTGACGGTTCTCAAGGCGGCGCAAACTCTCCTCTATCTCGGGCACTCGACCATCCTCGTCGAGTCCTTCCCCGAAGTATATGGGTCGGGACTCTTCGAGGTGTTCCTCGGATGAGTTCGAATCGACGTGTCGATGATTTGGATTCGAGTGGAGCCTGGCAATTTAAATGAGTAGTCTTAGAAATTTAGAGCGTTGCGAGATAAGTGAAAGAAAGGAGAACGTAGACGCGGAAATTCAAAAAATGCGTGCAGAGATTTTATTAATGGTGTAAGCATGAAGTCATAACAAAATCCCTCTTCCGTCATGTGGCTTATGGCTATGCCGACACGCGGGGAAACATCAAACACATAGATAGCCTTACACATTGGCGATCACAACCGAGTAGCACGGGACTGAGGTCCAGTTGTTGAGCTCCTCATTCTCCTGTGCAAGGCGGATATGGACCTCTAAAGGAGTCTCCTCAGTGACGGCGCATATGGCTGGCAGATCGACAGGCTCGGCGTCTGAAATCGAGTACGGGCCTTCAAGAGTACCTCCGACGATGTGCGGCGGTGCAGGAAAAAAACGAGAGAGTGGGAGAACTAGGATGCCCCTGTTGACTTTCCCATAAAACGCGGCGAGATGGTGGAGGTGTTTGCCCTTACGGGCCTCAATAATCTCTTGGCAAGAAGGGCGAAAACCGAGTCCCCTCCTGTTCTTGTACTCTTCAATCTCGATGGGGCAATTGATCCCCTGCCCCTGTGCTCCAAGCCCGGTACCAGGAACGTAGTTGTGACGCAGAAGGACCTTCCCGACCATGCGGTCAGCACGAGATGGACGAACCTCTCCATAGTCCCGAATGACGGAGATGGTCTCGAATGAATGGAATGGGAGGTTCTCGTCGTCTCCGATGCTAATATAGGGCACAGCCGTTTCCTTGTAGATGGCGTAGTCCTCTTCACCCTTGACCGTAATGAGCCGACCATCCGCGATGAACTTGATCCTTTGGTGCAGGGACGAGGGAACGGCTCCAGCTGAGTGGATCCAGGGTCTTCCGAGGAGCAGGCTAAAAGCATTCGGGATGTCAAGGACCTGAAATGTGACGCTGAATGAGCACGGGCCGACATCGATCAAAAGGTCAATCTCCCCATTCACTTCCCTCCGAGAGCCGTCAAAGGCTCTAACCGCTGTTTTGCTCGGGCGGACGCGGTTGAGGTCCACATTCATTTGCTTCAACGTGGACACTGGGCAAACATTGAGGGCGGAGCCGTTGTCGATCATGACCCGGCCAATGATGAAATTGTTGCACTTGCAGACGATGTGCAACGCCCGTGAGTGTGCCCACCCTTCGGAGGGGAGCTCGTCATTTGAAAATGAGATGGCATTGGAGAAAATCGAGCTGACGGTCTCTTCAATCCGATCCGGGGCTGTCTCCTTAGGAACCTGTGCTGCAGTAAGGACCCGTAGGAGGGCTTCTCGGTGTGGCTCCGAACTCAAGAGGAGAGCGAGTAGTGAAATATGAGCTGGAGACTTACCCATTTGTTATACTACCTTGTACTCGCTCGCCTTGATCACTTTCATGAAAGCCTCAGCTTCTTCTTCGGTCACCTTCTTCTGTGGGATAGGCGGGGCTTCCGGAGCAGTTCCGGATGCAGCGGGAGCCTTACCCTTGCCTGCGATCTCCGGGTTCGTGTACACCCGGCCCGAGCGTGTCACGCCCATGACACTGAACTGCTGCTCAAGATTCCCGACACTTCCTTCGTAAGTCCAAGGGACCTTACTGTCCTGGTACGGCTCTCGAGCGGGGACTTCTATTATGAACGGGGCAGGCGCGGCACTAGACCCCGTGAACCCTACGGTGGCTTCCGCGGGGACATACTCAATTATAAATGGAGTAGGGCCCTCCTGTTGGCTCTCGTCCTCTCTCACAGTGCAAATACTGATCATATTGATGGTGGGCCCCGAGCTCGACCCATGATCAGGGAGAGGGTTAGCTTGCACGTTCGGGGGCCTAATGGCATTGAACGAGATCTTTTTACTATTGATCAACTTCTGAACCTCCTCCCGCAATTTCCAACAGTTGTCGGTGGTGTGCCCGGGTGCACCTGAATGGTACTCGTAGCGTAGACTCTGATCTTGGTTTGCCGGAACGAAACTGGGACCGGGAACCGTTGGTCGGATCATTTTGCCGGCTAATAGTTGCCTGTATATGTGGGAGAGCGGGGTAGGCAGGGGTGTGAACTGTATGCGCTGCCGAGCTTGCATTGCGCCGCCTTGTTGACCCTGTGGGGCTGGGGCCTGTTGCGTCGGCTGAGGAGTTCTCGAAGCCGGAGGCCTGTACTGCGGGGTCTGAGGAGGAGCGGGAGCGTAATGATGGACGACTTGTTGCGGGGCCGATGGAAATGCTGTCGGCGGAGCCGAATAATAAATCGGTTGATTGGGATGCTGAGACGGATAGGGCGAAGGCAGTGGAGCATACGCGGGGGTGGTAGATGGTGCGGGCGTGAAGCTCACCGAGTACTGTTGCGGCGCGTTATGGCCCACATTGACGGCATTGACTGATGCCTCCTTACTCCTTCTGCCGCCCGTGGGGGTGGCAGCTGAGGCAGTCCTCCTCGAGGACTCTCCTTCCCCTTTTTTGTCGGGCCCTCTAACCTTCCGAGTTTGATGCCCAGGTCTACTTGCTTCCCGGCCATAATCATCTCCGAGAAAGTAGACTTGTGACCCATGAGGTGAGAGTAGTAAGCCCCCTTGAGAGTCCCATGAAACATTTGGATTTGCTGCGCTTCGCAAATTGGAGGGAAATGTTTTGCTGCTTCCGAACGCCAATTCGTGGCGTAATCCTCAAACTTCTGCCCCTCTGCCATTTCCATCGTGCTCAACTCAAGGAAGGACGGGGGCGTCTCCATGTTATACTGATACTGCTCAACAAACTTCTTGGCCAGTTCGGTCCAGGAGGGGATGTCCTCCGCTCGGAGAGATATGAACCAATTAAGAGCCGGTCCTGACAGGCTCTCCTGGAAAGTCGCGATGACGAACTGTTCGTAGTCCCAGTAATGAAGCATCTTTCCGTTGTAGTGACGGAGGTGGTGTCGCGGGTCTTTAGTTCCATCGTACTTTTGAAAATCGGGTACCTTGACTTTCGCGGGTAGCTGCATCCCCGGGAAGAGAGTCGAATCTAGATAACTAGTGCTATGTCGGGGATCACTAGCTTGGAGGGCCCTGATAGTCTCTTCCATCTTCTTCATTCTCCTTTCTTGCTCAGTTTCCGTTTCAGGAAAGAAATTTGTGGGTGGAGCTCTGGGAGCCGCTTGAATCGGCGTGCCCGGTTCGGAGAAAGTAATATTTATGGGAGGTGGAGCTTGGTAAGGGAGGCTGATATGGGGTTGTGGAGCTTGGTGAGGGAAAGGCTCAGTTGTGTGAGCAGGAACAGGGGCGCTCGATGTCGGGAAGCCCATCGGCGGAGGAGCAGTATAAACGGTAGCTGGAGCTGGCACTGACACAGGAGGTGGTGCAAACATGGTCGGATCTGGCACGGGAATCGTCATGGACGGAAGTGAGACAGCTGCTGGAGTGGTGGACTGAGGATGGCCGAAGTCGACCGGGTGAATTGCCGGCGCGTGCTTCGAATGAGGAGCAGGCACTGGGATAATTGCTGGCGCGGGGGCGGCCGCTATGTCGATGCCCTCTGATGCATGGGTTGCGGGGGACCCAAGGAGCGGGGTTGACAGTTGGCCCGCGTGCAAGAGGCGGGATAGAGCTCGAAGACGCGCGATTTGGCCCCCTGAGCAAGGCCATCATCTCGGCCATATTAGCGGCCATAACGTCAACCGTGTTTTGAAGAGTTGTGACGTTGCCCTCGAGCGTGGCCATGCGAGTAGGATCATGGGCAGGCGGTGGTGTTTGAGTCGCCGACGACGGCGCGTGCATCGGTGGTGGCGGCGAGTGCCCAGGTGGTAGTGGTGCGTACCCCGGCGGTAGTGACATGCTTGATGAAATCGGTTGTGGGAGATGGGCCGAGGGAGTCCCATGATGTGCTAGTGGTGTGCCTGCAGTGGTAAATGGGGGTGGCGCGTTCATCGTGGGCTGTGAAGAATGAACCGGCGTCGGTGATGTATTCCCTTCGAAGACAGCGAGTTGATTTTCTTCTGCCATTCTTAATTGGAAGCGTGTGGGATACCGGTGGGGCGTCGCCAGTTGTTAATACCTGGATTCCATAAGTGTGTGAGTTTCGATGCAAGAGTATTCTTTTTTTTTTTTAAATAAACATGCAAAGTAATGAAGAGGGAATGCATGAGATGCATGAATTTTGAAAACTAATGCTGTCATTTGTATTAACTCTGAATGGTTCAAAGTGCAATACAAATTTTGAAAAGATAGTCCTAAGTCGATTTTCCACCGCGCCCGGGGAGCAAGCGACCATCGCTATGGAAAGCCCTAGTTCGAGGGCCCAGCGGAGGTGTCTATCCTAGGGTGTATATGGACCTCGCGAGCCCTTTTCCTGGACCTCTCCAAAGCAGCGTTCGCTCGCACCAATTCCTGATCTCGCCTCTGTAGCTCGGCACGGGTCTGGGCGAGCTCTCTCTGTAGTTGGCGCTGATCAACAAGCTGCTCGTCCTTCTCTGCGACTTCCCGGCGAAGACGATCTCTTTCTGCTCTGAGATGAGTGAGTTCGGCTTGAATGGCCATATACGGAGTGGGAGTTGCGACGGGTGACCCGCCATCTTCAACTCGCGGAGAGTTGACGAGATCCTCGTGTGCTGCTGGACCCCATCGGTAGAAGCGAATGATGTATTCTTCTGTAGCTTGGAAATCCCGCTCATCAAGGGTCGGATGCTCGGGGAAGTATGGACGCTCAGTAATCACAGTTTGCCACGCATCCAGGACCTGTTTGACGTTACTTTGGCGATCTGCGGGTGTCTGATCCTCCCGCCAAGTATGTTCAAATCTAGTTCGCGCCGTATCCTCGGGGACCGTCTGTAAGCCACCGAGCTGCCTCACTACTCGCGCCGAAAAATAAGTGGTGGACCCCGCATGACTCATGAGTGGGACTCCATAAAAATCAGGACACCTAAGGGCCATGGGTCCAGGTGGCATCCACGCGGCACGCCACTTGAAGCCCCTAGGTGCTATTTCACGAAAAATTTTGATCCACTCAGAGATCTTGCGTTCTTCCACACGCAAGAGGGACAACAATCGAGAAATGATCGACTCCGGGCCATTAAAATACATAACCGAGCGCACTAGACCGAAGGGGTTTGCGTGGCTTTGAAACCAAATTTGCAAAAGGATGGGGGATCCTCTTATTCTTCGGTCGCGTGTTCTCAATACACGGTCGAGGGACCGAATGGTCTCAGCTACAAGGGCTACCTCGTAACCGCGCCCTCCGACCACTTGGAGGACAACGCTGGCCAAGGCCGCGTCGATGAGACCATGCGAGCGAGGAAATAAAAGGGTCCCGAAAATTAGTAGTAAAACAGCATGACATAAATCCTTTCGAAGAAAATCCCCCTGGACCCTGTGTGCTCGGGACTCAATAAAAAGGAGAAGTTTCTCGATTGTTATCTCCGTGCTGCCGGAGTATGCGAGTTCAGCATTCAAACGAGTCGTCGGAACCCCGAGTAGGCGTGAGACTAGGGTTGATCGGGCAGTGTGGAAGTTGGGTTCCACAATGCTGTGGACAACTGTGGTTCGACCGATGAGTGTCCGGTATTCCTCTATGGTCGGCGTGAGCTCTGTACCCTGTATGTCGAAGACGGCGCGACTTGGGTTCCAGAATGTAATGGCGGCCTCGAGGAAATTCCAATCGACGTGTCGGGTAGCCAGCAGGGGAATATCTCCCACGAATGCAGCGATATAGTGGCGGTCGACCGGGCGCAGCATCGTCCATATGCGGGCAATCTCCTCGAGTGGCGGTATGACTCTGTCGAGGCGTGAGCAGGAGACCGGGCGTGACATCCCTTACCAAGATGAAAGGAAGATCGACTTAAGACTAGTTAATACAAATGACACCCTAATTTTGAAATTGGATGATGCATGCATGCAGAAGATAAAATGCCCACGGCTTAATGAATAGTATACATCGTACATCTCTCTCGAAATAGGAAAAGACTCAAATGGCACGCAGGCCGACTCAAAGGACGATTGCTGAAGTCGAGTTGGAAGTTTTCATGGAGCTCCTGCAGAATGCATGGTTTTAGTACTACAGGGACCGTGCTACGTAAGGATGGGGGCTCCCGACTCAAGGGTGTCAATTCCTTGAAATCGAGCGGGGATCTTTGGGGGCCTAATCGACGGTCCAACCGTGCGACGTACCCTTACTCAGAACCCCTATCTAACCTGTGTTTCCTAAAATCGGTCGTGGGACGCGACCCGTAGGTACCTAGAAGCTAGTATGATATGCAATGCGTGCGCATAAATGAAAGTGCGTAAAGTATATAAGCTAGAAATTACAGAAAGCGATAAATAAACAAGCAAACAAAGCAAGCGAGAACGAGCCCAAACCCTCTAAGTGTCCCCAGCGGAGTCGCCAAGCTGTGCGCACCCGAATTTCGTCTCGTCGGGGCACGCATGCGCGCGCCTAAATGCAACGCGGCTTGGGAGTGTCCACCTTCCCGGGGACGCGCGACGGACGCACGTGAGAAGGAGTCGCCACTTGCCATTTTACGACCCGAAGATCGAGGGCCGGCAAGTTACCCAGGTCTAGGGGTACGGGGTACACCTAATTGCTAAGGCATATGGTCTGCGAAACCCGAGGTTCCGAATTCGGGGTTTCTGTTACATGCGAGCCTATATCTCGCATGCCCTATCAGTACTCTAGCTTGTCTAGGCTTGCCATTTTTATTTAATTACCGCTTAATTAAGTTCCCCTCATCTTACGCGTTTTGACACCGTAAATTCGCAGAAGCACTCTGACCGTCCACTCTCCGACCGGTATTTTACATGAATGTATGTATAATATAAAACCTCACATTGTTCTCTCAAATAAATAAAAGACAAGGTACAATGACTAAATCCCGGTCGGTTCGCATTCGGCCATGATTTCACTCATGCTCACCGTATATTTTTGGAAAAGACCGAAAATTAAATTAAATGCGCACTCAGTGTATGGGAATTAGATCCCGTAATCTACGATTGGGGCGTTGGACCCCATGTGAATCGTATCCTAAAGGATCGGGCTCGACCCGCATAACAAAAAAATGTAACAAGTAAGCGCAAATAAACAAACAATGAGATTTTGTTATTGCCGAATTTACGTGAGTTAATCAATTATTATCCAGGATATCTTGGCATACAAATCTTACCCTAAAACAAACAAAAGGGATGATGGATAGGGTATGTGGCATTCGGCATTATTTTAACGGACTTGACAGACATGATGTTTGTACTCAAGTCTCGAATGAGTGGGTTATTTTTATATTATTCTGTATCGCGACAATATGGCTTTTACAGATTAAGAGTATTTTCACCTAAAACCCAAAAGACATAACCCTTTATTTGACTATTACCCGTATTTGGTTTAAGCCGAGTTTGAAATTAATCCGTTTTTTTCATGTTTTAACCCGTTCTAAACACAAACCTACACTAGAGTGACGGCAGGACAAGAACCGGTAATCATGCCCTTGAATCGATAAATATGTGTGTGCATGAAAATCAAGATTACGTTGTACGTATCTCGGTGCTTTTGAAATTGTGAATTTTGAAAAGGGCATGACTAACAGTTCTTGAACTGTCGACGCGATTATAGATTATTAATCGGTTCGTACAATTCATTTAAAGAGTCAAGTGATTTAATTTAGCCAAATTTAACGTCCTGATTATCCCGTACGTAGAATTTTAGGTTAATTAGAAATTTGCCGAATGCTTTAGTCTACGGATTTCGAGCCGTCGAGATAATCATTAATTGACCGCCCGATAAACTCTAATTTCCGACATGATCACATATTACAAAAAAGTAAAATATTTAAATGGGACACATACATTGTCGGTGGGTGATCCAAGTAAGAAAGGGTCGGATATTTTAGAAAATGTCCAGGGGACTGAATTGAACGATTTTAAAAGAGCAAGGACTGATTTGAAAATTCTGAAAAAATTGGGGACTGATTTGAAAATTCTAAAAAATGAGGACTGTGTAAAAAGATTACTGAAAATGTCCTAGGACTTATTTGAAATGGATTTGAAAATCGGGACTGATCTGAAAATAAAAAAATGGCCCCAGGACTAAACTGAAACAACTTGGAAAGTTCTTTGGGATGCTTGAAAAAAAATTCTGAAAAATCCAGGACTGATTGGAAAATAGTAAAATGATTGGGAATTGATTGAAAATAATTTTAGGGTTCGGGGAAGATCTGAAAAAAAATAAAATGCGTCCTCTGGACTGAAATGTGACAAAAGGGAAAGTTCGTAAAATCGAATTCGGGACAAATCCGATCACCCACGCGACCCAAGAACACTCATTTCATATAATATCCATCAAGCAAGCAATAATATTCATGAAAGGAACCCTAATCATGCCACTAAGTCGAGAATTTACCTAGTTTGGAAAGTTGAGGGGCTTCTCTGTAAAAAGTAAAAAAAAAATCGCCTGATGAAATCGGGTCGGATCGGATCGCCAGCCCGAAGGAGAACTCGGCCGGAAGAGCGCTGGGCCGGACTGGAGCGCGTTGGGCCTAGCTGGGCTTGGGTTGGGCCTGCGAAAAAAAAGGAACTGGGCCGAGGCCCGTTAACCGGAGGCGGTCGGGATCGGGGGGCAGCGGCGGCGACGGTGCCGCGGGAGGCGGTTCTCGCCCCTGGACGCCGCGGTGAGGGCCGGGATGGACGCCGGTGACGGTTCTGGACACCGCCGACGCTTCGCCGAGGTCGATATGGGCCTCACCGGAGTTAAAACGGTCGGGATCGGGGAGAATTTTGGGGTTTTCCGGCGAGGGTTTTCAAGCTCAATCGATCTTCAAATCCGCCGAAACGAGAGCAAATTGTTCGATTCCTTTCACTGGGTCGTGTTCCTCTTCTCCCGAATTAACTTTCTGTTCATTTAATCTCAATTCCATCCCATTTTCCGTTAAGATTTCAACCGATTTGGCCGAAAATCGCGGAAATCCGATTCGGGGCTTCCTGGGCTGGCGGGGATCGCGGGCAGCCGGCGAGCGCTGCCCGGCCCCTGCCAGGCCTGCCCGGTCTGCCCGAATCTTTTTTTTTTTTAATTAAATGGCCGGCGGGTCACGGGCAGCCGGTCAACGCTGCCCGGCCCCTGCCCGGCCTGCCCGGGATTTGAATTTGAAATTTTTTTTTTATATGATACATATGTATATATATATAATTTAATTTAAATTAATTAATTAATTAATTAAATTAAATTTTTTTTAGAAAAGGTAATAAATTGGAAAAATGACGATTTTGCCCCCTGGAGCCGATGGACCGAAATGGGGTGCTGACAGCTTGCCCCTCTTTGGTTGTGTGCTCGGATAGAGGATGCAGCCAAAGAGCATAAGAAGCACCCCGTTTGATCTCAACGACCATCCTGGCATCTTCCCCCATAGCCACTTGTTCTCTCTGATTTTGGATAAATGGGAGGGAGTTGGATAAACGTATGTACCTGAAAGTAGTGAAGAGGTGGTTTATGGATCTAATAACAATAATGGTGGGCTTATGGCTCTGAAAGCAGTAAAGATGGGTTTATGGGCCCAAAGAAAGTAAAAAAATGGGTGTCCAAACCCCAAAATAATAAATGGTGGGTGTCCAAACCCAAAGCAATAAATGGTGGGTGTCCAAACCCAAAGCAGTAAAGGCGGGTGTCCAAACTTAAAGCAATAAAAAGTGGGTGTCCAAACCCAAAGTAATAAATGGCGGGTGTCCAAACCCAAAGCAGTAAATGGGGGGTGTCCAAACCCAAAGTGGTAAAAGGTGGGTGTCTAAACCCAAAGCAATAAATGGCGGGTGTCCAAACCCAAAGCAGTAAATGGAGGGTGTCCAAACCCAAAGCGGTAAATGGGGTGTCCAAACCCAAAGCGGTAAAAGGTGGGTGTCCAAACCCAAAGCGTTAAAAGGTGGGTGTCTAAACCCAAAGCAATAAATGGCGGATGTCCAAACCCAAAGCAATAAATGGTGGGTGTCCAAACCCAAAGCAGTAAAAGGTGGGTTCGGTCATCGAGGATGGCCCGAGAACGCGAGAGAGTTGACTTGGGTCCGATAATGCCAACGGATTTGTCAGATGATGGTGCGAGGTGCCTCCTTGAGGGCCCTTCGCTCGGGTTTGAGCTTACGATCTTGTCGCATGAAGTAGACATGAGTCCGTCGGGGAGAGACGCCTGTTAGGATCCACATGCCCGTACCTGCATAGGAGGGTAGCAGCTAACGATCGTTGTCAGTCGCGTGAAACTGCTGGAATTACGATGTGCAAAGGAAATTTATGTAATGATGCTTCGGGGATCTGAACTTGGTGACCATTTAAGGGATGGCCGTGTCCCAAACTCATGTTTGACCAAAAGAAAGGCTTTTCGCAAAATGAGGGCATGGCCCACAGAGCTTTGAATAAAGGTAAAGGGAAGGATCTTTAGAATCCTCCAAATCAAGGATACGACAATTCGACCCCATTTCGAGGCGCGTCTCGAGCCTTGAAAGTCGAGGAGAGTTTGCTTGCGTTGAGCACTGTCGAACCACTACTAGTTGTAGCTTTACGTGGGGTGTTGCTGTTCTTTCGTGGTCGAACCGACAATTGCCCCTAATTTTTGCCCAGGCCGCAAAACGCGTGACGACCTGACGGGGTATTTTATTTTGACTTTTCTCTCATGAATGCTCTCCTTTTACTACGACCGCCCAAGATAGGGTCCGATCGCATCTCTCGATTCCTCTAACTTTTGCCTAGACCGCCCTTTGCGGGTTTTCATCCTAGCAAGGATATGATTTATGCTCTCATTTTGCCACGGCTTCCCTTTGCGGGATTTTAAGCCGTGCCCCTCGTTCCCTAAATTTTGCCTAGGTCGCCTCGAGGAGGTTTTCAACCTAGCGAGAAATTTATTCTTTTCTCTCAAATGTGATCTTAGATGGAAAGAATACAAGTGCTGATGACAGAATGCGCTGAGGCGGTATGAGCATGGGGTCTGAAGAATACAGAAGAAGACAAAGGTCGGAAATGAGGCTTGCAGCCTGCGGGTATATAAAGAGGCTGCAGAATGACGAAGAAGGCTATCAGGGATAGTACTTCTTGAGGACGTCAGCGTTGACTGGGAGTGCGTTTTCGGTCCCATCCATGTCGCTTAGGATAATTGCTGCTCTAGAGAAGGTTTCCCTGACGACGAAGGGTCCGTCGTACTTGTATGCGAACTTGCCCCGAGAGTCAGGTGTAATGTGAAGAACCTTTCGCAGGACAAGGTCACCAGGGTTAAACTCGCGGTGGCGGACTCTTGCATTGAACGCTCGGACCATTTTTGTTGGTAGCATTGGCCGTGGCATAGCGCTGTTAGCCGCTTCTCGTCGATGAGATTGAGCTGTTCGTAGCGTTGCTTTGCCCATTCTGCTTCTTCGAGCTCGGACTCGGCAAGGACCCTCATGAAAGGAATCTCCACTTCGATTGGGAGGACTGCTTCCATGCCGTAGACCAAAGAGTACGGAGTTGCCCCGGTGGAAGTGCGGATAGATGTTCGGTATGCTAAAAGAGCAAAAGAGAGCATCTCGTGCCAATCCTTATAGGTCACCGTCATTTTCTCGGTGATCTTCTTGATGTTCTTGTTCGCAGCTTCCACCGCACCGTTCATTTGGGGACGGTACGGTGTGGAGTTATGATGTTGCACTTTGAATTGCTCGCAGAGCTCGTCGATGATCTTGTTGTTCAAGTTCTTAGCGTTGTCAGTGATGATTGTCGCGGGGACTCCGTATCGGGCGATGATGTTGCACTTGAGGAAGCGTGCCACGGCCTTTGCGGTGACCGAAGCAAGCGTTATGGCCTCGATCCACTTGGTGAAGTAGTCGATTGCCACCAAAATGAAAAGGTGTCCGTTGGATGCTTTGGGATTGATAGGGCCGATCACATCTATGCCCCACATTGAAAAGGGCCACGGGGCCGCCATTGGATGTAGCTCATTGGGGGGTGTTTGATCTGGTCGGCGTAGACTTGGCACAAGTGGCAGTGTCTGACGTGTTTGGCGCAGTCGGCCTCCATGGTGGACCAGAAATAACCCAAACGCATAAGTTTCTTGGCGAGCATGAGCCCGCTCATGTGAGCTCCGCAACTTCCCTCGTGTATCTCTCCCATAAGGCGTTGTGCCTCAATCTCATCGACACACCGGAGTAGTGTGGCGTCGAAGGAACGGCGCTAAAGGACCTCTCCACTCAAGAAGTAGTGTGCTGCGAGTCGCCGAAGTGTTTTTCTGTCACGCCGGTTGGTGAATGTCGGGTATTGGCCGGTTTGCAGAAAATGTTTGATGTCTTCATACCACGGCTGTTCGTCAGTTGCCTCGATTGCGTCGCAGTGAGCAGGGCCCTTGGCAATCTCGATTTCGAGTGGCTCAATGAGATTCTCTTTCGTGATGCTCACCATGGATGCGAGCGTCGCAAGTGCATCTGCAAATTGGTTCTTGATGCGCGGCGTATATGTGAATGAGATTTTCTCGAAGTTCTCCGCTAACTCCTCGAGATACTCGTGATATGGCACTAGCTTCGCGTCCTTCGTCTTCCATTGCCCCAACGTCTGGAAAATTGTAAGCATGGAATCACCAAACACTTCTAGTTCCTTCACCTTGAAGTCGATCGCTGCCTGCAGGCCGATGATGCATGCTTCGTATTCGGCCCCGTTATTAGTGCAAGGGAAATCAACCTTTGCTGCGACTGGATAGTAGCGTCCGTCAGGGGATATCAGCACTGCGCCAATGCCGGACCCAGTGGAATTTACTGCGCCGTCGAAATACATCCTCCATGCGAATTTGTTCTCCTCACTGTCCACTTGGAGAATCCCTTCGTCCGGAAAGTCAGAGTTGATCGGCGTATCGTCTTCGATTGGGAACTCCGCTAAGTGATCCGCAATTGCCTGCCCCTTAACTGATGTGCGGGGCACGTATTCAATGTCGTATTCCGTCAGCTGACATCGCCACTTTGAAATATTCTTCATGGAAGATGGACTATCGAGCAAGTACTTCAGGGGATCCGCTTTTGACAATAAGCGGATAGTATGATAGAGAGTGTACTGCCGAAGCCGCTGCATGACCCACACCAGCACGCAGCACATCTTCTCAATCTCCGGGTAGTTGGACTCCCCTTCGGTGAACTTCTTGCTTAAATAGTAAATGGCATGTTCTGCGTGCGTGGACTCGTCTTCCTGCCCTAACATGCATCCTAGGGATTGCCGGCGCACTGTCAGATAGAGAATAAGAAGGCGATCTGGAGTAGGCGGGACCAATACCGGGGGTGGAACCAAGTATGCCTTGATAGTGTCGAAGGCCTTCTGACATTCTTCGTCCCACTTAATCGCTGCATTTTTGCGAAGCAAGCGGAAGAGTGGTTGACATTTGTCTGTCAGGTTTGCAATGAAACGCGCAATGTAGTTCAGCCGTCCCAGGAAGCCTCGTACTTCGCGAACTGTCGATGGTGGAGGTAACTCCCTGATTGCCTTCACCTTGTCGGGATCGACCTCAATGCCTCGTTCGCTGACCACGAATCCTAACAGTTTCCCTGACTTGGCGCCGAATGTGCACTTTGCCGGGTTAAGTCGAAGCTTGTATTTCTTGAGTCGGTCGAAGAGGCGTTTTAGATTAACGAGGTGATCCTCTCCTTCTTTTGATTTAGCAATCATGTCGTCGACGTAGACCTCGATTTCTTTATGCATCATATCGTGGAATAGCGTGACCATGGCCCTTTGGTATGTTGCCCCGGCATTTTTGAGGCCGAAAGGCATGACTCGATAACAGAAAGTGCCCCACATTGTAATGAACGTCGTCTTGATCTTGTCCTCATCGGCCATCCGGATCTGGTTGTATCCGGAGAAGCCATCCATGAAGGAGAACAATGTATGGCGTGTTGTGTTGTCAACTAAGACGTCAATGTGAGGCAGGGGGAAGTTATCCTTGGGGCTGGCCTTGTTGAGGTCCCGATAGTCGACGCAGACTCTGACTTTTCCATCTTTCTTCTCTACCGGCACAATGTTCGCCACCCACTCAGAGTAATTACAAACTTCCAGGAAGCCCGCGTTGATTTGCTTGATGACCTCTTCCTTAATGCGGAGGAGAAGGCCGGCTCGCTGACGCCGTAAGTGCTGCCGTTTGGGTGGAAACCTCTCCGTATCGAGCGGAAGGAAGTGCTTAACTATTGAGGGATCCAAACCTGGCATGTCAGCATAAGATCAAGCAAAGACTTCTTGGTACTCCTTGAGGAAATCAATCATCCGAGCCCGCTGTGTGGGGTCGAGACCCGTCCCGATTTTCAGAATGTGAGGCTCTTCTTCGGTACCCACGTTGAACTCTTCTGTCGGCTCAACTGAAGTGAATTGACGGTTCTCAAGGCGGCGCAAACTCTCCTCTATCTCGGACACTCGACCATCCTCGTCGAGTCCTTCCCCGAAGTATATGGGTCGGGACTCTTCGAGGTGTTCCTCGGATGAGTTCGAATCGACGTGTCGATGATTTGGATTCGAGTGGAGCCTGGCAATTTAAATGAGTAGTCTTAGAAATTTAGAGCGTTGCGAGATAAGTGAAAGAAAGGAGAACGTAGACGCGGAAATTCAAAAAATGCGTGCAGAGATTTTATTAATGGTGTAAGCATGAAGTCATAACAAAATCCCTCTTCCGTCATGTGGCTTATGGCTATGCCGACACGCGGGGAAACATCAAACACATAGATAGCCTTACACATTGGCGATCACAACCGAGTAGCACGGGACTGAGGTCCAGTTGTTGAGCTCCTCATTCTCCTGTGCAAGGCGGATATGGACCTCTAAAGGAGTCTCCTCAGTGACGGCGCATATGGCTGGCAGATCGACAGGCTCGGCGTCTGAAATCGAGTACGGGCCTTCAAGAGTACCTCCGACGATGTGCGGCGGTGCAGGAAAAAACGAGAGAGTGGGAGAACTAGGATGCCCCTGTTGACTTTCCCGTAAAACGCGGCGAGATGGTGGAGGTGTTTGCCCTTACGGGCCTCAATAATCTCTTGGCAAGAAGGGCGAAAACCGAGTCCCCTCCTGTTCTTGTACTCTTCAATCTCGATGGGGCAATTGATCCCCTGCCCCTGTGCTCCAAGCCCGGTACCAGGAACGTAGTTGTGACGCAGAAGGACCTTCCCGACCATGCGGTCAGCACGAGATGGACGAACCTCTCCATAGTCCCGAATGACGGAGATGGTCTCGAATGAATGGAATGGGAGGTTCTCGTCGTCTCCGATGCTAATATAGGGCACAGCCGTTTCCTTGTAGATGGCGTAG
Organism: Punica granatum; assembly: GCF_007655135.1. Taxonomy (NCBI): domain Eukaryota; kingdom Viridiplantae; phylum Streptophyta; class Magnoliopsida; order Myrtales; family Lythraceae; genus Punica; species Punica granatum. The sequence continues at coordinate 17,584,177 of NC_045127.1, read as the reverse complement.
TCCTCTTCACCCTTGACCGTAATGAGCCGACCATCCGCGATGAACTTGATCCTTTGGTGCAGGGACGAGGGAACGGCTCCAGCTGAGTGGATCCAGGGTCTTCCGAGGAGCAGGCTAAAAGCATTCGGGATGTCAAGGACCTGAAATGTGACGCTGAATGAGCACGGGCCGACATCGATCAAAAGGTCAATCTCCCCATTCACTTCCCTCCGAGAGCCGTCAAAGGCTCTAACCGCTGTTTGCTCGGGCGGACGCGGTTGAGGTCCACATTCATTTGCTTCAACGTGGACACTGGGCAAACATTGAGGGCGGAGCCGTTGTCGATCATGACCCGGCCAATGATGAAATTGTTGCACTTGCAGACGATGTGCAACGCCCGTGAGTGTGCCCACCCTTCGGAGGGGAGCTCGTCATTTGAAAATGAGATGGCATTGGAGAAAATCGAGCTGACGGTCTCTTCAATCCGATCCGGGGCTGTCTCCTTAGGAACCTGTGCTGCAGTAAGGACCCGTAGGAGGGCTTCTCGGTGTGGCTCCGAACTCAAGAGGAGAGCGAGTAGTGAAATATGAGCTGGAGACTTACCCATTTGTTATACTACCTTGTACTCGCTCGCCTTGATCACTTTCATGAAAGCCTCAGCTTCTTCTTCGGTCACCTTCTTCTGTGGGATAGGCGGGGCTTCCGGAGCAGTTCCGGATGCAGCGGGAGCCTTACCCTTGCCTGCGATCTCCGGGTTCGTGTACACCCGGCCCGAGCGTGTCACGCCCATGACACTGAACTGCTGCTCAAGATTCCCGACACTTCCTTCGTAAGTCCAAGGGACCTTACTGTCCTGGTACGGCTCTCGAGCGGGGACTTCTATTATGAACGGGGCAGGCGCGGCACTAGACCCGTGAACCCTACGGTGGCTTCCGCGGGGACATACTCAATTATAAATGGAGTAGGGCCCTCCTGTTGGCTCTCGTCCTCTCTCACAGTGCAAATACTGATCATATTGATGGTGGGCCCCGAGCTCGACCCATGATCAGGGAGAGGGTTAGCTTGCACGTTCGGGGGCCTAATGGCATTGAACGAGATCTTTTTACTATTGATCAACTTCTGAACCTCCTCCCGCAATTTCCAACAGTTGTCGGTGGTGTGCCCGGGTGCACCTGAATGGTACTCGTAGCGTAGACTCTGATCTTGGTTTGCCGGAACGAAACTGGGACCGGGAACCGTTGGTCGGATCATTTTGCCGGCTAATAGTTGCCTGTATATGTGGGAGAGCGGGGTAGGCAGGGGTGTGAACTGTATGCGCTGCCGAGCTTGCATTGCGCCGCCTTGTTGACCCTGTGGGGCTGGGGCCTGTTGCGTCGGCTGAGGAGTTCTCGAAGCCGGAGGCCTGTACTGCGGGGTCTGAGGAGGAGCGGGAGCGTAATGATGGACGACTTGTTGCGGGGCCGATGGAAATGCTGTCGGCGGAGCCGAATAATAAATCGGTTGATTGGGATGCTGAGACGGATAGGGCGAAGGCAGTGGAGCATACGCGGGGGTGGTAGATGGTGCGGGCGTGAAGCTCACCGAGTACTGTTGCGGCGCGTTATGGCCCACATTGACGGCATTGACTGATGCCTCCTTACTCCTTCTGCCGCCCGTGGGGGTGGCAGCTGAGGCAGTCCTCCTCGAGGACTCTCCTTCCCCTTTTTTTGTCGGGCCCTCTAACCTTCCGAGTTTGATGCCCAGGTCTACTTGCTTCCCGGCCATAATCATCTCCGAGAAAGTAGACTTGTGACCCATGAGGTGAGAGTAGTAAGCCCCCTTGAGAGTCCCATGAAACATTTGGATTTGCTGCGCTTCGCAAATTGGAGGGAAATGTTTTGCTGCTTCCGAACGCCAATTCGTGGCGTAATCCTCAAACTTCTGCCCCTCTGCCATTTCCATCGTGCTCAACTCAAGGAAGGACGGGGGCGTCTCCATGTTATACTGATACTGCTCAACAAACTTCTTGGCCAGTTCGGTCCAGGAGGGGATGTCCTCCGCTCGGAGAGATATGAACCAATTAAGAGCCGGTCCTGACAGGCTCTCCTGGAAAGTCGCGATGACGAACTGTTCGTAGTCCCAGTAATGAAGCATCTTTCCGTTGTAGTGACGGAGGTGGTGTCGCGGGTCTTTAGTTCCATCGTACTTTTGAAAATCGGGTACCTTGACTTTCGCGGGTAGCTGCATCCCCGGGAAGAGAGTCGAATCTAGATAACTAGTGCTATGTCGGGGATCACTAGCTTGGAGGGCCCTGATAGTCTCTTCCATCTTCTTCATTCTCCTTTCTTGCTCAGTTTCCGTTTCAGGAAAGAAATTTGTGGGTGGAGCTCTGGGAGCCGCTTGAATCGGCGTGCCCGGTTCGGAGAAAGTAATATTTATGGGAGGTGGAGCTTGGTAAGGGAGGCTGATATGGGGTTGTGGAGCTTGGTGAGGGAAAGGCTCAGTTGTGTGAGCAGGAACAGGGGCGCTCGATGTCGGGAAGCCCATCGGCGGAGGAGCAGTATAAACGGTAGCTGGAGCTGGCACTGACACAGGAGGTGGTAGCTGGAGCTGGCAACACAGGAGGTGGTGCAAACATGGTCGGATCTGGCACGGGAATCGTCATGGACGGAAGTGAGACAGCTGCTGGAATGGTGGACTGAGGATGGCCGAAGTCGACCGGGTGAATTGCCGGCGCGTGCTTCGAATGAGGAGCAGGCACTGGGATAATTGCTGGCGCGGGGGCGGCCGCTATGTCGCCCTCTGATGCATGGGTTGGCGGGACCCAAGGAGCGGGGTTGACAGTTGGCCCGCGTGCAAGAGGCGGGATAGAGCTCGAAGACGCGCGATTTGGCCCCCTGAGCAAGGCCATCATCTCGGCCATATTAGCGGCCATAACGTCAACCGTGTTTTGAAGAGTTGTGACGTTGCCCTCGAGCGTGGCCATGCGAGTAGGATCATGGGCAGGCGGTGGTGTTTGAGTCGCCGACGACGGCGCGTGCATCGGTGGTGGCGGCGAGTGCCCAGGTGGTGGTGGTGCGTACCCCGGCGGTAGTGACATGCTTGATGAAATCGGTTGTGGGAGATGGGCCGAGGGAGTCCCATGATGTGCTAGTGGTGTGCCTGCAGTGGTAAATGGGGGTGGCGCGTTCATCGTGGGCTGTGAAGAATGAACCGGCGTCGGTGATGTATTCCCTTCGAAGACAGCGAGTTGATTTTCTTCTGCCATTCTTAATTGGAAGCGTGTGGGATACCGGTGGGGCGTCGCCAGTTGTTAATACCTGGATTCCATAAGTGTGTGAGTTTCGATGCAAGAGTATTCTTTTTTTTTTTTAAATAAACATGCAAAGTAATGAAGAGGGAATGCATGAGATGCATGAATTTTGAAAACTAATGCTGTCATTTGTATTAACTCTGAATGGTTCAAAGTGCAATACAAATTTTGAAAAGATAGTCCTAAGTCGATTTTCCACCGCGCCCGGGGAGCAAGCGACCATCGCTATGGAAAGCCCTAGTTCGAGGGCCCAGCGGAGGTGTCTATCCTAGGGTGTATATGGACCTCGCGAGCCCTTTTCCTGGACCTCTCCAAAGCAGCGTTCGCTCGCACCAATTCCTGATCTCGCCTCTGTAGCTCGGCACGGGTCTGGGCGAGCTCTCTCTGTAGTTGGCGCTGATCAACAAGCTGCTCGTCCTTCTCTGCGACTTCCCGGCGAAGACGATCTCTTTCTGCTCTGAGATGAGTGAGTTCGGCTTGAATGGCCATATACGGAGTGGGAGTTGCGACGGGTGACCCGCCATCTTCAACTCGCGGAGAGTTGACGAGATCCTCGTGTGCTGCTGGACCCCATCGGTAGAAGCGAATGATGTATTCTTCTGTAGCTTGGAAATCCCGCTCATCAAGGGTCGGATGCTCGGGGAAGTATGGACGCTCAGTAATCACAGTTTGCCACGCATCCAGGACCTGTTTGACGTTACTTTGGCGATCTGCGGGTGTCTGATCCTCCCGCCAAGTATGTTCAAATCTAGTTCGCGCCGTATCCTCGGGGACCGTCTGTAAGCCACCGAGCTGCCTCACTACTCGCGCCGAAAAATAAGTGGTGGACCCCGCATGACTCATGAGTGGGACTCCATAAAAATCAGGACACCTAAGGGCCATGGGTCCAGGTGGCATCCACGCGGCACGCCACTTGAAGCCCCTAGGTGCTATTTCACGAAAAATTTTGATCCACTCAGAGATCTTGCGTTCTTCCACACGCAAGAGGGACAACAATCGAGAAATGATCGACTCCGGGCCATTAAAATACATAACCGAGCGCACTAGACCGAAGGGGTTTGCGTGGCTTTGAAACCAAATTTGCAAAAGGATGGGGGATCCTCTTATTCTTCGGTCGCGTGTTCTCAATACACGGTCGAGGGACCGAATGGTCTCAGCTACAAGGGCTACCTCGTAACCGCGCCCTCCGACCACTTGGAGGACAACGCTGGCCAAGGCCGCGTCGATGAGACCATGCGAGCGAGGAAATAAAAGGGTCCCGAAAATTAGTAGTAAAACAGCATGACATAAATCCTTTCGAAGAAAATCCCCCTGGACCCTGTGTGCTCGGGACTCAATAAAAAGGAGAAGTTTCTCGATTGTTATCTCCATGCTGCCGGAGTATGCGAGTTCAGCATTCAAACGAGTCGTCGGAACCCCGAGTAGGCGTGAGACTAGGGTTGATCGGGCAGTGTGGAAGTTGGGTTCCACAATGCTGTGGACAACTGTGGTTCGACCGATGAGTGTCCGGTATTCCTCTATGGTCGGCGTGAGCTCTGTACCCTGTATGTCGAAGACGGCGCGACTTGGGTTCCAGAATGTAATGGCGGCCTCGAGGAAATTCCAATCGACGTGTCGGGTAGCCAGCAGGGGAATATCTCCCACGAATGCAGCGATATAGTGGCGGTCGACCGGGCGCAGCATCGTCCATATGCGGGCAATCTCCTCGAGTGGCGGTATGACTCTGTCGAGGCGTGAGCAGGAGACCGGGCGTGACATCCCTTACCAAGATGAAAGGAAGATCGACTTAAGACTAGTTAATACAAATGACACCCTAATTTTGAAATTGGATGATGCATGCATGCAGAAGATAAAATGCCCACGGCTTAATGAATAGTATACATCGTACATCTCTCTCGAAATAGGAAAAGACTCAAATGGCACGCAGGCCGACTCAAAGGACGATTGCTGAAGTCGAGTTGGAAGTTTTCATGGAGCTCCTGCAGAATGCATGGTTTTAGTACTACAGGGACCGTGCTACGTAAGGATGGGGGCTCCCGACTCAAGGGTGTCAATTCCTTGAAATCGAGCGGGGATCTTTGGGGGCCTAATCGACGGTCCAACCGTGCGACGTACCCTTACTCAGAACCCCTATCTAACCTGTGTTTCCTAAAATCGGTCGTGGGACGCGACCCGTAGGTACCTAGAAGCTAGTATGATATGCAATGCGTGCGCATAAATGAAAGTGCGTAAAGTATATAAGCTAGAAATTACAGAAAGCGATAAATAAACAAGCAAACAAAGCAAGCGAGAACGAGCCCAAACCCTCTAAGTGTCCCCAGCGGAGTCGCCAAGCTGTGCGCACCCGAATTTCGTCTCGTCGGGGCACGCATGCGCGCGCCTAAATGCAACGCGGCTTGGGAGTGTCCACCTTCCCGGGGACGCGCGACGGACGCACGTGAGAAGGAGTCGCCACTTGCCATTTTACGACCCGAAGATCGAGGGCCGGCAAGTTACCCAGGTCTAGGGGTACGGGGTACACCTAATTGCTAAGGCATATGGTCTGCGAAACCCGAGGTTCCGAATTCGGGGTTTCTGTTACATGCGAGCCTATATCTCGCATGCCCTATCAGTACTCTAGCTTGTCTAGGCTTGCCATTTTTATTTAATTACCGCTTAATTAAGTTCCCCTCATCTTACGCGTTTTGACACCGTAAATTCGCAGAAGCACTCTGACCGTCCACTCTCCGACCGGTATTTTACATGAATGTATGTATAATATAAAACCTCACATTGTTCTCTCAAATAAATAAAAGACAAGGTACAATGACTAAATCCCGGTCGGTTCGCATTCGGCCATGATTTCACTCATGCTCACCGTATATTTTTGGAAAAGACCGAAAATTAAATTAAATGCGCACTCAGTGTATGGGAATTAGATCCCGTAATCTACGATTGGGGCGTTGGACCCCATGTGAATCGTATCCTAAAGGATCGGGCTCGACCCGCATAACAAAAAAATGTAACAAGTAAGCGCAAATAAACAAACAATGAGATTTTGTTATTGCCGAATTTACGTGAGTTAATCAATTATTATCCAGGATATCTTGGCATACAAATCTTACCCTAAAACAAACAAAAGGGATGATGGATAGGGTATGTGGCATTCGGCATTATTTTAACGGACTTGACAGACATGATGTTTGTACTTAAGTCTCGAATGAGTGGGTTATTTTTATATTATTCTGTATCGCGACAATATGACTTTTACAGATTAAGAGTATTTTCACCTAAAACCCAAAAGACATAACCCTTTATTTGACTATTACCCATATTTGGTTTAAGCCGAGTTTGAAATTAATCCGTTTTTTTCATGTTTTAACCCGTTCTAAACACAAACCTACACTAGAGTGACGGCAGGACAAGAACCGGTAATCATGCCCTTGAATCGATAAATATGTGCGTGCATGAAAATCAAGATTACGTTGTACGTATCTCGGTGCTTTTAAAATTGTGAATTTTGAAAAGGGCATGACTAACAGTTCTTGAACTGTCGACGCGATTACAGATTATTAATCGGTTCGTACAATTCATTTAAAGAGTCAAGTGATTTAATTTAGCCAAATTTAACGTCCCGATTATTCCGTATGTAGAATTTTAGGTTAATTAGAAATTTGCCGAATGCTTTAGTCTACGGATTTCGAGCCGTCGAGATAATCATTAATTGACCGCCCGATAAACTCTAATTTCCGACATGATCACATATTACAAAAAAGTAAAATATCTAAATGGGACACATACATTGTCGGTGGGTGATCCAAGTAGGAAAGGGTCGGATATTTTAGAAAATGTCCAGGGGACTGAATTGAACGATTTTAAAAGAGCAAGGACTGATTTGAAAATTCTGAAAATATTGGGGACTGATTTGAAAATTCTAAAAAATGAGGACTGTGTAAAAAGATTACTGAAAATGTCCTAGGACTTATTTGAAATGGATTTGAAAATCGGGACTGATCTGAAAATAAAAAAATGGCCCCAGGACTAAACTGAAACAACTTGGAAAGTTCTTTGGGATGCTTGAAAAAAAATTCTGAAAAATCCAGGACTGATTGGAAAATAGTAAAATGATTGGGAATTGATTGAAAATAATTTTAGGGTTCGGGGAAGATCTGAAAAAAAATAAAATGCGTCCTCTGGACTGAAATGTGACAAAAGGGAAAGTTCGTAAAATCGAATTCGGGACAAATCCGATCACCCACGCGACCCAAGAACACTCATTTCATATAATATCCATCAAGCAAGCAATAATATTCATGAAAGGAATCCTAATCATGCCACTAAGTCGAGAATTTACCTAGTTTGGAAAGTTGAGGGGCTTCTCTGTAAAAAGTAAAAAAAAAATCGCCGGATGAAATCGGGTCGGATCGGATCGCCAGCCCGAAGGAGAACTCGGCCGGAAGAGCGCTGGGCCGGACTGGAGCGCGTTGGGCCTGGCTGGGCTTGGGTTGGGCCTGCGAAAAAAAAGGAACTGGGCCGAGGCCCGTTAACTGGAGGCGGTTGGGATCGGGGGGCAGCGGCGGCGACGGTGCCGCGGGAGGCGGTTCTCACCCCTGGACGCCGCGGTGAGGGCCGGGATGGACGCCGGTGACGGTTCTGGACACCGCCGACGCTTCGTCGAGGTCGATATGGGCCTCACTGGAGTTAAAACGGTCGGGATCGGGGAGAATTTTGGGGTTTTCCGGCGAGTGTTTTCGAGCTCAATCGATCTTCAAATCCGCCGAAACGAGAGCAAATTGTTCGATTCCTTTCACTGGGTCGTGTTCCTCTCCTCCCGAATTAACTTTCTGTTCATTTAATCTCAATTCCATCCCATTTTCCGTTAAGATTTCGGTCGATTTGGCCGAAAATCGCGGAAATCCGATTCGGGGCTTCCTGGGCTGGCGGGGATCGCGGGCAGCGGGCGAGCGCTGCCCGGCCCCTGCCAGGCCTGCCCGGTCTGCCCGAATCTTTTTTTTTTTAATTAAATTGCTGGCGGGTCACGGGCAGCCGGTCAACGCTGCCCGGCCCCTGCCCGGCCTGCCCGGGATTTGAATTTGAAATTTTTTTTTATATGATACATATATATATATATATATATATATATATTATAATTAATTAATTAATTAATTAATTAATTAAATTAATTTTTTTTTTTAGAAAAGGTAATAAATTGGAAAAATGACGATTTTGCCCCCTGGAGCCGATGGACCGAAATGGGGTGCTGACACCCGCAACGACCTATTTCAGCTTGGTCAAGCATTTCTTAAATGATGCCATGATATCCCACGAGCTCTCACGGTGCTTCCCCAGAGTCTCGTGCAACTGCTCGTCCATGACCTCCAACGGCTAGTTATGGGACATTGCCATCGCGCTTGGAACTTTGGCTTTGATACCACTTGTCACAAGCGTGCTAACTCTAGCTAGCGTTCCCTTGCCCGTGCGACCTTAGGACCGTATCCTAAGTCAGCCGAGCGCCTATAGAGAGAGAAGCTAGAGAGAGAAGCTCTGAATTGCTTAACATCTTGTGTGTATTCCAAATGAGGGAAAACCCCCTTATATAGAGTACAATTCTACCCACTGAAATTAATTACATATGTCTCTAGAAGGTTTAGAAGAATGTACATGAGTACAGAGCATCTAGAAATATGTACAAGATTCTAGAATGTCTATAATATCCTACAAGTATGGAGAACCTTCTAGAAAGACACGCCTCTCGAGGCTCCCTGGATCTCGTAAAGCCGGGGGTAAGAGTCATCGGATGAACCTAAATCCATCGTCCGTCCAGGGCGTGCCCTAGTATCCATGCCGCATGGTCTGTCCCTGGCAGATGCAAGTAGCTATAATATCACATACCCTCTATACATTTTCAAAAATTTAATGTACTAATTTCCAAAAACTACAATTTTCATATTTCGACTTATACTCCAAGAAAGGTTTTGATAAACGGGTTAAATTTTCCCGAAATTCTTAAAGGTAACCTAACAATTCTCAAACCAAAAGGCCCCAATAAACAGAGGATATATAGGCCAACTTTTCAAGGCTCGTTTGGGGTTTGTCTCCATGTACAGGCCAACTTTTGAGGGCTAATTTCGGGTTTGTCTAATTTCACGTCCGGGAGGACCACATACAGGCCAATCATGCATGGAAGGCTCATTTGGAAATTGTCTAAGGTCACATCAAGGAGTGCCATCTACAGGCCAAATCATGCACGTCAAGGAGGACCATATATATATAGGCCAATCATGCACGTGAATTACACATTGATGTTCTGCTAATTCCCTCTTTGCAAGGTTTCTTCCTTTCTTCTGTGCAATTGATCATTTTTATCAAGCTCATATATAATCAAACTCTAAAATTTCAAGTTCAAACTCATATTTTATACACACTTCCTTACTTTCATTTATGATTTTCTTTTCAATTTTAAAAATTATGACAGTTATTACTCTTGCAATTTCAATATATATGGAGTACTAAAAAATATTTCATCTTCCAATAAGTGTGCTTCTCAAAATTCGAACTTGTATTCTCTTCCAAAATGGGAACAAAATTGCTTACCTACACCCAATCAACATTTTATTTGTATGATTCTAATCTTTCTCGACTCGTGTAGATTGAGAGTTTCTCAGAACTTACCTGCGAGCCCTTGCAAGTAAGTCCATGCATGGAAGTAGAAAAACCTGTGAACATCTTCTCTTTTTTTGAGATCCTTATCATTTTCTATTCCAACACGATATCGACCTATTTGGCTGGATCAAACAGAATCATATATGTGGAAGAGCAATTAATTTTTGTTCTTGGGTGGATCAATTCACTGGTCTTCCGTGTATATATGTATTATTCATTGATCTCGAAATTTTGCATTGGTCGGTTAATTTTTTTATTCAATTTCTTATGTGAATATATATATAGAAGGGAAGAAAAATCTACCAAAGTCATGATATTTTCCAATTAGGATATAAACTGGTGAATTAAACGGAATCCATGTGCACAAATATTTGTGGCATGTAGCCCTCATGCTAGGTGGTTGATGGTCACTCGAAAAGGAAAGACGTTGATTTTCTTCAAATTATTTTTACTTTTTTTTTTGTTACAGGGGAGGTCCATATGTTTAATACAATGAAATTTTCTCCGAATTGATTATGTGCTCAGAGACGTAATGAAATCAAGATCAATATATATATATATAATGGCGGTGAGTGTAGTTTCTGTGGACACTCATTCCGCACGTTTCAAATTAAGCAATCACTTTCGGCCAAAATATCCATAAGAAGAGAAGTACATAAGCAGTCCAATTCCTATATAATGTGTCCTCTGCCTTTAGACATTTGCTACATCTTCCCTCACATAATGTCTTCGACCTATTGCCACTTTCCCCTGTTGCTTTCGCTACTTCTCCTTTCTGCTGCCGTTTCGGCCGCACCTCATCTTAATCGGATACCAAAGCTGAGTTTATTGCGGGAGATCAGTTTCCTGCAGGACTCCCGAAGCACGGTGACGGAATCTGTTATTAATGATGAGAACTGTCTAGCCGAAAGAAACAGTGAGAACTGCATTTCCTTCTTTAACCAGACGCTCGATCACTTCAACTACAGGCCCGAGAGCTACACGACTTTCAAGCACAAGTACGTCATAAACTTCAAGTACTGGGGCGGTGCAAATTCCAGCGCGCCCATCTTTGCCTATCTCGGGGCCGAGGGACCGCTGGCCCAAGACATACCTGTTGTTGGATTTCTTACCGATAATGCCCCTCAATTCAAGGCTCTTATACTATACATAGAGGTATGGCATCCTGACTTAATAGATTCTATTGCCAAAGGAGCACTTGATAATGTCAATCTGACCGATACAAAAGAACGCTAAGTTCTTTACCCAAAAAAAAAAAAAGAACGCTAAGTATATATATCCATCCCTGAAAGTACTACTTCTGGATTTCGATTTATTCTGTGAGATAATTAAATTAGATTTCATTGATATATGTCAGCATCGATTTTACGGGGACTCAATTCCATACAATTTGAGTCTAGCAGAAGCGCTCAATAATACCGACACCCGTGGCTATTTCAACTCGGCTCAAGCTTTAGCCGACTATGCAACCGTCATCACTCACGTGAAGAGAAAATTGGGCGTGCATAAATCCCCCGTAATTGTCGTGGGAGGATCGTATGGAGGAAGTAAGTTGAGATGATTATCACATTTCGTACATATCTCGTCACACATAATAACAGCAAATTCAGTTACTATGCTGTCTTATCCCGAAAGAAGAAACAGATTTTACTAGGAAAAATAACATTATATATCTCAACATTTACATGTTATATTAATTTTATAACAACGTCGATATCTCAACATTTACATGTTATATTAATTTTATCACAACGTCGATTTTTTTTTAGGTATCATAACGTTAATGATTTGATTTCAAATCTATCCGGCCATAAAAGTAACGTTCATTTTTTACGAAAATGCTGAAATGACATGTTAATTGCTTGACGAAACTGACGTAGAGAGTGTATGAGTTCCGATATAAGGGAAAAATTACATCATATATCTCAATCTTTTTGTCGTTTCTCAATTTAATCCTAATCTTTTGATGCTTTCTAATTTTATCCCTATATTTCGATAGTTTCTCAGTTTTATCCCAATCTTTTACTGTTTTCTCAACATTATCCCAACAGGTTGGAATAAATTTGAGAAATATGAAAAGATTGGGATAAAAATGAGAAAATATTAAAATTTTGGGATACATAGTGTTATTTTTCCTTGTATTAGGACCCACACACTCTCCACGTCAGCGTCGTCAAACAGTTAACGAGTCATGTCAGTATTTCCGTTAAAAATTGATAGAATGTTTACGGCAGGGTAAATTTGACACCAAACCGTTAACATTAGGATACCTCAGAAAAAGAAATCGATATTGGGATAAAACTAAATCAATATGTTAATGTTGGAATATATGGTGCAATTTTCTCAATTTTGCTATGATCATCTAAACATTTTTACGTGTACTTCACGAGGTTCTCATGCCTCTCTAGCTATAACCACATTGAGTTACTTCATCGATCTACTTGATTCAGTGCTCGCTTCATGGTTCCGACTAAAGTACCCGCACATTGCTCTGGGGGCTTTGGCTTCGTCGGCTCCGATTCTTCTCCCCGTCAACTTCACCCTGCGCTATGGTTATTATACCATTGTCAGCAATGTTTTTCAGGTAAGTTAAACTTGGCTGTGATCTCCTCTAATCAATTCCCTACTAATTGTTTACTATAACCAAGTCCATCCCAATCGATTGTGTAGGAAATTAGCCAGACTTGCTATGAAACGATAAATATATCATGGTCACAAATCGACCAATTAGCCTCCACGTCCCACGGACTCCAGAATCTGAGTGAGACATTCAAAACTTGCAGGTATATATGCACATATCAATAAGAACAATTTCCCTGTTTTATCTTCTCAATGGAAGTTATATGGTACTCGATTTCTGCTAGTCGATTGTTTCCCGGTAATTAGTCGCGTTTTTATCTGATTTTAGGCCATTGAAATGTGCTTCTGAGCTTAAGAACTACCTGATCAATATGTACATCGATCTCGCTCAATACAACAATCCGTTCAAAAATCAAGTGGCTAAGCTCTGTGATGTCATGAATAGCAATCCAAGTTTGCCCACACTTGAGAAAATATTCGCGGGAGTGGTGGCTACTTATGGTAATGTCAAATGCTACGTTAATGCAACAAGCAATGATCCTTCGGGTTGGTCATGGCAGGTAATATACATATACATCAAGGCCATATATCGAAGCTCCATTATCCTACTATTTATGTAAGGCTTGTCTGGGAATGTATATAAATACGCCAACTCAATAAAATAAGTTTGCCTTCGAACTAAGTGATTGATCCAATTATATGTGCAGATATGTAGTGATATTATGATGCCACTGGCCTGCAACAATGAGACTATGTTTCAGCCGTACGAGTGGACCCTGCGTAGCCACAAAAATGATTGCAAGAGCTTATATGGTGTTGCTCCTCGGCCCCATTGGATCTCAACATATTATGGCGGTCAGGTAACACGATTTTTACATTCGACCTTCCTTGACCAAGCAATTGCTTCGGCCTTAATAATGCATTTAACTCCTAATACTAATAGACATATTTCTAAGAGATAATTTCAAAAGCTGAACCGTAATTGAGCCGCTCATACAATGCCGTCCATCCACTTCTTTATAGGACTCTAAGTGATATTACGGTCATACCATATATATATATATATATATAATCTCGACTACATTGATACCTCATATATACAATCTGTAACAAGAAATAATATGCAGGACATAAAGCTGATTCTCCAAAGATTTGGGAGCAACATCATATTCTCCAACGGGCTCAAGGATCCTTTTAGCAGTGGCGGGTAATCGTTAATTTGATAATGAAATTCAAGAAATATATATAAGCACCGCATCATCTTCCCTCTTTGATTGATCGGTCTGTCTGTTAATCGATTCAATTTCACGAAAAGCTCGCCGCAAAAATTGTCCACACATGGCTAATTTTTCTTCGGTAATCAATTTCTAGGGTCTTGACAAACATTTCGGATACCATTGTTGCTGTTTATACAGCCGAAGGTGAGTTCTTCTCCCTATATATGTGTGTGTGTGTGTTTTAAGTAGATTTTTACCATCTGCTAGCTATTAGCATATTCTGTAAATTCGATTTATGTGACCCCTGGTTCTAATATCGGGTATATATGCCGTGAAACTGTTGCAGGTTCACATTGTTTGGACTTACATCCAAAGAGCACAAATGTTTCCGATCCCGATCCATATTGGTTGGTAAAGCAACGGGAGACCGAGGTCGAGATCATGGAAAAATGGATCAGCACATATTATGATGATCTTAAGAAATTACAAGACAACTAGTGATTGTCGAACGAGTTATGATCAAAGTAATCAGCATGCAATAGTGCACGCCATCGGCTAGGAATATTAAGAAGTTTTAAATTCAATTCTCGTCAGTGTGGCTACCTATGTATTTTTATTTAGAATTTCTATTTCCTTGTAATAAAGCCAATGGCCTTCTTTATAATAAAACATTAGAAAAAAATATATAATCATATTAAATATTTCTCTCGTGTCTTCGATAATTTGTTATTAAGTGTCCTCAAAAAATGCAATACTTACTTGATATGATAAATCAAGAAAAGAGAGAACCCTAAGAGTTTTGGTCTATTAGTTAAGGAGGAGCTCATATATCTACATGATCCTGAGTTCAAAACCACATGGAATCACCGGAGCGTCTTTGGTGTGATTACCCGCTCCGTGCGCTACCAGGGGTTCATGAAACCACGGGAATTAGTCGCGCGAACCTCGGACAGCCCGGATTGAATCTGATGGAACACCTACAAATTATCTAGGTCTAGAGAGCCATGCGTTGGACTAATCCAGTCCAGGGCTCGCAACCATACTAAGTTGGGTGTCGGGCGAACCCAATCCTAGGGTCGCTAACGAGGTTAGATCTGGCCACGCTAAAGGTCATATCTGGCTTTTTCGCCTTGAGAAAAGCGAGAGAAGTACATTCATTTTGTTGGTTATAGAGGGAATGTAGCGGTGACTACAGAGGAGCGAGCGAAGCTCAGTGGAGGTGCTGTGGCAGAGGATTGAAAATATGAAGATGAGTAAGGTGCATTGTAGGTAATTGGCAAACTTTATTTTTTAACCTAAAAAATGATCACACCATAAAACATTTTACGTCGTTATGTCCACGCCTTCACCGAATAACACCTAGCTATGGATTAGACATTGGACTAATAGTATATATAGACAGGATATCCAAAAGAAATTAGCTATAAAACACTAATTTTATGAAATTACACTAAAAAGGAAATTCAAAGTTTAATTTTGAAAAGAAAAAAAACTATATTTTAGTCCTAATGTTTTCGTTCTTTTTTCTATTTTTGTCATGTACCTTTAATGAATTTTTCATTTTTATCCTTTACTAACTTTTTCTATTAATTAAGCTGACTTGTCATATTTTAGTAGTCCGCATCATGGGAAAAGAAACACATTAATACCATGTGGCATTTTTATGAGTGGAACTGGACCAACCAATTTAATTTCCGATTTAGAGCAACTTAAGTCCACTCACTGGTTCCTCTCCCCTTTTCTTTGGATCGCACAACTTAAGTCCAATCTCCTCCACCTCTCCTTTGAATTTTTCATAGACGATGAAGGTGGCTCATCTGTAGAGTCTCGGTCTCCTCCTCTTGTCCTTTTGTTGATGAATGGAATGCTCTTTATCTCTTCTCCTTCGAAGCAGAGGAGCCGCTGAACGTTGTCTTCCATGAGCAGCTTAAATGAATTTTACAGATTGTCGAATGTGCAATTTAGGGGTTTCAATTCTTGCTAAACTCTACTTTACTGATAAGAGTTCATTTTGTTATCTTGTTGAAGGGAACACATAAATTAATATCGAGAGAGAGAGAGAGAGAGAGAGAGAGAGAGAGAGAGAGGTTAATTTTGTTGGTTGGTTCAGTCATCGTGCTTAATCTTATACTTGTTAATGTTAATTTTGTTGTTCCTTTCATCAAAAGTTTGAACCGGTAGCTAGAGGTTCGTGCTTCTCGACAATTGTTTTGATGGGTGTGCTTGAGTGGCTGTTCTCCTTTCATTCCGCGAGGGATTGAATTGGTTGTTCTTGGTGTTTCGACAGGTGTTTCCGTGAAGTATGTGCTTGGGGGTTATTCTTCTTTTATTGGTGGCGGTTCTCAGTTTCGTTTGGTCCGTACCAAAGATCCAATCGGTCATGTGGCAATATAATTTGGGATGGGACCCACAGTTTTTTGACAACTCATCAATTTCAACAGAAAAAGTTACGGGGAAAAATGCTCGAAGGCATAGGATAGAAATATAAAAGTTGTTGAAGGTATATGATAAAAATAGAAAAAAAAATAAGAGAAATAATGAAAACAGAAAAGTAGTTAAAACTACGATTAGAAGTATAATTTTTCCTTTTAAAAAATACTGATATCGCAAAACAGGTTTTAAAAAATTATCAGTAAATCATTTAAAATCAATTCAGTATGTTTGAGATTATTGTTAAAAAATTGAAATTAATCATTCAAAATTCTTATTTGTTCTTAAGAACCAAGTTTTTTTTCCCTTCAAAATGCTAATTCTGTATGATATGAAAATCGTGAAACACATATTAAATAGAACACTAGTTTCTGTTAAATGATGAACACTGTGCGAGCTTTCTTGTAACTAAACTTCTGTTTGCTTTTCACCAAAAGAATTTCTCTTAGAAACAAATTTCATTTGTTATTTTTTACTTTTTAATGAGGATACAAAATCCTGCCCACATGACAACGAATCTCGGCCCGTAAGTGAAAGCCCAATCCTGCCCACGTTTATTTTTTATGCTTTCCGTTGTTATATTATCCCATAAAAATACAACAACCGACAAACCAGTTACCTTGGGAAATATTTCTGCCTCCGGATTATTGTCGGAATTATCTCCAAGAATTTGAATGAATATATAACATGTATTTGTCCTTGTCTATATCCTATCAAATTTGAATATAAAATCTGATTATTTATCATAACCAGGTTTAGATTGCGGGTTATGGAAGGTTCGCGGGATAAGTTATCGAGAGTTACAATACAAATTTGTATAATAATCCATCATAACCCATCCCCTTTATAACTCTCCTTGACCAGCGATTCAGATAAGCAAATTAGTCTGTAAATATCTAGCTCGGCTCAAGCAAGTCATTAACCTTAATTTAATTAGCAACAACTTATTTTGATCAAACTTATTTGATAAATATAAAAAGATTTGACATATATAACTAAAAAACTCAACTCAAGAGGAACTTAATAATTAAGCCTCTTAATTCTTTGCAATTGCAAATCAGTTACATTATCAACAGAGAAGAGACAGATGTAGAGAGAAGATGAGGAAGGGATACGGTAGTGGCTTGTTGGCACTGGAAACGCTCAAGTCAAAGAATTCTGGAAATAAAATTTTAATCCAATTGTTCTGATTATGGTGGTGGAAGGATACTCCCACCAAGACAACAAATTTTTTTTAAATACATCGGTACTTAAAGATCCAAAAGCCTAGTTTCAAACTTAGAGAACAAGCGACAAAAAAAATCTATCATGTCTAAAATATTTCCTAAAAGTAATTATTCCAAGATTTGACTAGATACCAAGACAAATAAATGAGCTTAGTTTACCGTGAAATCTTTTCTTTCCCAGCAGAAACCGAGCTCATCTTGACCATCCCGATCAACCTCTTTAGCTTAAGGAAAGTCTCTGCTATCAACCAATGTTGATGTTGGATTAGTATGCATTGATGTTGCTATATGTTCGAACTGAACATTATATGCAGCAACAGGCCATTCCAATGTTCCGGTTAAGCCTGTCCAAACATTAGAACCAGTAAGAGGACATCCTGATGTTCCATTTTGTAATATCCGAACATCCCAAGTTGCCGAGTAACCCTTCCTCTTTCCCAGATGGCTCTTATCTTCACCATCCTCTCACCTTTCTTGAAGGATCATTCCTCTCTCTGCATCTCTTAAAGTTGTACTACACTAAGCATCACTTAATACTCAGCATAGAGTGATCTCACACCAACAACAACATTCCATACAATCATAATCGCAACCACACAAATCTGTGTATACCTTTGCATGCACAACTTTAACCTTGACCACGAACATCATCTATGACACTCTGACTTGCATTTTCGTTAGTCCTACTGGGCTGACTTCTTGCACCTTCATCCATCCACCAGGCCACCTGCATGTCTATGGATCTATGGTTGACACGAGCATATGGTAAAACCTCGTGCCTCCATCCAAGTCCTCATTTAGGACTCTAACAAGCCTCTCGCACTGGGAAACTCATTCTCTTCTCTGACCGGAACTTTTCTTTGTCTGCCTTCTTGTGCCAAGAAAATAGTGTCCCAAGAGTCTTTTAAACTCCGTAGAGGAAGTGAACTCATCCTCAATACTAGGGAACTGCAGCACTGATAACTCTAGGACATAGAGTTATTTAGCATGTCTTTTAGCAAAAAATTGTGTTCAGTAGTCGAGTTAGTCATGTTTTTAGTCGCGTTTAGCTTAATTTACATCATTAGTTAGATTTTAGAACTAAGTTAGACTTTTGGTTAATTTTAATAACTGATTTGGTTCTATTTTTTTAGGAGGTTGAGCTTGGATCGAGTTCAAGTAATGCTGCAGCACTAGCATGTAAGTTACGACATAGATAGAGACGAAGATTGGAGGAATCAGTTGAAGTCGTAGCACTCCAGAGGATGCTGTAGCATTGACAGAGATGGGGAATGCAATAAATCAGACGAAGTTGCAGCATAGTTACGGATGCTACAATATTGACAGAGAGCTGTTTGGCGAGTTTAGTTGGAAACTGAAGAAAATCTCCACGTTTATTCTTATGATATTTCTCCATCCTTAATATTTAAAAGGAATATCTTTTTTCGGTTACAATCGGAGACTCATGGCCTAGTACAAGGAAATGGAAAGGAAATCCAAATAAAGGGGCACGGGTAGTCCCACTGATGAGAATCGAGCCTAAAACCTCTAGGTTACCAGGTGAGGGTGTTAGCCACTGCACTACACTCCCTTTCTCAAAAAAAAAAAAGAATATCTTTTGTTTGCAAAGGAAGAAGGCAAGAAGATTACATGGAGATATTAATTGGCAATTTGAGAAGATCTTGAGAATCTTGTGTGGGGAGAATAAAAGGAAATTATGGGCTGCTAAAGAATGGAATGAATGAAAAGACCAAAAACAAAATGACAGAGCAAATAAGAGAGGAAGAGGAGGCGTGTACTTGGGGTGAAGAACGTGGAAGATTTCGAAGACGACCCGAGCCCTAAACCAGCAAAGTTTCTTTTATCTTTTCCTTGCTCTTCATGCTTTTGATCATGTCTTCCTTATACTCTTGGATGATGAACAAAATAGTTATGAGTAATTTTAATTTGCCTAGGATTTATTCATAATTCACGATCTTACTTCCTTGTCTATTGATTGATCGATAACATATCTCATTCTTAACGCATTCTGATTGCCTGATCAATAATTAGATCATTGTAGCAACTTTGATGAACTTGGGAGACGGATTCTAGGCTTAGGCTCGAAATAGGATAACCTAATATTAATTCAAGTTGGAAAACGGGTTGAATTAATTTGTAAGAGGATTAGGAATAATCAATCTTCTTAGGTAACTAATTAGGATTCGACCTTAATGGGTCTTCACTAGTCAGTTGCCTAGGAATAGAGTGGTTGATTTGATACATGCAGATACATTCTCGTAGCTATTGGAAGACATGCGAGAAGATACAAAATCCTATATTAATAATAAAATCAATTAGTCAATAGCAACGAAAGTAGGTTATTGGATTAAGAATAGTCTTAGGGGAAGTTGAATGCTTTAGGTGTTTTATTATCATTGAATGTTTACAAAATTGTTAATTTCTTGTTTAAATTGAGTTTTAAACCACTCTCGTGAAAATCAATCGTTTGGATAAAAACTAACTGTTTTAATTTTAGTAATTAGTGAAAGTATAGATCTTTCCTCGTGAGAACGATACTTGTATTCACTACGTACTACTTGCTTGATACATATACCTGTTAAATTTATCGCAATAAGCACCTTCTTGGGCATACAAGCTGCCACTATCCTAGCACCGAATGTGGTTGTTCCCATCACTGATGACGATGAATGCCTCGAACCGAGTCCCCTGCTTGGCGTAATCTTCATCACCCTGTCCTTAAGAGCAGGCTGAGAGTGTACGATGGGGTGTCTCTTAGTGGTCAATGAGTGGTGGTGGATCTCTTCTAGGGACTGAATCCTTCTCTCGAGAGGTAGCCGATCTAGGTGACTAGGACCCACTTCTCCTCCTCGTAGCACTGGGTGTAGAGACATCGACTCATGCCACCACGATCTACCCTTCCACGTCAGCCAAGGCCCCTCGTTCTCCTGATGAAAGCCTCCACACTTACCTTCAACTGTGTCCGCCATTCATCTCGAAACCTTCGAAATAGCCTAAACCAACCCTCGACAGTGGCTACAAATGGTTTTAATGTTAACTGTAACTGGCTTTGATGCCAAATTGTTAGATGTGCAACTGTTTTGATACCAAATGTTGGTAGCGGAAACACTCAAGATGGAGAATTTTGAAAACAAAATTTTATCCCAACTGTTCCGCCTATGGTGGTGGAGAGATACTCCCATACACACTCTAAAACTGAGAATACATCAGTATTTAAAGATTCAAAACCCTAGTTACAAACTTAGTGAACAAGCAACAATAAAATCTACCATATCTAATTATTCCCATAACTAAGTACTCCAAGATTTGATTAGATGCCACGACCAATATATGAGCTTGTTTACCTAGAAATCTTTTATTCCCAACATGGCTCCATCCACAGTCAAACCTTAAATGATAATAGTTTGACTCGACTTCTTATCTTGTGATGGTTGATATTACAGGATATGGTAGGTTATGCCCTAGATTGGGGCATGATAGTTGAGTACAAGAGTTCCCAAATGAATTTCTATAGTTTGAAGTCGGCATTTAAATAGTGGAAAGAGGATATTTTGTTCATGATTAAATTCCGACTAGTGAATTCGAGACGGTGATTTAAATGGCTTAGGGGGAGGGGGAATAGACCAAGTAGATGATTCAAACATCTCCTTGGGAGACCTCTGATATCCCATCCGTTGGACTTGTAATCTTAGTTTAACCCAAACTCAAGTTATATTTTCCAAAATTTCATCTAGACTCACAGTAAGAGGGTGTGATAAGATGGTCTTGCATTCGCTTTTATTTACGAATAGTATAATTTTATTAAAATAAGATGTAATGTACATGGAGATGGATGCCGTAATAGGCTTCCATTACAACGGGATGAGTGCCTGATGAGGCATACAGTATAATCAGAGGATGGATTGTAATATCATCCATTATTAGAAGCAAACACACTACAAATAAAATGAAAATAAACAAAAGTAACTCCTAACCATTTGGCCGAAACTCAACCCAACCTTTAACTAGCCATACACAAAATAAGAAAACCGAGGCACCCCCAGTATGACCACCATGTGGAGTAGCAAGTCAAATATAAAATGTACTACGAGCTATGTCGGTAATACATTGACAATGATAACCCGAGGAAGCCAAGACTTATATTGTGAAAAGGGGAAATGATGGCAGCAGTCTGAGAGTCCAACACCGATCTTTGGTGTTACGTGTTAAGAAGTCCGAGGCTAGTTAGAAATCGAGGCCAATCAGCAGAGAGTTCCTACGAGTAGATCAAATCTAGTTGGATCTTTTTTTATTTGACCGGATCAAGGCCAAAAATATCCGGGTCTATCCGGATCTGACCCAGATCAGGTCACATGGAGCAAACTTCGACCTGATGAGGGGAGGCGCCCCAAGCAGTGGTAGGGATAGATAGTAAAGATCTAACGGCAACATAGGAGCCTCGAGGGGGACAGAAGGTGGCGTCGACGAGGCAAGCAGTGTTGAGAGGCGAGCAGCAAGTGTAGAGCAGCGGTAGATGGTTGATGGTATTAGCTGCTGGGCTAGGGGCAGTAGGTGGAGTGCGTGAGCAGTGACAGATGAGAGCAGATGTACGATGAACAACGGCAAATGAGATCGGGTTGTGGGAGGCGGAGACAGAAGATGATGTGTTTCATGATGCAGCCTAAGATGCAGTCAGATTTGTTTATGGCCTAATGAGACATTCTAAAGCCATGAAACTTGATGCAACAAGGTCCGAGCCCAATACCATACTTAAATGCATGGAAATAGGTGGTCAAACACCTAACCAAGTGGAGTAGATTGCTTATTAAATTCCCATCTACATTTTGGACGAATTTTCAAAAATGGCCTCAGCAACGGAGATGAGCAATTAACACATTAAGACTTTTTGAGATTTCTTTTATCTTTTCAAGGTTTTTCTCTTTCCCATGTTTGGGAACTAGTTATCTTTATTTTTCAATGCTTTCATTATATATAGTAGTTGTAAGAGCATTATATAAACTCTACCTTGAAGATGTAATTTTTAGACTTGAAGACTTTGAATTTTGAGAGAATTGCCTTGTGCATTTCTCCTATCCTCCTTATCTAAACAATTTCGTTGTTTAGTGGTAAAAACCCTGATTTTCATTGTTCATCCTTAAGCGTGGTGAATCAAAACAGTTTTTCTTATTCGTGGCTTTATGGAATGAATTTAGTTGGTTCTACCCTCCATTCTATTTCCTTATTCATTTCTGATCCGAGAGCTCATCATTAGGTATTAAAGCCAAGGTTCTACTTGTTCCTTGACAAAAGAGTGTTGAGCGAAACACGTATAAAGGAGTGTAAACACAAGCATTTGTGAAAAAAATTTCCAAAAATTTTGAAGATATGACTAAAGGCTATTGGAATCAGGGTTCTTGAAGGTTTTACTCTCGAACAAGTTCAGTTCATAGGTTTCCAACAAAGACATGATGGCTTTTATGAACGTCTGGATTGAGTGACCCAAGCACTCGGAGGGTTGGCTTTACTACCAGCTCCTCTAACTCGAGCCCAACGGTAACAAAAAGGCATAGGGAACAACATCAAGTTGAAGATTCCCCAATTCAAAGGCACGAGTTCCCTTGAAGAGTATCTCGAGTGGGTGCAACGAGTTGAAAAGGTCTTTGAGTACTACGAGTACTATGAATCTCAAAAGTGTAAGCTTGTTGTCCTTGAGATCACTGGTTATGGTAATCTATGGTGGGAAAGTTTAAAAGCACAACAAAGGAGAGATGCCGAGAATGAGATTCGTAGTTGGCGGGAGATGAAAAGACTTATGCATAAAAGATTTGTGCTTGAGTACTACAAGCAACAACTTTAACTTCAATTGCAAAGTATTAGGCAATGTGGTATGTCCTTAGAATATTATATTAGGGAATTCGAGCTACATGAGTTCTCCATTCTAAAAAGGCAGAAATTAGCACTACTTGGTGAAATGGGTTCTTTTAGAATTAATTTTGAACCATCTGCTAGAGGTTGTAACAAATCAAATGATCCCACCACATCAAGGAACTTTCGACGTTGCACAAAAGCCACTACTTTACGTTAAGCTAGCACTAAAAAGGCTACTCCTAGTAGAAGTGGTAGAATTATTCCAAGTATTTCAGTTGGAATAGCTATGTACGTTTTCGATAAAGACAACCATTGCGCGTTTCCTGGGAGGTCCGAACAAGTAGATCGTAGATATGATCGAACGACAGCCTTTTGTGTCCTTAAAGGATGTGATAAAGCTGGCTGTTAAGGTGGGACGATAGTGGAAACATGGCCAACTAACTACGCCACGGGTGTGCAACCCGAAACCGATGATTGCTGGATCTACACCCCAAGGGTCAGCCTCAAGGTGGAACGAGCCACGAAAGGAAGTTGAGGGCTCTCTCAAGTCTCAAACTGAGTCGGCCAAGGTAAAGGAGAATAAGGTTGATCTACACCTCCTGTTTGGAGACGAGACATTAAGTACCTTAAATTTCTTGGATTCGGACACATTACCTCTGAATTCCCCAATTGGCGAGAGGTGACTATCCAAAACCCTCACAAAGTCAAAAATGAAGTTGAAGAGGCTGTTGAAGAAGTTTGTGGAGTTATTAGTAAGGAGAAAATGGAATATGATGTTGAAGGTGAGAAGCTCAGGACTCAGCAAGTCGTGAGTTCAGAATCAAAGTTGAAAAAACAGTGGGAGTTCTTGAAGAATATTCTGAAGATACTGATTTCAAACTCTCCAAAGCAAGTGTTGAAGGAGCCAATTTTAAGCTCTCCCCAGGTGGAACTTCAAGAAAAATTTGCTATTGAAGATTGATTAATAATGTTTCATCCAATTGAGACAAAGTTTGCAAATGTGTACATGACTCCACTGAAGAAGCAGCAATTCAGCCAATGAGTTGGTCGTCAGCAAAGAAACAAAAAGACGTTGATCTATGAAAAATTACAAGAGAGAGTTTGTAAAGAAATGATAGTGATGAAGTGGCAAGCTAAGAAGTATCGGAGCAAACAAATCAATACTAGGAGAAGATCGACGAAGGCTCGAGGTCGAGTCTTTTTCCAACCGAAAGGGGATGATATGCTTCATGATGCAGCCCAAGATGCAGTCAGATTTGTTTTGGGCCCAATGAGTCGTTATAAGGCTATGAAAATTGATGCAACAAGGTCTAAGCCTAATACCATACTTAAGTGCCTGAAAATATATGGTCAAACACCTGACCAAGTAGTGTTGGTGGCTCATTAAATGCCTATTTGCATTTTGGACGAATTTTCAAAACTAGCTACGGCAAAGGAGATGAGCAATTAACACATGAAGACTTTTTAAGCTTTATTTTATCTTTTAAAGGTTTTCCTCTTTCCCATGTTTGGGAACTAGTTATCTTTATTTTTCAATGCTTTCATTATATATGGTGGTTGTAAGAGCATTATATAAGCTCTACCTTGAAGACGTAATTTTCAGACTTGAAGACTTTGAATCTTGAGTGAATTGCCTTGTGTATTTCTCTTATCCTTCTTATCTAAAGAATTCTATTGTTTAGTGGCAAAAACCCCGATTCTCATTGTTCATCCTTGAGCATGGCTAATCAAAACAACTTTTCTTACTCGTGGCGATTTGTCTTATCGAGTGAGTTTAGTTGGTTTTACCATTCATCCTTCTTCCTTATCCATTTTTTATCCAAGAGCCCATCAAAGAAATGGATAAGATAAGGAAAAAGGAAATCGATAAGGAAGAAGGATGGAGAGTAAAACCAACTAAACTCAATCAATAAGATAAATCGCCACGAGTAAGAAAAGTTGTTTAATTCGTCACGCTTAAGGATGAATGATAAGAATCCGAGGTTTTAGCACTAAACAACATAATTGTTTTCATAAGAAGGATAAGAGAAATGCAAAAGGCAATCCACTCACGATTCGAAATCTTCAAGTCTGAAAAATATATCTTCAAGATAGAGCTTATATAATGCTCATACAACCACTAGATATAATGAAAGCATTGAAAAATAAAGATAGCGCAAAAAGAGAAATATCTTGAGAAGATAAAAGATAGCGCAAAAAGTATTCAAATGTTAATTGCTCATCTCTCTTACTGCAATCACCTTTGAAAATTCGTCTAAAATGTATATGGGCATTTAATAAGTCACATACTCCACTTTGTCAAGTATTTGACCACCTATTTCCATGCACTTAAGTATGGTATTGGGCTCGGACTTTGTTGCGTCAAGTTTCATGGCCTTAGAACGTGTCATAGGGCCCAAAACAAATCTGACTACATCTTGGACTGCATCATGAAGCACAACATAAGAAAATGAGGGAAAGGAAGAGACAGGTGTAAGAGTCAGGGAAGCAGGAGAATAGAGGAAGAAGACCATAGTTAAAAGAGGAGATAGAAGGTGGTGTTGTCGTCAGACACGATGCCGACGACGACGAAGCTAGCTAGGGTAATTGGGGTCTGTGGGAAGGATGGGGGAAAGAGAGAAAAGTGGGAGGGGCAAGAAAAATGGAGAGAGAGTTGGCTTACAAGTTGAATCCTTTGCCTTCGCTTTATGAAATAGTAAGTTTTATGGAGTTCTATGACAATTGAATTCAAAATATAACTTAATATTTATGGCAAGGAAAAATTAGTGACAAGAGACACAGATCAAACTGGAGAATTGCAAATATTTAGGATCAGAGAAAATTTTGCATTCATCAATTTTACTGATTTAAAAGGAAAATTAACTTATTATTTAAAGACAAAAGTTAGCTTTTTCCTTTTTTGTTTCTTTAATTTTTTTCTTGTTCTTTTGGGTGATTCACATATAAAATTATGTGATTTATTCATTTTTCATAAGTAAAATCAAACATTTCAAATTTGAAAAAGAAAATCACGTGGTTTTCATTATTTTCATAAATTAAGTGAATCCCTCGATCTTTCAAATGGAAGAAACATAGTGGAAGTCCTCTAAGTTTGCATATTTTGTTTTTGAACTTCATATAAGTTTCATTTTGGATTTTAAGTCCTATGACATTTGCTCTGTCACACTTTTGGTTCTTTTCGTAATTGGCCACAACAAAAATGTTGATGTAGACTTTACACCGTTAATTTTGTCCACGTAACAAATTATTACTGGCTAAAAATTAAAACCATTAAAAAGTTTTAAAAAATATCATAAATAAATAATTTAAAAAAAAAAAGAAAAGAAAAGAAAAGACCCCCCAACCTAGGAGCTAGGTGGCCACCGGGCAAGGACTCATTTCCGGCCACTGCTCCCTCTTAGTGAACTCCGAGTCATTGGAAGCAGCGGATGAAGCTTCAACTTCTTCGGGAGCTCCAGCTTATATGCCACCTTCTTTACTCGTTCAATCACCTGGAAAGGACCCTCGTAATGCCAAACGAGTCCCTTGTGCACACCTTTATGCCTTAGAATCTGGTGGAGCTTGACGATCACAAGGTCCCCAACTTGCTCCTCCGTGTGCCGACACTTCGTGTCTGCCCACTTCTTCATCCGCTTTACGCCCTTGTCGAAGCATGACCGTGTCAAGTCCGCCTCCTCTTGCCAGCTCTTAGAGAACTTGTAAGCCATTGGGCTGCTCCCTTAATAGCCCATAGCCACCGTGCTAGGCGTTAGTGGCTACTGCCTTATCATGATCTCAAACGGGCTTCGACCGGTAGACTCGCTCCGCTGCAAGTTGTCTGAGAAATGGCTACATCCAGCATCTTCACCCAATCCTTTTCTATGGCGCTCACGTAATGTCGGAGATACAACTCTAACAATGCATTCACCTGCTATGTCTGTCTGTCTGTTTGGGGATGCAAATTGGTGGAAACGTTAAGGTCGGACCCAAGCCGCTTGAAGAACTCGGACTAGAACCTTCCCGTGAATCGAAGATCACGATCACTCACGACCGTCAGCGGTACTCCCTAGTACTTCACCACGTGCTTCATGAAGAGTTTAGCTGCCTCCTCCGCTAGGCAATCATTTGTAGCTGGGATGAATGTGGCATACTTGGAGAATCGATTCAATACAACTATGAGAGTCTGGTACCCTTCGAACTTGGACAGACTGACGATGAAGTCCATGGAAACGCTTTCCCACAGACGCTCCAAGATGGGTAGGGGTTCCAGCCATTTCGCAATGAGTTTGCTCCTACTTGTCCTGCTAGCGCACAAGACAAGTTCGCACGTACGCTTCCACGTCCTCACACTAGTGCATCCAGAAGTACCGCTCCTCCACAAGTGCCAGTGAGCCGCGAACACCCGGGTGTCCTACCCACCTAAAGTCGTGGACCTTATGTAGCACCTCCCGCCTTAGCTTGTCGCGCAGTGGCACATAAAAGCGGTGTCCCTTGGTGTACAATAGATTGCCATCGCACTGAAATCTCCGAGTCTTCCCCTCTCGAGCATAGTCAAGAAGGGCCTTGGCTTTGGCGTCATGCCTCAGCCCTTCCTTGATTCGATCCAGCAACATGCACTCGGGGCGGCTCAAGATGTTAGCAATCTCTGCCTTCCAACTTAGAACATCCGCCACGGAGTTTGCCTGCCCTGGCTTGTACTCTGGCACGTTATTGTACTCCGCCAAGGAATCCTACCATCGAGCTTGCTTGGGCGTTAGCTTCTTTTGGGACTGGAAATGGATCGTGGCCACATCGTCCATCCAGACCATGAACTTGGAGCCAAGGAGATAATGTTGCCACGTCCAGATGCAGTGCACTATCACGGTCATCTCCATCTCTTGGACCGTGTAGCGACACTTCGCTTCAATCAGTTTCCTCGACTCGTATGCCACTTGGTGCCCCTCCTGCATGAGCATGCTGCCGATGGCATAGTCCAAGGCATCGGTTTCCACCTAAATGGCTTCCCAAAGTCAGGCAACATGAACACGAGCTCCTCCGTCATAACCTGCTTCAAGCAGTCGAATGCTGCCTGTCAGCACCCCATTTCGGTCTACCGGCTCCAAAGTGACAAAATCGTCACTCCGTATGAGGAAAGTATTTCTAGCAAATTGCTCGAACATCCATGGCCTTTGAAAAAGTGACATTTTTCTAATTTAACATCAATTTTATAAAAATATTTTACGGGATGTCTTTGAATTTCACACGTGTCGATGTCAATTTTCAAAATCCGGGAAAAAAACTCAAGGCCAGAAAAATATTTTATTACATAATATTGATCCGTAAATTTTTCTTAACACAATGCCGGTCCCGGATCATTTTTGGACATCCAATTGCAAAGACGAGATTTTGATCTCTACGCGCGTTAAATTTGAATTATCTTTAAAAAAAAAAAGGGTCAAGTCGGTCAGAACCGGTCAGAGCCGGTATGACCGACAGGACGAATGGGCAGGGTCGGTCAGAGCTGGTCTGACCGACCGTTGCCCACACTCAAAAAACAAAAAGAAGGGAAAGTCAAAGTTTGACTTTCCCTTCCACCTTTCCCCTAGCTTCTTCCGTTTCCTGTTCTTCTTCTTTCCTTTTTTTTTTTTCATTTTTCTTTCCCTCTTCTCAAGATCAAATCTATCAATCTCCGGCAAAAATCTCGCCGATTTCGATTCCCTTTCCTTCTCCTTCTTCTTCGCGAAACCCTAGAAGGGGGCGGGGGCGAACGAAAAAAAAGAAACCTAGCGGCGGGAAGTAAAAGATCCAAAAGGAAAACTCGGGAGGAGGATCCGAAAAAAAAAAAAGAAAAAGAACTCCCACAGCTGGTCTAGAAAAAAATTCTCCTGCAGCTTGCACGAAGGAAAGAAAAACCCGGAGCTCTTGCCCTCGGCTAAAAGGAACCATGATTTTTCCCGATAATTCCCACACCCACAACTCCCAAATTCGCTCGGCTTATCCTCCCTCTTCGACTCGTTCCATTCTCTCCATCTTCGGGCACGTCAACCGGTAACCTTGAGGTCGTCACCAACGACTACCCGGAATTGGAAATCGCGACACCCGAATCACCGGAGCCGCAGACCAGATCATCTCTCTGCTTCGTTTCAAATTTTTTAAAGAATTTCTAACCGGGTCTGATTCTCTTTCCCGGGTCGAAGCAGATACACGCCGGATTGGAGTCTCCCTCGATCACCTTTGGTCGCCTCTCGGAAGCCCGAAGCATCATCGTCAGCCTGGGCCAACCGCTCGAGTCGCACGAACCAGCAAGCTCCCGTTCCAAGCGTTTCCATCCCAGTCGGGTCTGTTTAGACCGTTCGGATACCCCACTTCCATAATCTCTCTTTTTGTCGAAATCAGGTAGCACTCGGCCCAAATTCCATTCAGTTCGGCCCGATCCAGCCCGGAGCCCAGCCCAGTTCGGTTCAGCAGTCCGTTCGGCCCAGCAGCCCACTCGGCCCAGTCCGAATCCCGTCAGCCCAGTCCAGCCCTTTGGCCCAGTTCGGCCCACTTCTCAGCAGCCCAACTTGTCTGGCGAATTTTTTTTTATTTACAGATCTGCCCCTAGTCTTCTCAAACAAGGTAAATTCTCGACTTAGTGGCATGTTTAGGGCTCTATTCTTGAATATTAATGTTTGCTTGGATGAATATGATATGAAATGAGCGTTATTGGGTAGCGTGGGTGATCGGATGTTTTTTTCGAACTCGATTTTACAAACTTTCTGTTTGTCACATTTCAGTCCAGACGACGCATTTTTATTTTCTCAGATCTGTCCCGAATTTTAAAATTATTTTCGACCAAGTCATAGCCATTTTTATTATTTTCCAATCAGTCCTTGAATTTTTCAGAATTTTTCAATCATCCCAAGAAACTTTTCAAATTGTTTCAGTTTAGTCCCGGGGCTATTTTTTCGCCCTTTTCAGATCTGCCCCAAATTTTAAAATTCTTTTCAGTCGAGTCCCAGCCATTTTTATCAATTTCCAATCAGTCCCTTAATTTTCAGAATTTCTAAACCTATTCCGGGAATTTTTCATGATATTTCAGTTTAGTCCCTGGAGCATTTTTCGCTTTCCAGATAAGCCCAAACTTTCAAATTCGTTTCAAAAAAAATCCTGGGACATTGTCAGTAATTTTTACACAGTCCTGAAGTTTTCCAGAATTTTCAAATCAGTCCCCTGAATTTTTCTGAATTTTCAAATCAGTCATTGTTCTTTTAAAATTATTCAATTCAGTCCCTGAACATTTTCTAAAGATACCTAATCCTTTCCTACTTGGATTCCTGACGCGTGTGCTCCGCTCAAATATTTTTGTGTTAGTAATTATATGTATATAACATGACAATGTGTGTTCTTTATGTTTTCTCGCTTCCATAAGTCGGTGCCGTTTTATCGATTTCATTAAATATTATGTTTGCGTATGTTTGTATGTGCTTATCGTGATCATGGCGGCACCGATTATGTAAAATATGTACGTTTATCGTGTTTGACGTGATAATGTATTCTTGATCCGTGTTTAAACTCTTTATTTTCTCATTTTAATCGAAACCTCATATGAATCGGTTTAATCATGCAAACTCGGTCTAAAATCAAAATTCTAAATTTCAAGACGGTTGGAAATTAGAGTTTATCGGGCGGTCAATTAATGACTATTCCGACAACTCGAAATCAGTAGACTAAAGCATTTGGCAAATTTTTTAATTAACCTAAAATTCTACATACGGGATAATCGGGACGTTAGATTTGGCTAAATTAAATCACTTGACTTCTTTAAATAAATTGTACGAATCGATTAACAATCTGTAATCACGTTGACAGTTCAAGAACTGTTAGCCATGTCCTTTTCAAATTCACAATTTCAAAATCACCGAGATATGTGCAACGTAATCTTGATTTTCACGCGCACACATATTTACCTATTCAAGGGCAAGACTACCGGTTCTTGTCCTGCAATAATCTTAGCGTAGGTTTGTGCATAAAATTGGTCAAAACATGGGAAAACAAATTAATCTCAAATTCGGCTAAATCAAACATGGGCAATAGTCAAATATGTTGGGAATTGGTGTATACCCTAGAAGCAATCTATAATCAGTTCTGTAATATGATATCTATTTCATTATAAAACGAGGCATTTCTGTTATTGTGTAGATTGCGCTAAATATGATTTTACACAATAATGTCATTGGAATAGTATGTTCAATAGGCATCAAGTGTGACTTGATTGTGAGATCTTATAATTACTGAACATTATTCCTAAATGTCCATAGTCAAAGTATTATCGTTAATTAGGACAACGATAATACGGTTAGACTAGTGTGGGTGTTGATTGATGACCAAGTCTCACAGGTCATGGATATGGAGATATCAAATCACACCACATGTATACATTAAGAGTAATGTGTATTGGACTGACCCGCCATGAGATTGCTACATGGGTTGTTACGTAACTGTCATTAGCATATCTCAAAGTGACTATAGTGTAATGGTCCTTTGACTTGAGGTCACAATGGATTCCTACATGTAATGTCATAAACTTTGATATTGTCAACGCCACCGTAACAGGCTGGTTAGAAAGACAGTTATTGGGTATATCACAGAGCATGGAGAGGAATGTGAGTGATCGAGATAGGATTTGTCCCTCCTACGAAACGGGAGCGATATCTCACGGCCACTTGATGGTTAAGTCTAAAAGTGTATGCATACCCAAATGAGTCGATATAGCGATATCGAGCTCATTTGTTCTGATAGACTTACCCGGTAAACCAAGAAAGAGAGATATTGAGCCATACAAGGATGTCATCTTCCATGCCTTGGGCTCAATAGAGATATAGAGGACAATGGATTATATTACACGGTAATGTAGGTCACGAGGTTCGTCGAGAAATTGACTTTCTGATTACTTGAGTAACAGTGATACATTGCTAGATGCCGCTCACTGTTTGTAATATTGAAATAGAGATTTCGATATTACTGTCAACGTAATTGGGAACCTACAGGGTCACACACTACGACTAAATTGACGAGATATTTTGAAACAATAAAATCGTCTAATTGAGATTAGATGATTTATGGTGTGACCGATTAATCGGATATTTAATAAGATTAAATTTGTCGATTAATTAGACTCGATTTATTAGATTAAATGGACCAAATTGATGCACGATTAAAACGATGACACATGGCAATTTGGGATCCTTATTTCACTTTGTCCCACATCGGTCATGGACAAGAAAATCGTCCCCCCCAAGCTCTATATATATAGATACATACGGCACAAATATATTGAATATAAAACACACATGTATGTATATATATATGTACTGATACATATATGTGTACATGCATATGTGTGTATGCTTTATATATGTGAGCATATATATATATATAAATAATTTGAATTGAATTGTTCAATTCAAATTAGGTCCATTAGTCTGAAAATTTCGGGTGTCGTATCGGTGTTTCTTTCGAGTGTTGGCTGCTAGCACCGCCGATTTCGAAAACTCGTCGACAAAGTCGGTGTGGATATCGGTAGAGGCGTCATGCGTGGGACGCTCGGTCGACAATTTTAAATATTCCAGGTACGCTTTTATTTACTCTTATTTTTCTAGTAGGTCTTGGAATTAGTTTCACGGGTAGGAAATTTTGAATTTCTGTTCCTTTTACACTTCCGTAGATCTTGTGAAACTAGCAAAATAGGGGGTTAGGTTTTGAGTTTTAGGTGAAAATACTCTTAATCTGTAAAAGCCGTACTGTCATGATACAAAATAATTTAAAAATAACCCACACATTCAGGACTTGACTACAAACATCATGTCTGTCGGGTCCGTTAAAATAATGCCGAATGCTACATGCCCTATCCATCATCCCTTTGTTTGTTTTAAGGTAGGATTTGTATGCCAATATACCCCGGTTAATAATCAGTTATTTCACGTAAATTCGGCGATAATAAGAAACCCCATTGTTTGTTTATTTGAGCTTGCTTGATTACATTTGACACTTGTTTGTTATGCGGATCGAGCCCGATCCTTTAGGACTCGATTCACACTGGGTCCAATGCCCATAACCTTCGATCACGGGGTCCAATCCCCCCATACACAGAGTGCACATTTAATTTAATTTTCGGTTTTTTTTCAAAATCATACGGTGAGCATGAGTGAAATAACAGCCGAACGCGAACCGACCGGGATTCAATAATTGTAATTTATTTTTTATTTAAGAGAACAATGTAAGGATTTTATGATGCATATTTATTCATGTAATAACCCCGGTCGGAGAGTGAACGGTTCAAGTGTCTATTCGAATTTACGGTGTCAAAACGAGCGAGTCGAGTGCAACCTTAAATCATGCGGTAAATAAATAAAATGGCAAGCCTAGCAAGTTAGAGTACCAAAAGGGCGTGTGGGATATAGGCCCTCACGTAATAGAACCCCCGAATTCGGAATTTCCGCTTCCGTACAGACCATTGCCTTAACATACTAGGTGTATCTCATACCCCTAGACCCAGGCGGCTCACCGGCCCTCGACCTTCGAGTCGTAAACAGGTAGTGGCGACTCCTTCTCACGTGCGTCCGTCGCGCGTCCCCGGGAAGGTGGACACTCCCAAGCCGCGTTGCATTTAGGCGCGCGCATGCGTGCCCCGACGAGATGAAATTCGGGTGCGCACAGTTTGGCGACTCCACTGGGGACACTTAGAGGGTTCGGGCTCGTTCTCGCTTGCTTTGTTTGCTTGTTTATTTATCGCTTTCCGCAATTTTTTTTGCTTATCTACTTTACGCACTTTTATTTCTCGCACACGCATTGCATATCATACTAGCTTCTAGGCACCTACAGGTCGCGTCCCACGACCGATTTTAGGAAATACAGATTAGATAGGGGTTCCGAGTAAGGGTACGTCGCACGGTTGGACCGTCGATTAGGCCCCCAAAGATCCCCGCCCGATTTCAAGGAATTGACACCCTTGAGTCGGGAGCCCTCATCCTTACGTAGCACGGTCCCTGTAGCACTAAAACCATACATTCTGCAGGAGTTCCATGCCATCCTCCAACCCGGCTTCGACGAACAGTCCATCGAGTCGGCCTGCGTACCACTTGAGTCTTTTCTATTTCAAGAGCGATGTACCTTATAATTTGTACTAAGCCGTGGGCATTTACTTTCTTCGCACACACGCATCATATGTTTTATAAAATTAGGGTGCCATTCATATTGACGAGTGCTAAGTCGATCTTCCTTTCGTCTTGGTAAGAGACGCCTCACTCGTCCTCTTGCTCACACCTCGATAGAGCCCGCCAATCTATGAGGACCTCACCGACTCGTCACAGGATGCATGCCACACGTCTCCCAGGACACCATTTCCTTCGAGCACAGCCACTATGATCGACCTCACCAACACTAGGACTGATCACTGAGAGATGAGGAATTCGTTGGCCAACCACAACTTCAGAAAGAGCCCGCACGAACGAACGCCGTCCTGGAGAGGTTTAGGAAGAGGACTCGTAGAGACCCACACATGCGCTCTATGATAGATGTCTCCGCAAGGCCCTCGCTTAGAACTGGCGCTCTCCAATGCCGCGATCGCTCAAACTTCGAGTGTGGTGGAAGATCGGCTTAGGGCTTTATTTTACAAATTTTAAATTGTACTTTGAACCTTTTGAGTCAATGTGAATGGCGGCATTAGTTTCGGAAAACTCACGCATCGCATGCATCCTACTCATTTACTGTTTTGCATAACGACTAACATCTCACCATACAAGTGATTGAAGACATCCTTCGCAGGTAGACCAACAGCGACCTTCACCCTCCCTCCTCGACAAGGTGAGCCTTGGCTCGAGGGCCGATCCACTTTCCTTGGCAAAGCTAGCTTCTCACTAACCCCGCGCAACTAAGCGTCATCGCGTGATCGCGCACACGTCTCTTCGCTCAACTGAGCACATCCACCAGCACAACCAAATGCATCATTCCTCGTCGTGCGAGCATGCCTCCACCTTACCCATGGACACTTCCCCGGCACGCTCGCACGACGCCTACCAGGCTAGTTTGATCCCCTACGCCCTTGCGATAAAATTGCGAACATAGTTTGCTCCTTCATCGTTCCCTTTTTCCATTGCAGGAAATAACCGACAAGAAGGCAATCTGAATCCCGAACGACTACAATCGGGACAGGAAACACTTCTCTGCTACTTCCATGAACTCCAAACACTGAGGACCGACCCTTCCTCCACGAAAGATCACAGGCGACAGTTCCGACGAACAGAGCATGGCCCTGCCCACCCGCCACGGCAGTCATTTGCACGGTCACACCTCTGACAGGAGAATGGGCCCACCCCACCCTCCGCTGTGGCCATCAACCAACCACCGGGGCAACACGCACTCTTCCTTAAACTCTCTTTTACATTTATATGCATTCACAAATGGGTTCCCGGCATGAACAAACCCTTCAGGTTGCACTAGAACCGTCCCAAAGACACCCTATTGATTCTGTCGGATCTGTTCGACTCGCCTTTCCTCTTGAGACCCGGCTCCTCGAGCTTTCCCTAGGACGGCTGCGCAGACCAACCCGCAATCGGGAAAGTACAACTATGCGGTTCCCAGTCACAGTCCAACTGCTCCAGCGTGGCGATGACCGCACTCCCGAAATTGAGTGTCCCCCACGCGCGACACCCCATGGGTCGTGCGCTGGATGAGGGAATTTCCCATGGGTCCACATTACATTTCTTACCACATATTTCACCGTATAATCGCCTAATACATCATCTTCTTTGTCATCCTTCACAGGGGCACGCCGGCTACAGGCGAAGAGCGATACACAGGTTCACACCTCCACGAGAACTCATATCGGGTCTCTCTCTCTATACTTCAACAGGAAAGAGGCTTGATGTGGAAGTACCCCCCTTTTTAACGAAGCCGAAGACAAAAACGACTGAGTGAGCCACATGCTGTCAACCCGACCATCTCAGTCGATAGCAAGCATGGCCACCAAAGCAAAGCACGTATGTTGACTTCAAGAGCACCTATCCTCCTAGGGGCACCCTCCACGGGAGCGACAAGACACGGTCAGGAACGGCGTCTGACGCTGACCACGAAGACCGGGGCATCCGCGTTCAACACTCATGCCGGGGCAACCTCGGTCACCTGCACCACAGGACAAATCTTGTTTTTCTTTTTAGACGATAGGGGAAATCATTTGTAAAGTTTGCAAGGATGAGCAGCGCGAGGTTCGGCTTCCGAATATCCTGAAGCCGAATCTCCATGAAGGGCCGACCCTCACTAAATAGGGCAAGGCACACCAAAGCGACCACGCAATGCAAAGTCGAGGAGTTTCCAACAAATACACGGGGGACAAAACAAATCCCAACTGCAAGAAAAAAAACAGAGCGAAAAGAAGCGAAAAAAAAACCGCCAATGAAGAGAGAGAGAAAAGACGCGGGAAAAACCCGCCAATGAACAAAACAAGGTACCGCCGAGATTTAAAACTCCGGTGTCGCCAATTCGAAGAAGAAATCAACAAACCCCGACAAAAAGGGGAGCAGCAGACGCAACTCCTCGACGGAGACAGAACACAACGCATTCGGAGGTCGAATCCTTCGAGCCCTTCGCCCTTGCGAACTCAAGAGACAAAAGAATAGAGCCCGTTAGGTCGAAAACCCCTCGGGGCGACCTAGGCAAAAGTTAGGGCAAGAGAGATGCACGACTGAAAATCTCGAAGAGGGCAGTCGTGGCAAAAGGAGAGCTAATCCCCTTTAGGTTGAGAGGTACGGCCCCGAGGTGGGTAACCGTAGCAAAAGGAGAGTAAAACGAGAGATGAACAAAATAGTCACCCTAGGCTCTCGCACACTGCGCGGACCAGGGATCCCCAAGGAAAATGGCCAGGTTATCTACTCCAACACGATCCCCCATCGACTCTCCTGCACGATTCAACTGTCCAAGGCGGATTCTCCCTCAAGCACAGCAGGCGACAAAGCACGCAATCCAAGCAATTCAAGATAGCCAACACCAACCGGAGGACGGAAGAGAAAGGGGGGTACATCTCACTGAAGGCGTGAATCCGTGTATCCTTTTAGCTTGGGGCAATGTGCTCCCCATGCTTTCTCTTTTCTCTCGGCTCATAAATGATTCTAAATGGGTCATAGCCACCCTACAATCGGCTACCACAAAGCCAAAATCCTAGACACTCATCTCCGGGAGTCAAGTCATAACACTTTGGAAATGAATAGACTGAGGTCTAACCAAATTTGCACATAAATCCCCATGCGGGTCACAACCGCAGCCGCCCTACGGCACCATGACGAGAAGGGTCCTAAGTCGACGGACGCATCGAATAATTGACAGAGCCGCTAGAGCATCATTGAAAATGCCTCGATATGCTCGTGCATGGCCAACATGAGCCTTGAAGGCCTCGCATTGAGGCCTTCGAAAATAGAATCTCATTCGCATCGCCAAAGCAAAAACTCTCCACGGGTCGCCTCGGCGACCCGAAACTGAAGAACATGCGTCGCGAACACATCCTTTTACCTGTACTTATACATTGTTAGTAACCCCATGACTTACTGATAATGTCAGGATCACAGGTACAGCAAACGCAAGAACTACGGCAGACTCTGATCTCCTGTCCAAGAGGGTACGTAGGTGCTCTCAGAGCTCGAGTCCTGCACCGCAAGACGCCGGTCCCTCAGCAAAGCACCACCATCCCAGTAGGGCCGGCATCCGACGGAGCAACGAGCAACCGCCTAGCAAGCAAAAGTCCCAATGGCGAGACCGGGGCATTCCCAGCAAGTAATCGCTTCAGCGGCGAGACCAGTTGCCAGCAAGAGCAACAAACAATCGATCCAGCAGCAGGGTCGGCTTCCGACAGATCAAACACACTGCCGTCCCAGGGGCAAAGCACCGACGAAGCAATTTCATCGCGGCAGCAACGTCAATCGACAGCATATCAACACCTTTGGGACAGTATCAGCCCTGTACACTCAGCGCGCACCACTGTCCACATGACTAACGAAGAGTTATGCTCTTCTCTACAGCACCGCCTCTCTACGATAACATTCACAAGCTACTAGGGAATCCTCGGTGAACATAGCGACCGGACCATTCTCACCAAGGACAAATTGCAATTTCAGTGGTCTCACTCGACTGACATCCACCGTCAATTATTGTTCTCTCCTACGTGCAGATGCGCATGGAACCCCAAGGGGCATTTCCCCTTGACGGACTCATGTCTGCCTCATACGACAAGATTGCAATCTCAAACTCGAGCGAAAGGCCCTCAAGGAGGCACCTGGCACCATCATCTGACAAATCCGTCAGCATCAACGGGCCCAAGTCAACTCTCTCGCGTTCTCGGGCCATCCTCGATGACCGAATCCTTTTACTGCTTTGGGTTTGGACACCCACTTTTACTATTTTGGGTTTGGACACCCGCCTTTTACTGCATTGGGTTTGGACACCCGCCTTTTACTGCTTTGGGTTTGGACACCCGCCTTTACTGCTTTCGGTTTGGACACCCGCCTTTTACTGCTTTCGGTCTGGACACCCGCCTTTTACTGCTTTCGGTTTGGACACCCGCCTTTTACTGTTTTGGGTTTGAACACCCGCCTTTTACTGCTTTCGGTTTGGACACCCGCCTTTACTGCTTTGGGTTTGGACACCGCCTTTACTGATTTGGGTTTGGACACCTGCCTTTACTGCTTTGGGTTTGGACACTCGCCTTTTACTGCTTTGGGTTTGGACATCCGCCTTTACTGCTTTGGGTTTGGACACTCGCCTTTTACTGCTTTGGGTTTGGACACCCGCCTTTTACTGCTTTGGGTTTGGACACCCGCCGTTTACTGCTTTGGGTTTGGACACCCCCCGTTTACTGCTTTGGGTTTGGACACCCGCCTTTACTGCTTTGGGTTTGGACACCCCCCGTTTACTCCTTTGGGTTTGGACACCCGCGTTTACTGCTTTGGGTTTGGACACCCCCGTTTACTGCTTTGGGTTTGGACACCCGCGTTTACTGCTTTGGATTTGGACACCCCCCGTTTACTGCTTTGGGTTTGGACACCCGCGTTTACTGCTTTGGGTTTGGACACCCACATTTACTGTTTTGAGCTTGCCCCTCTTTGGTTGCGTACTCGGATAGAGGATGCAGCCAAAGACCATGAGAAGCACCCCGTCTGATCTCGGCGACCGTTCCGGCGTCTTTCCCCATAACCACTTGTTCTCTCTAGTTTTGGATTCATGGGAGGGAGTTGGATAAACGTATGTACCTGAAAACAGTGAAAATGTGACTTGTGGATCCAAAAGCAATAAAGATAGGCTTATGGCCCTGAAAGCAGTAAAGATGGGTTTACGGGCCCAAAGAAAGTAAAAAAGGTGGGTGTCCAAACCCAAAGCAGTAAAGGCGGGTGTCCAAACCCAAAGCAGTAAAGGCGGGTGTCCAAACCCAAAGCAGTAAAAGGTGGGTGTCCAAACCCAAAGCAGTAAAAGGCGGGTGTCCAAATCCAAAGCAGTAAAAGGCGAGAGAGTTGACTTGGGCCCGTTGATGCTGATGGATTTGTCAGATGATGGTGCCAGGTGCCTCCTTGAGGGCCTTTCGCTCGAGTTTGAGATTGCAATCTTGTCGTATGAGGCAGACATGAGTCCGTCAGGGGGAAATGCCCCTTGGGGTTCCATGCGCATCTGCACGTAGGAGAGAACAATAGTTAACGGTGGATGTCAGTCGAGTGAGACCACTGAAATTGCAATTTGTCCTTGGTGAGAATGGTTCGGTCGCTATGTTCACCGAGGATGCCCCAGTAGCTTGTGAATGTTATCGTAGAGAGGCGGTGCTGTAAAGAAGAGCATAACTCTTCGTTAGTCATGTGGACAGTGGTGCGCGCTGAGTGTACAGGGCTGATACTGTCCCAAAGGTGTTGATCTGCTGTCGATTGACGTTGCTGCCGCGATGAAGTTGCTTCGTCGGTGCTTTGCCCCTGGGACGGCAGTGTGTTTGATCTGTCGGAAGCTGACCCTGCTGCTGGATCGATTGTTTGTTGCTCTTGCTGGCAACTGGTCTTGCCGTTGAAGCGATTACTTGCTGGGAATGCCCCGGTCTCGCCATTGGGACTTTTGCTTGCTAGGCGGTTGCTCGTTGCTCCGCCGGATATCGGCCCTACTGGGATGGTGGTGCTTTGCTGAGGGACCGGCGTCTTGCGGTGCAGGACTCGAGCTCTAAGAGCACCTACGTACCCTCTTGGACAGGGGATTAGAGTTTGTCGTAGTTCTTGCGTTTGCTGTACCTGTGATCCTGACATTATCAGTAAGTCATGGGATTACTAACAATGTATAAGTACAGGTAAAAGAATGTGTTCGCGACGCATGTTCTTCAGTTTCGGGTCGCCGAGGCGACCCGTGGAGAGTTTTTGCTTTGGCGATGCGAATGAGATTCCATTTTCGAAGGCCTCAATGCGAGGCCTTCAAGGCTCATGTTGGCCATGCACGAGCATATAGAGGCATTTTCAATGATGCTCTAGCGGCTCTGTCGATTATTCGACGCGCCCGTCGACTTAGAACCCTTCTCGTCATGGTGCCGTGGGGCGGCTGCGGTTGTGACCCACATGGGGATTTATGTGCAAATTTGGTTAGACCTCAGTCTATTCATTTCCAAAGTGTTATGACTTAACTCCCGAAGAGGAGTGTCTAGGATTTTGGCTTTGTGGTAGCCGATTGTAGGGTGGCTATGACCCATTTAGAATCATTTCTGAGCCGAGAGAAAAGAGAAAGCATGGGAAGCACATTGTCCCAAGCTAAAATGATACACGGATTCACGCCTTCAGTGAGATGTACCCCCTTTCTCTTCCGTCCTCCGGTTGGTGTTGGCTATCTTGAACTGCTTGGATTGCGTGCTTTGTCGCCTGCTGTGCTTGAGGGAGAATCCGCCTTGGACAGTTGAGTCGTGCAGGAGAGTCGATGGGGGATCGTGTTGGAGTAGATAACCTGGCCATTTTCCTTGGGGATCCCTAGTCCGCGCAGTGTGCGAGAGCCTAGGGTGACTATTTTGTTCATCTCTCGTTTTACTTTGGCGATTTTCCTTGGGGAACCCTGGTCCGCGCAGTGTGCGAGAGCCTAAGGTGACTGTTTTGTTCATCTCTCATTTTACTCTCCTTTTCCTACGGTTACCCACCTCGGGGCCGTAGCTCTCCTGCAACTCGCACGAAGGAAAGAAAAACCCGGAGCTCTTGCCCTCGGCTAAAAGGAACCCAGATTTTTCCCCGATAATTCCCACGCCCACAACTCCCGGATTCGCTCGGCTTATCCTCCCTCTTCGACTCGTTCCATTCTCTCCATCTTCGAGCACGTCAACCGGTAACCTTGAGGCCGTCTTCAACGACTACCCGGAATTGGAAATCGCGACAGCCGAATCACCGGAGCCGCAGACCAGATCGTCTCTCTGCTTCGTTTCAAATTTTTTAGAGAATTTCTAACCGGGTCTGATTCTCTTTGCCGGGTCGAAGCAGATACACGCCGGATCGGAGTCTCCCTCGATCACCTCTGGTCGCCTCTCGGAAGCTCGAAGCATCGTCATCAGCCTGGGCCAGCCGCTCGAGCCACACGAACCAGCAAGCTCCCGTTCCAGGCGTTTCCATCCCAGTCGGGTCTGTTTAGACCGTTAGGATACCCGACTTCCATAATCTCTTTTTTTTTGTCGAAATCAAGTAGCACTCGGCCCAAATTCCATTCAGTTCGGCCCGATCCAGCCCGGAGCCCAGCCCAGTTCGGTTCAGCAGTCCGTTCGGCCCAGCAGCCCACTCGGCCCAGTCCGAATCACGTCGGCCCAGTCCAGCCCTTTGGTCCAGTTCGGCCCACTTCTCAGCAGCCCAACTTGTCTGGTGAATTTTTTTTATTTACATATCTGCCCCTATTATTCTCAAACAAGGTAAATCCTCGACTTAGTGGCATGTTTAGGGCTCTATTCTTGAATATTAATGTTTGCTTGGATGAATATGATATGAAATGAGCCTTATTGGGTAGCGTGGGTGATCGGATTTTTTTTCGAACTCGATTTTACAAACTTTCTGTTTGTCACATTTCAGTCCAGACGACGCATTTTTATTTTCTCAGTTCTGTCCCGAATTTTAAAATTATTTTCGACCAAGTCATAGCCATTTTTATTATTTTCCAATCAGTCCTTGAATTTTCAGAATTTTTCAATCATCCCAAGA
Source organism: Punica granatum (assembly GCF_007655135.1). Lineage (NCBI taxonomy): Eukaryota > Viridiplantae > Streptophyta > Magnoliopsida > Myrtales > Lythraceae > Punica > Punica granatum. The sequence goes on along the minus strand of NC_045127.1, from coordinate 17,541,798 downwards.
AACTTTTCAAATTGTTTTAGTTTAGTCCCGGGACTATTTTTTCGCCCTTTTTAGATCTGCCCCAAATTTTAAAATTCTTTTCAGTCGAGTCCCAGCCATTTTTATCAATTTCCAATCAGTCCCTTAATTTGCAGAATTTCTAAACCTATTCCGAGAATTTTTCATGATATTTCAGTTTAGTCCCTAGAGCATTTTTCGCTTTCCAGATCAGCCCAAACTTTCAAATTCATTTAAAAAAAATCTTGGGACATTGTCAGTAATTTTTACACAGTCATGAAATTTTTCAGAATTTTCAAATCAGTCCCCTGAATTTTTCTGAATTTTCAAATCAGTCCTTGTTCTTTTAAAATTATTCAATTCAGTCCCTGAACATTTTCTAAAGATACCTAATCCTTTCCTACTTGGATTCCCGACGCGTTTGCCCCGCTCAAATATTTTTGTGTTAGTAATTATATGTATATAACATGACAATGTGTGTTCTTTATGTTTTCTCGCTTCCATGAGTCGGTGCCGTTTTATCGATTTCATTAAATATTATGTTTGCGTATGTTTGTATGTGCTTATCGTGATCATGGCGGCACCGATTATGTAAAATATGTACGTTTATCGTGTTTGACGTGATAATGTGTTCTTGATCCGTGTTTAAACGCTTTATTTTCTCATTTTAATCGAAACCTCATATGAATCGGTTTAATCATGCAAACTCGGTCTAAAATCAAAATTCTAAATTTCAAGACGGTTGGAAATTAGAGTTTATCGGGCGGTCAATTAATGACTATTCCGACGACTCGAAATCCGTAAACTAAAGCATTTGGCAAATTTTTTAATTAACCTAAAATTCTACATACGGGATAATCGGGACGTTAGATTTGGCTAAATTAAATCACTTGACTTCTTTATATAAATTATACAAATCGATTAACAATCTGTAATCACGTTGATAGTTCAAGAACTGTTAGCCATGCCCTTTTCAAATTCACAATTTCAAAATCACCGAGATACGTGCAACGTAATCTTGATTTTCATGCGCACACATATTTACCGATTCAAGGGCAAGACTACCGGTTCTTATCCTGCCGTAATCTTAGTGTAGGTTTGTGCATAGAATTGGTCAAAACATGGGAAAACAAATTAATCTCAAACTCGGCTAAATCAAACATGGGCAATAGTCAAATAGGGGGTTAGGTTTTGAGTTTTAAGTGAAAATACTTTTAATCTGTAAAAGCCGTACTGTCATGATACAAAATAATTTAAAAATAACCCACACATTCAGGACTTGACTACAAACATCATGTCTGTCGGGTCCGTTAAAATAATGCCGAATGCTACATGCCCTATCCATCATCCCTTTGTTTGTTTTAAGGTTGGATTTATATGCCAATATACCCCGGTTAATAATCAGTTATTTCACGTAAATTCGGCGATAATAAGAAACCCCATTGTTTGTTTATTTGAGCTTGCTTGATTACATTTGACACTTGTTTGTTATGCGGATCGAGCCCGATCCTTTAGGACTCGATTCACACTGGGTCCAATGCCCATAACATTCGATCACGGGGTCCAATCCCCCATACACAGAGTGCGCATTTAATTTAATTTTCGGTTTTTTTTCAAAATCATGCGGTGAGCATGAGTGAAATAACGGCCGAACACGAACTGACTAGGATTCAATAATTGTAATTTATTTTTTTATTTGAGAGAACAATGTAAGGATTTTATGATGCATATTTATTCATGTAATAATCCCGGTCGGAGAGTGAACGGTTCAAGTGTCTATTCGAATTTACGGTGTCAAAACGAGCGAGTCGAGTGCAACCTTAAATCATGCGATAAATAAATAAAATGGCAAGCCTAGCAAGTTAGAGTACCAAAAGGGCGTGTGGGATATAGGCCCTCACGTAATAGAACCCCTGAATTCGGAATTTCCAGTTCCGTACAGACCATTGCCTTAACATACTAGGTGTATCTCATACCCCTAGACCTAGGCGACTCACCGGCCCTCGACCTTCTAGTCGTAAACAGGTAGTGGCGACTCCTTCTCACGTGCGTCCGTCGCGCGTCCTCGGGAAAGTGGACACTCCCAAGCCATGTTGCATTTAGGCGCGCGCATGCGTGCCCCGACAAGATGAAATTCGGATGCGCACACTGCCTAACATCGATCCGTCCACTCCCACGCACGTCCCTTCTTGAGCATGTCCGTGAGCAGCACGATGATGTTCAAGTAGCCCTTGATGAACCGCCGATAATAGTTGGCAAGCCCAAGGAACAAACGCAAGTCCATGACCTTGGTTGGTGGTTCCCACTCCACTATAGCCGCAACCTTGGCTGGATCCAGCCGGACCTGTCCTCCCCCTACGATGTGTCGAAGAAGGGGACCTCCCACTAAGCGAACACACACTTCACATATAGGGAGTTCTCCTGTAGTACTGCGAACAACTTTCATTAGGGCGCAGAATGTTGCCGGCACATTTGTCAAGCTAAAGGGCATGACGAGGAACTCATATGATCTATGGCGCATCACACAAGAGGTCTTGGGTTCATAACCCTTTGCCATCCGAACCTAGTAATACCTCGACTGCAAGTCAAGCTTGGTAAACCACTGTGCTCTGCCAAGCCTACCAAGGCGGTTCGCAATGAGTGGGATCAAGCACTTGCTCTTCACGGTCAACTTTTTAAGTGGCCGGTGGTCAATGCACATCCACAACAACCCATCATGCTTCTTTTGGAACCGAACAGGGGCACCACAAGGGGACTTTGAAGGCCGAATGTAACCTGCATCCAGCAGCTCCTTCGGTTGCTCCTTAACTCCTCTAACTCCGGAGGTGCCATGCGATACGGTGCTATGGCAAGTGGTCGAGCGTCAGGCACGAACTCAATCCGGTGATCCACCTCCCTCTTCAGTGATAACTTCTTAGGAAGTTCCTATGGCATCACGTCCTTGAACTCGGTGAAGACTTAGGCTACCTCCATAAGGACATTCTTTCTATTGCCCTTAGCATCCTTGGTCTTCAAGGCCATGATATAAGTCACCACGCCCTTTCGGATCCCTCATGAAAGCTACATGGCCGAAAGCATCTTCTGTCCGTTTCCCATTTAGTGTTTTACCGACACAATGCATTGGCACCTGGCATCAAGGATGCAAATGTAATCCTCAAATGGCACGATAAGGGCATCAATGTGGTTAAGGAAATCCATCCCGATGACGAAGTCGTAGTCAACGAGTGGGATCACCTCCACCATTTCCTTGCTACACCACTAGCCAATCTGGATCTCTACGTCACGAGCTATGCCATAAGTTGGGACCTCCTTTGAGTTCACCGTCTTGAGTCGGCCCCTGGTTTGCTCCACGTGAAGTCCCAGCTTCTTCGCGCCCTCCTCGGATATGAAGAGGTTGGACGCACTTGTGTCAATAAGTGCGCTGATCTATGTGCCCAAGATCACGATGTGTACAGGACCTGAATTTACTTATCGTCGGGGTCCGCATGAGCGCTTTTGGATCGCGCCACTTGGGAGTGTCCACCTTCCCAAGGATGCGTGACGGACACGCGTGAAAAGGAGTCACCACTTATCATTTTACGACCTGAAAGTCGAGGGCCGATAAATTACCCGGGTCTAGGGGTAGTGATACACCTGGTTTTGCTAAGGCATTGGTCTGTGCGGAATCAGAATGTCCGAGTTCGGGGGTTCACATTACGTGCCGGCTTATATCCTGCACGCTCTTTCGATACTCTGGTTTGCTAGGCTTGCAATTTTATTTCATTTATCGCATGAATTAAGCTGTACTTGGCTTACACATTTTGATACCGAAAATTCGGTGAACTAAACGATGTCGGTTGAGAAACCGAGAAAAAAGTAGGCCTATATGTCGGGGAATCGGTTCACAATCTTACGTTACAGTTCATCAAACTATGATGTTTGAATTCCTACGTGAACCGGAACCACGAGATCTTGGGATTACTCTTGTCTAGATAAGCATTGGACCGATTCGATTAATTCGACTCTCGAACCGTTCACTCACAGACTGGAATTCTTACAGAAATAAATGTACAAAATAAAATCCTTACAATGCTCTCAAAATACAATAAATAGAAATTACAAATGATCGAATCACAGTCAGTCTGCTCTCGGTTATTATTCCACTCCGACTCGCAGCGAGTTCAAGGAAACACCGAAAAACTAAAATTCAAGCGCTCTCAGTGAATAGGGCATTGGACCTTGTGATCGATGGTTAGGGCGTTGAACCCTAAGTGGAATACATCCTATTAGTCGGGCTCGACTCGCACGGACAAACAATAGCAGAAAAGTAACAAACAACATTCAGATTGTAGACAATGTGTTTGTTATTACCAAATGTATGTGGATTAATAAGTTATTAACCCATGGGTATTTTACAAGCAAATGTCATATATTAAACAGACAAACGTGTGTAAAACATTTTTGCATTCGGCTTTGTTTCAAGGACTTGACAGACATGGTGTCTGCAGTCAAGTCTTTTATGTGTGAATTGCTTTTAAAATTATTTTGTATTATGACACTGGAATTCCACTGAATTAGCCAAACTCATGTTTTGACTCTAGATTTGGAATCTAAAGTTTTCCTAACCATTGTCTAGTGTTTGGTTAGGTCGAGTGAAAGGTTAATTAGCATTTTGCATGTTTTGTGACAGAGATAACCCTTCTAGTTACCCGAGCCTACGATAGAATGACATAAACTCATCAGTGGATAAGAAAAGGCTATGCAGATAAACCTGCACTTGAACAGGTAGTTCATCCCTATCCTGATACCGTAGTATTTCTGTCAAGCTAACCCTAAGGATGTCGCTAAATTGTGAAAAGACGATTTTACCTTTTATTTGAAAATTGTTTCCAGAAAAGGGGAACATCACAGTGCAGGCCACCTCGGCCTGTAGCCAGTATCAACCAATTTCCTGGATAGTCCAAGGTTATGTGAGAACCCCGAAAAAGCCAAAGAACCGGTCTGTCTAACCGAAAGTGATCTAGAAAGATCTTTTGTATCATGTCTTAAGTTACCTGAAATCGGGTAAAAACTCAAGTTGAGACACAAAAGTCATTTCTAGACGTCCAATCTACATCGGATTACGCGTTTCGGGTTTTGAAATAGACAAGTTTTGAAAAGGGCACTAACGTCATTTGACAACTCATCGACGCGATTTATCAGTTAATTGTCAATTCATGCAAAACTTATCAGTGCCAAGTGGATTTAATCGTGTGAGCGTCCCGATTAACCCGTTTGTGGATTAACAACTTAAAATTAAATGCCGAATGCAGTGAATGTGCGAGTTACAGACAATTAGACAGATCATGGATTAATCCACTGAATGGAGTCGAAATACCCGTAAAGCTTAATTTAATGAAAACAATTCATGACACGACAACCAAGATGGGCCCAGGAAGGTCGAGGATAATTTGGTCAAAATGACCAAAATACCATCGGAACCCAAATGGCCCCCAAAGAGTCATTGATATATGAATTCATACATTTTTACTTTAAAAACAACGTTTTAAAGACATTTTAATGTCGGATTTGTGACAATATCGAAATGGCGAATTGCATAAAATTCGAGAAATGGATTTCATCGAGGTAAAGAGACCTTTTTTTACCCGAATGAGGTCAAAGAACTCTCTGCTCTTTCCGCTTGAGAATAGCTGTGGGTTTCCTTGACCCCCTTCGGGGTTTCAAGTGGTCTCTTTAACCCGATTTCGACTATTTCTCACATGTTCAAACGTTAAACACGGTAAATAACACGTATTTAACAAAGTCGATATCGCCATGAGTTTAAAAAACGCATTTAAACATACAAACATGCACAAACACATTATTTATGGAATCGATAAAACAATATCGGCTCCATGGATGCGGAAAAACATAAAGGTTCGAGAAACAATTTAAATCGGGGCAAGGAAACTGGTCTTGACCCGAAAAGGTTAAGAATGCACCTCGGTTACCTCTCCAAGAGGCTAATTCGAGAGGTATCTCGGCTTTTTCTGGTCGAGATGGTTTCCTCGACTTCTATTTAAACATTTCCAACATGCTAGCACGCTAAACAATGATAAACATGCATGATATAACATGAAAGTTGCATAAAAATTAAATCTTGGAATTAAATTATACTTAAAACCCCTTATAACTCCATAAACACAACAAAAATGTAAAAGTCCTAGCTCATCTAAGTCGGGAATGGTTATACCTAGTCCCGGGATGGGACTATAAAAAGTTGGGTTGGACCTTTGGTGAGTCGGGTTTGGACTATTTTTCGTTGAACAGACCCAAACAGCACAGACAGATCCGGCTGGAAGCTGTCTTGACTCGACTGGGCACCCGGGAAGGGGCAGGCCGGTTCGGTTCGTTCCGATGGATTTTCTGGCCAATTCACCCCGGTTCTGGACAGCAAAGGGACCCTCATAAGCGGCGGCGACGGTCGTTTAGTTCCAGACCTATCAGGTTGACCCGTATAGCTCTGCAAAAATCACGTAAAACAGAGTATGTTTGGGAAACAAACCCGACTAGGCAATTTTCGAGTCGGACGTCACCACGGTGTCTCCCAATGGAATTTTGAGGCCAGGTCAACGGCTCCCGACTCCTAACCGACCTCCGGAGGTGACCACGGTGGTTTTATGGCGAAAAGGGTCTCGGATCAACCCGATCTACAAGAAAATCGCAAGGACAATTAGAAAACTAACCCAACTGGGCAGTTGGGCTGTTTCTTCGTGTTGGGTTAAAACCGACGGTTTTTTCTTGGATTTCTTGACTTCTTCACACCCTAGGGTTATGTGGGGAGGTGTTTGATGGGTTTTGGCAACTCAAACCGACCCGGAAATCCTTGAAACCAGGGTTGCCATTTTTGACTTGAAAAGATAATTTTTCTGTTCGGTTCTGTGGTAGGCTGTCCCGATGGGTTGGAGCCTTCAAAATTAAAATCTAAGCTCGGAAATGGATAGAGAGGATCTAAAACATGTGGGATATGAAGTTTGGTGAAGTTTGGATTTAAGCCGGAATGGTAAATACTATGATTCCAACTCAAGTCTTTAAGGATTTTGCTTGGTTTTGCTTGGGTTCTTGCTTGTTGCGATTTTGCTAGAGCTAAGGGAGAGTTGACAGCTTTTGAAGAGTGAGGAATGTTAGAGAGATGGCATGAGGTAAGTTGTGATTAAGTTAATGACATAAATGCAATATATAAGCAAAGCTTAATGACAATTAAGTGAAGAAAAGCTTGATTAATTGCTTGCCTAACAAAAGGGGCGGTTAGCTTAAGGAAATGGGGATTGAATTGAAGACAACATGCATTAATGGAGATAGGATAAGAGCATTGATGGTGAATTGAAGTTGGAGTGTTGAAGAAGAACACTTAAGATATTTTCATGGGCAAGTTGATCAAGAGAGCAAGGGAGAGAGCGGCAATGGGCAAGGGCGGTTGCCCTAGGGCAGCCCGTGGGCCCCACGGTCTTGAGAGGAAGTTCGAGACAAAGTTCGGATCTCGATTGATCGCGTGTTTGAGGTTCGTGGCTCAAACGAACGTCGAATTGTCATTGTGCACGAGAAAACGGCTCAAACGAGCCCAAAATCATCTATTTTTCCCAAAAGAATGTTCGTGTGGTTTTTGGGCTCGGAAGCCGGTTTTGATCGTTTCAGGAAATCAGAGCAAAGTTAGTCGTTTCTAAATGCGTATCTTGTATCTACATTCCGCATTGGTCATTTTGATGTGCATTATCAATCAGACTGCAAATTTGACCAATAAGCCGGTATGGCAAATGTGAAGCTGGAGACGTCTTATGGGTCCGAACCCGAATATCTCAGAATGCTTTTTGAGTTGCTTGGGTGATCCGAAGATCGTTGCAATCTCTGTTCGTTGAGAACAGACTCCGAATGATTGAAAAAGTGCATCTGAGACCCTAAAAGCACTGTTTTGAGGGCCTAGATGGATTGTGAGATTCCGTCCAAGGATTTCACATTGAGCCTTGGGATGAGTAGCACTATATTAGCCAATCATCTTGCGTCAATTTTCTGCCAAAAGGATCTCCGGTTATGAATTTCTCTTAAAAACGATCTTTTCTGCCATTTAGAGGTCATTCGGGAAACTGAAAGGGATATTACAGTCTGATTTGCCCAATTGTATCTTTCCACTGTAGTTTTTGGGGCATTGCATGGCTAACTTCGTTTGACGATATTTTGTCAGACTAGTCTACGAATATGATTTTCCGTATAAAGGTATGCTTGTTCTGTCTCTTGGAAGTCATTCGAGGAATCTGTATGACTTCCGAGGAGCAATCTGAAGCGATGCTCATACTTTGTATAATTATTGGATGTGACTACATCTGATATCAGGCATTAACTTTTCTCTAGTGAACCAGCTTTTTTGGACTCCCACTGAAAAGTTGCATGTATACAAAAAATTGCTCTGTATAGAGCAGATGATCTGCGAAATGTGTCCAGAGACACTTTTCATCTGTTTGGCGCCGCGAGGGATTTTTGGAGTCCAATATTAACTATCTTCTGATGATCGAGCGAACCAGCAGAAAATAGCACTGTAGGCAATGTATTCTGAAAACACTGGTTCGGATGTCGTTTGGACTCTCTATTTGCTCTGCATGTTGCTGGATGATTCTGTATATTCTTCTGTCATATGCTTGAATCATCTGCCTATCTCTGTTGACTTGAGAATGAATAGCAACTTCCTGCTCTATCGAGCTTTCTTCTGTGTAGATACTCAAGTCATAGTCTGGATTGTTGTTGATAGGCATTACCTAAATTGGTGAGCCAAAATGGGGTGTTGACAACGATATCCACGAACATCAAGCCCTTGGATCTGTCCTTCTTAGTCTGAATGGAGCTAAGGATCCGCAACGAACCCAACCGTGTTCCCTCCTCCTGCTCCTCCTCGTCACCCGAACTAGGGCCGCTAGTTTGCCCCTCTTGAAATACTCACGAGCCAGGGGGGGACCATCAAATAGGAAAAACTTAAGTGGACCCTTATCCTTGTCCCTCTTCAAGGACTTGCTCTACTCCACCTTGTCCTTGGGAGTCGACTTTTTTGCCTTCCCTTTATATGACTTATAGGGCTTATCTCCCCCACCACTGCCCTTGCCCTTTGCCTTCGAATCGGACTTCTTTGGCCGAAACTCGACAAGGGACTCAGCCGTGGCCATGGCCTTATTCAAGTCCTGCACGCTGCGGCGCTAAAGCTCCTCCTTAGCCCACGATTTGAGTCCGTCCATGAGCTGGAATAACACCTCCTTGTCGTTCATGGATGGGATCCGCAACATCAGGTTCGAGAATGTATTCATGAGGTGCTTGGCCCGCAGCTCATCTTCGGCATACTTCAGGTAGAACTGTGTCGGAACTCATCCTTGAATTCCTCTGAAGTACTAACCGAAGCACCACTCTAGACATCAAATCAGTGCTGCTACCATAGCAACGCCGTGTCTACCTATACCCACAAGGATTTCATCGTCCTTGACCCCTGCGGCCCTGAAGTACGTCTTCATGCTCCACAAAGTTATCCACGTCTTTGGCCACCCTTGAGCCCTTGAACATAATGGGCTTAGGGATGTCCAAACGAGAACCGAGTATGACGACGCTTGCCTCCATAGCATGTGTCCTCTTAACCCGCACGAGCTCACCCTTGAGCTCATTCAGTTCCGCGTGCATGGCTGTCACAAGTGCCTCCAAAGTTTTGTTCTGCCGATTGAGCTCATCCATGGTAGCATTAAGCGAGCCCTTCATCTCCCCACGAAGCTTCTCCACCTAAGGGGCCAGCTTCTCGACACTTTCGGACGCATCATGGGCCTCTCGCTGGACCCCCACAACAACCTGCTCCAGCCTGGTCAAGCGTTCTTCAAATGATGCCATGATATCCCACAAGCTCTCACGATGCTTCCTCAAAGTCTTGTGCACCTACTATTCCTCGACCTCCAACAGCTGGTTATGGGACGTCGCCATCGCGCTTGGAACTTGGCTCTACCGCTTGTCATGGGCGAACTAACTTTATCTAGCGTTCCTTTGCCTTTGCAACCTTAGGACCGAATCTTAAGTCAGCCTAGCTTTAGAGAGAGAACCTAGAAAGAGAAGCTCTGCATTGCTTAACTTCTTGTGTGTATTTCAAATGAAGGGAAAGCCCCCTTATATAAAGTACAATTATACCCACTGAAATTAATTACAGAAGCCTCTAGAAGGTTTGGAATAATGTACATGAGTCTAGAGCATGTAGAAGTATGTACAGGGTTCCAGAATGTCTAGAATATCCTATAAATGTGAAGACTCTTCTAGAAAGACACGTCTCCCGAGGTTCCCCAGATCTCATAAAGTAGGGGATAAGGGTCATCAGATGAACCTAAATCCATTGTCCGTCCAAGGCATGCCCTAGTGTCCATGCCGCATGGTCCGTCGCTGGCAGATGCAAGTAGCTATAATATCACATTACCCTCTATACATTTTCAAAAATTTAATGTACTAATTTCCAAAAACAACAATTTTCATATTTCGACTTATACTCCAAGAAAGGTTCCCATAAACGGGTCAAATTTTCCCGAAATTCTTAATGGTAATCTAACAATTTTCGAACCAAAAGGCCCCGATAAATATGGGAAATATAGGCCAACTTTTCAAGATTCCATTGGGGTTTGTCTCCATGTACAGGCCAACTTTTCATGGTTCATTTCGGGTTTGTCTAATTTCACGTCAAGGAGGACCATACACTGGCCAACCATGCATGAAAGGCTCATTTGGAAATTGTCTAAGTTCAAATCAAGGAGGGCCATATACAGGCCAATCATGCACGTGAATCACACATTGATGTTCTGCTAATTCCCTCTTTGCAAGTTTTCTTTTTTTCTTTTGTCCAATTGATCATTTTTATCAAGCTCATATATAATCTAACTCTAAAATTTTAAGTTCAAATTCATATTTTATACACACTTCCTTACTTTCATTTATGATTTCTTTTCAGTGATAAAAATTACGGCAGACATTACTTTTGCAATTTCAATATATATGGAGTACTAAAAAGTATTTTTTTCTCCCAACAAATGCATTTCTCAAAATTCGAACTTGTGTTTTCCTCCAAAATGAGAGCGAAATTGCTTACGTGATCCCAATCAACACTTTATTGGTACGATTCTAATCTTTCTCGACCCGTGTAGATTGAGAGTTTCTCACAAATTACCAGCGAGCCCTTGCAAGTAAGTCCATGCATGGAAGTAGAAAAACCTGTGAACATCTTCTCTTATTTTGATATCCATATCATTTGCTCTTCCAACACGATATCGACCTATTTGGCTGGATCAAATAGAATCATATATATTGAAGAGCACTTAATTTTTGTTCTTGGGTGGATCAATTCACTGGTCTTCCGTGTATATATGTATTATTCATTTATCTCGAAATTTTGCATTAGTCGGTTAATTTTTTTATTCAATTTCTTATGTGAATATATATAGAAGGGAAGAAAAATCTACCAACGTCATGATATTTTCCCATTAGGATATAAACTGGTGAATTAAACGGAATCCATTGCGTACAAATATCTGTGGCATGCCTCATGCTAGGTGGTTGATTCGCTCAAAAAGGAGAAAGGCTCGGTTCGCTCGAAAAGGAAAGACATTGATTTTCTTCGAATTATTATTTTTTTTATTTTTATTTTTTGTTACAGGGGAGGTCCATGTGCTTAATACAATGAAATTTTCTCCGAATTGATTAGGTGCTCGGAGACATATGGAAATCAAGATCAAGATATATATATATATATATATATATATGTATATATATAAATATATTGATGCCGGAAAAAGGTCCGAGTTGGAATCCTTTCCTTATCACAAAGAATCCTCGGTTCCTCTTTCGAGTCCTACTGTCGCTCTATGACCTACAAGAAGGGCTCTTTGGTTGGTGCTCGAGAGCCCCCTCCGATGCTCATGTTAGGATTGTATTTTTTAGAGGAGTAAGAGTGTGTGTGAGGTTGTGTCCTTGTGTTACCTTATAGAGTCTCTTTATGTATGCCAAGAATTTAGATAATGTATGCAGAGGGTATGAGATTGATTGGGCTTCGAAGATGGGCCTAAAGGCTTTCATGGACCGAATTCACGCGCGCGCGCGCACATATATATATATATATATATAATGGCGGTGAGTGTAGTTTCTGTGTACACTCATTCGGCACGTTTCACATTAAGCAATCACTTTCGGCCAAAATATCCATAAGAAGAGAAGTACATAAGCAGTTCCAATTCCCATATAATGTGTCCTCTGCCTTTAGACATTTGCCATATCTTCCCTCAGCATAATAACTTCGACCTATGGCCTCTTTCCCCTGTTGCTTTCGCTACTTCTTCTTTCTGCTGCCGTTTCGGCCACACCTCATCTTAATCGGATACCAAAGCTGAGTTTAGTGCGGGGGATCAGTTTCCTGCAGGACTCCCGAAGCACGGTGACGGAATCTGTAATTAATGATGAGAACTGTCTAGCCGAAAGAAACAGTGAGAACTGCACTTCCTTCTTTAACCAGACGCTCGATCACTTCAACTACAGGCCCGAGAGCTACACGACTTTCAAGCACAAGTACGTCATAAACTTCAAGTACTGGGGCGGTGCAAATTCCTGCGCGCCCATCTTTGCCTATCTCGGGGCCGAGGACCAGCTGGCCCGAGAAATACCTGTTGTTGGATTTCTTACCGATAATGCCCCTCAATTCAAGGCTCTTATACTATACATAGAGGTATGGCATCCTGACTTAATTGATTATATTGCCAAAGGAGCACTTGATGATGTCAATCTGACCGATACAAAAGAAAACTAAGTATATATATCCACCCTGAAAGTACTCAGGATTTCGATTTATTATGTGAAATAATTAAGTTAGATTTCATTGATATATATGTCAGCATCGATTTTACGGGGACTCAATTCCGTACAATTTGAGTCTAGCAGAAGCGCTCAATAATCCCGACGCCCGTGGCTATTTCAACTCGGCTCAAGCTTTAGCTGACTATGCAACCATCATCACTTACGTGAAGAGAAAATTGGACGCGCATAAATCCCCTGTGATTGTCGTGGGAGCATCGTATGGAGGAAGTAAGTTGAGATGATATCACATTTCGTACATATTTCGTCACACATAATAACAGCAAATTCAGTTACTATGCCGTCTTATCCTGAAAGAAGAAACAAATTTTGCTATGATTTAAACCTTTTTACGTGTACTTCACGAGGTTCTCATGCCTCTCTAGCTAAAACCACATTGAGTTACTTCATCGATCTACTCGATTCAGTGCTCGCTTCATGGTTCCGACTAAAGTACTCGCACATTGCTCTCGTGGCGTTGGCTTTGTCGGCTCCAATTCTTCTCCCCGTCAACTTCACCCTGCGCTATGGTTATTATACCATTGTCAGCAATGTCTTTCAGATAAGTTAAACTTGGGCGTGATCTCCTCTAATCAACTCCCTACTAATTGTTTACTATAACCACGTCCATCCCAATCGATTGTGCAGGAAATTAGCCCGACTTGCTATGAAACAATAAAAATGTCATGGTCAGAAATCGACCAATTAGCCAACACGACCCACGGACTCCAGAATCTGAGTGAGACTTTCAAAACTTGCAGGTATATATGCACATAACAGTAAGAACAATTTCCCGGTTTTATCTTCTCAATGGCAGTTATATGGTGCTCGATTTCTGCTAGTCGATTGTGTAAGATTAATATTTAATCTAATAGCAATAAATTACGCGGCGGAATAAACTGACCTCTAGCCATTACTTTGATGACGTTGATGATTTTGCACATGTCACACGATGAATCTGTAAAACAGATAAAACTGAAAGTGTCTTCTAACTCCTAACCTCTCCGTATGAGACATTTAGATGGAGACACATGCCCTTTTAATAAGACGGAGCTAGAGACCCCTCATAATATTATTTTCTTATATATCCTCCCATCAAAAAGATATTAACTGTAATCCACAAGATATTAAATATCTCACTCAAATCACGGAATATATTGTATGACATGAGGGCCACCTAATTGAGATATTATCTCCTTAATTATGTAAATACATAATATTTCTTACATTCTCCCACTTGGCCCCATGACATAAATATTTATGAGTGATAAACTTTATTTGGCCAAACTTGATATTCCCTGAACTGTGGAAACCTCCCACTTACCCTGAGAATGCTACACAAGAACCATGGCGGTGATACTTGGTAAGAGAGTAATTCCCATCCATGTGTCATGATGTACAACACTCCCAAAATAAGTACTTTAGGGAAACTTGTAACTTAAAATAAGTTATATGGTTCCTACTTTATATCCCAATGAATTCAATACTTTATTTGCGCAATTGATGAGAAATAGAATTCAACTTTATTCTCTAAAATAACAAAGGTAATACATATTTGTTCAAAGTATATCAACAAAAAAACTATATTGCGTATAGGCTCATACTTCCAACATGACCAATGAATTGTTTTACCGGTAAACCTTTGATCATTGGATCCGCAATCATAGCATCTGTACCGGTGTGTTCAATAATCACCACGTCTTTCTTGATATACTCCCTCACACTGAGGTACTTGATATCGATATGCTTACTTCTACTGTCACTTTTGTTATTCTTAGAGAATAACACTGCAGCTGTGTTATCACAATAGATCTAGATTGGTCTCTGTATGGTATCGACATCTTGAAGACCACTTATGAAATTCTTCAACCATAGTGCCTGTGTCGTGGCTTCATAGCACGTAATAAACTCTGCCTCCATAGTAGATGTAGTCACCATAGATTGCTTGATACTCCTCCAGGAAATGACTCCTCCAGCAAGAAGAAACACATATCCTGAAGTAGATTTTCTTGAATCTACACATCCGGCAAAGTCAGCATCCGAATAACCAACCACCCTCAAATGGTCGCTTGTAGGTCAATCGGTAGTCCTTGGTTCCCTGAAGATACCTCATCACTTTCTTTTCAGCAACCCAATGTTGGATCCTAGGATTACTCTGGTAACATCCCAGCAATCCAACTGCCAGACATATGTCAGGTCTAGTGCAGACCTGAGCATATATTAAACTCTCAACTGCAGATGCATATGGGATGTTCTTCATCTGCTCAAGTTCTAACTCATCCTTAGGTGACTGGTCATTATTGAATTTATCCCCTTTGATTACAGGGGCTGGAGGGGGCCGACAGTCTTTCATACCGAATCGCTGCAATATCTTATCAATGTAGGCTTTCTGAGACAGTCCTAAAGTTCTTTATTTTCTGTCTCTGTGAATCTCTATGCCAATGACATAAGAGGCTTCATCCATATCATTCATTTCAAAATTAGCAGAGAGAAACTACTTAGTCTCTTCCAGCAGACCTAAGTCACTGCTTACAAGGAGTATGTCATCTACATATAGGACTAAGAAAATAAACTTACTCCCACTAACCTTAAGGTATATACATTGATCAACAAGTTTCTCAGAAAATCCGAACGAAGTGATGACCTTGTGAAACTTTAGATACCATTGGCGGGATACTTGTTTTAGTCCATATATAGATTTCTTTAACCTACACACTTTATGACTATCATCATTAAATCCTTTAGGTTGCTTCATGTACACCTCCTCATCAAGATCCCATTAAGAAAAGCCGTTTTCACATTCATCTGGTGTAACTCTAAGTCCATATGAGCCACCAATGCCATAATTATCCTGAGCGAGTCCTTTTTAGAAACCGGAGAGAAAGTCTCGTGGTAATTTATACCTTCCTTTTGAGTAAAACCCTTGGCAACAAGTCTAGCCTTATATCGTTCGACATTACCAAAAGCATCTCTTTTGGTTTTATATACCCATTTGTAGCCAATTGTTACCGCCCCTTCTAGTAATTCAACGAGATCCCAGACTCCATTCTTAGCCATGGAATCTAACTCATCCTTCATGGTATCTAACCAAAATGAGGAGTTATCCTCACTCATGGCCTGTGAAAACGTTGTGGGGTCTTCCTTAGGCCCAACATCGAAGTTGGACTCCACAAGTATACAAGATAGTCATCAGAAATAACAGGTCTCCTAGTTCTTGAGGATCTCCTTAAATCAACTTGTTCAGTGCCCTGAATAGTACAAGTTGGCTCTTTTGGTTGAACCATAACTTCAGCAAGAGCAGTTTGTTCCTGATTTGGCTGCTCTCTATGATCGACTGATCGATTATACCTTAATGCAACCAAAGGTATTGTAGGTACCGAAACACCTTCTCGACCTTCTTCAAACTCAATAGTTCGAGTACCATTACTCCCACTAGGTTTAACATCCTCAAGAAACCTTGCATTATTTGATTCGAAAATTCGGGGATTGTGTGAAGGGCAATAGAACCTGAAACCCTTGGAATTTACAGAGTAGCCAATGAAAAAACCGCTAATGGTCCTTGTGTCCAATTTCTTTATGTAAGGATTATACACCCTTACTTCAGCAGGACAACCCCATACGTGTAAATGATTCAAACTAGGTTTCCAACCGCACCAGATCTCAAACGGTGTTTTAGGCACTGCCTTGGTAAGAACCCTATTTAATATATTCACAGCGGTCTTTAAAGTTTCACTCCATAATGACAGTGGCAACTCAGAATGGGCAATCATGCTTCTTACCATATCCATAAGCGTTCTATTCCTCCTTTCAGCAACACCATTTTGTTGTGGTGTGCCAGGCATTGTCTATTAAGAAACTCTACCTTCACTTTCGAGGAATTTCGCAAATGGACCACTCATTTGTCCATTCTCTGTGTATCGTCCGTAGTACTCCCCACCTCTATCACATCTAATGATCTTGATTTTCTTGTCTTTCTGTTTCTCTACTCCTGCCTTAAATGATTTGAAAGCCTCAAGAGCTTCCGCCTTTTCATTTAGAAGATAGAGATACATATATCTGGAATGGTTATCAATGAAGGAGATAAAATATCTCTGACCATTAAAACAAGGAGTAGGAAATGGACCACAGATATCAATATGTATGATTTCGAGAAGCTCAGAACTCCTTCAAGAACCCTTGGATGTCTTGTTGGTCTGCTTTCCCTTCATGTAGTCCACACAAGTCTTAAAATCGATGTCATCCAGAGTCTTTAAGACTCCTTCTTTTACCAATCTCTTAATGCTCTCTAAAGAGATATGTCCCAACCTCTTATGCCAAAGTAAAGAGGAAATTTCATCCACAGGATTTCTCTTAATACCAGCAGTTGCATGCAAACATAAATAATTCTGCTCAAAGTCGGGATGTAAATCAACTTTAAAGAGATTATCAATCATGGTACCACTACCAATCTCAGAATCATATCTAAAAATTGTCAATTTATTCTCAAATAAAAACTTGTAGTCGAATACAACCAGTTTGGAAATAGAAATCAAGTTTCTAGAAAAGTCTGGAATGTAAAAGACATTATTCAAATCTAAAACATATCTCGAAGACAGAATTAACCTAAATGTCTCAACTCCAACGATTTGAGAGCGTCTCTTATTTCCTGAGTAGACGAACTTCTTACTTTCCGTTGGATTCCTTAGGTTGAGAAATCCCTGCATGGTATTCACAATATGGATTGAAGAACCAGAGTCAATCCACCATGTATTCTTAGGAGCCTCAACGAAAAATGATTCATGACATACTAAAGAAATTGAGATACCTCTCTTTTCAAGCCACTTCTTATATTTGGGGCAATCTTTCTTTACATGCCCATCATTCCTGCAGAAGAAACACTTCACCTTACTGCCATCCGTCTTAGGTGGCACTTTATATTGCCTCTTCCCATGATCTTTTTTGCCGCTACCCTTTGGACGGGTAGCCAAATGTGCAACTTCAGGCTTGTCATGTTTCATCCTCTCCTCTTCTTGAACACACATGGTCAAGAGTTCTGTAATAGACCATTCCTCTTTATGTGTGTTGTAGGAGATCTTGAAAAATCCATACTCAGTTGGCAAGGAGTTGAGAATGAAGTGAACCAAGAATGGCTCAGAGATATCAATCTTCAGTGTCTTGAGTTGAGCTGCCAAGTCTCACATTTCTGTAATGTGTGCACGCACACCCTTTGAACTGTCGAAAGTCTTGCTAGTCAGTCTCTTCATCCGGGTACTTGCCAAGGCCTTATCTGATTTGGCAAATTATTCCTTAATTGCCTTCAGAAAATCCTTAGCCTTGGTCACCTCACCAACAGGTCCCCGTATGCTTTTACTCACACGAGACTTCATGAGCATGAGGCTTAAGTGGTTGGATTTCTCCCACCACTCATACCTCTCCTTGACCTCAGGCGCATCTGTATCCGTGGGAGCAGGTGGCTTCTCCTCACAAAGCGCATAGTCCAGGTCCATGTACCCCAGAGTGAAAAGAACCGACTCCTCCCAGTCAGAAAAATTTTGTCCATCAAGTATAGGAACATTAGCAATATTTTCAAAAACTGATTGAGGAAGTGCTGCAAAAATCAAGGACGTCAATTAAGTGCTATGCAAAATAAAAAATAACCAAATATAGTAAATTCCTCATCCCTTTGGGGATAGGCCGCAAAAATGCATGAATTTACTAATGAGACAAGCGAATTTGATAATTACGATGAAACTATTTCTTAATCCTTTGGGCATAGAACAATCCCACCATAATACCAAAATTTACCTTCTCAGACTAATCTAAGTCCCAAGACTAATAACTACCCTTTGGGACAAAGCGATTAATCTCACGACTCGATTACAATTTGATGCTAATAACTATATTGTAGTTTAACTATACATGATTTGCCTTATATAGGGTGTTTTGGCTACTCCTATATCCTTAAAAACACACTACATAGCATCAGAACCGGACAGAAAATAGCTGAACCAATCAGAACCGGTCAGAGTTACCCGAACCGGTCAAACCAGGATCTGAACCAGTCAAACTGGTCACAAGACCGGTCAAACTGAGTCAACTGGGCTGAGTTTGACTTAATGGGCTTGAGCCCAGCCCAGCAAAAGTGATTGGGTCGGATCGGGCTGAATTTGGGTTGGGCTAAACAAAAAAAATATGGGTCGGGTGCGGGTTTTATCTTCCTCACCCGACTTCTTCCCCAGCCCCGAAAGAAACCCTAGCGCCGCCTCTCCCTCTCACGGAATCCTAAGAGCCACCGCCATGCCCGCCAGTCATGACCGTCTTCCACGACGTCGATCGCGCCGCCACTGGCCGCAACTGTCGCTGGCTAGGCTTGAGCTCGAGAGAGAGTCAGAGATCGAGAGCAGAGCCGCGACGGCTCGGGAAGACTGAGACCGGGAGACCCGCTGTGACTGCATATCGAGGAGGTCACCACTGATTCCAAGTCGCCGGGACTGCAACCGATGACCCATGACGCGAGACCCAGCCCCTCGGCCTCTCACAGGTCGCTACCGCTATGGGTACTTGAGATCGCAGCGGCAGGGGCCACGATCGTGGCTGGTCTGGTTCGTGACCACCAGTAATCGGGCTGCGATTGTTTTCTACCGCGAGAGAGGCAGTCCCTCCGCCATCCCCAGGCTGGCTTGCCCGCGGGCCGCCCCCTTTGGTCACCGGAGAGGCTGGCTGCAGCCAACTGAGGCCCTTAAAACCCTAATCCGGCCCTTAATTAGCTTTAATTAACCCTAATCCGGCTCGATTAAGGCTAAATTCACATTAACCACATAACACAAACAATAATTGCAATGATCGAAACCCTAATTGCAAGAATAAAATTCAATCATCCTTAATCGACTGATAAATCATAAACCCTAATTGCATGATACTATAAAAACATCAAGCACAACTATAGCATTAAAGCATAGCATGAAGGTTGGCTCCGATACCAGCTGTAAGATTAATATTTAATCTAATAGCAATAAATTAGGCAGCGGAATAAACTGACCTCCAGTCATTGCTTTAATGACGTTGATGATTTTCCACGTGTCACACGATGAACCTGTAAAACAGATAAAACTCAAAGTGTCTTCTAACTTCTAATCTCTCTGTATAGGATATCTAGATGGAGACATGGGCCATTTTACTAAGGCGGAGCTAGGGACCCCTCAGAATATTATTTCCTTATATATCATCCCATCAAAATGATATTAATTGTGATCCACAAAATATGAAATATCTCATTCAAATCACGGAATACATTGTATGACATGAGGGCCACCTAATTGAGATATTATCTTCTTAATTATGTAAATACATAATATTTCTTACAGATTGTTTCCCAGTAATTAGTCGCGTTTTTTTTTTTTTCTGATTTTAGGCCATTGAGAGATGCTTCTGAGCTTAAGGACTATCTGATTTCTATGTACACCGAAGTTGCTTAATACAACGATCCGTTCAGAAATCCAGTTGCTAAGCTCTGTGATGCAGTGAATAGCAATCCAAGTTTGAGCGCACTTCAGCAAATATTCGCGGGAGTCGTCGCTACTTATGTTAATCTCACGTGCTACATTAAAGCCCCAAGTAATTATACTTCAGGTTCATGGCAGGTAATATACATATACATCAAGGCCATATGTCGAAGCTTGATTATCCTACCATTTATGTAGGGCTCGTCTGGGAATGTATATAAATGTGGTGACTCAATAAAATAAGTTTGTCTCGAACTAAGTGATTGATCCAATTATTTGAGCAGATATTTAGTGATATTATGATGTCAGTGGCCCGCAACAACAAAACTATGTTTCAGCCAGCCGAGTGGACCTTGTCTAAACAGAAAAATTATTGCAAGAGTGTATATGGTGTTGCTCCTCGGCCCATTGGATCTCAACATATTATGGCGGTCAGGTAACACGATTTTTAGGTTCGACCTTCCTCGACCAAGCAATTGCTTAGGCCTTAATAATACATTTAACTCCTAATAGACATATTTTTAAGAGATAATCGCAAAAGCTGAACCGTAATTGAGCCGCTCATACAATGCCGTCCGTCCACTTCTTTATCGTACTGTAAGTCATATTACGGTCATACCATATATATAGAGATATATTTTTCGGTGTATACCCTGGTATCCAGAATCCCAATGGATTCTGACTAATCCAGTCGGGTGATCGAGTATTAAAGGTTATTCTTCCTCCCAATAAGTGCGCTTCCCGGGGTTCGAACTTGTGTTCTCCTCCTTACGAGGGTGAGTTGTTTACCACTCAACCAACACTTTTGTTGGTTATATAGAGATATATTTAATCTCGACTACATTGATATCTTATATGTGCATTCTGTAACAAGAAAACATAGGCAGGACATAAAGCTGATTCTCCAAAGATTTGGGAGTAACATCATATTCTCCAACGGGCTCAAAGATCCTTTTAGCAGTGGCGGGTAATCGTTAATTTGATAACGAAGTTCAAGAAATATATAGAAGCACCGCATCATGGCTGATTTTTCTTCTGTTAATCTATTCAATTTCACGAAAGCTCGCCCGGAAAATTGTCCACACATGGCTGATTTTTCTTCGGTAATCAATTTCTAGGGTTTTGACAAACATTTCGGGTACCATTGTTGCTGTTTATACAGCCGAAGGTGAGTTCCTCTCCCTGTATATATGTATATATATATATGCTTTAAGTAGATTTTACTATCTGCTAGCTATTAGCATATTCTGTAAACTCGTTTTATGTGACCCTTGGTTCTAACAGCGGGTATATATGCCGTGCAATTGTTGCAGGTTCACATTGTTTGGACATACAGGCAAGGAGGACAAATGTTTCCGATCCCGATCCATATTGGTTGGTAAAGCAACGGTAGACCGAGGTCGAGGTCATGGAAAAATGGATCTGCACATATTATGACGATCTTAAGAAATTACAAGACAACTAGTGATTGTCGAACGAATTATGATCAAAGTAATCAGCATGCAATAGTACACGCCATCGGCTAGGAATATTATGAAGTTTTAAATTCAATTCTCGTCAGTGTGGCTGCCTATGTATTTTTATTTAGAATTTCTATTTCCTTGTAATAAAGCCAATGGCCTTCTTTATAATAAAACATTAGAAAAAATATATAATCATATTAAATATTTCTCTCGTGTCTTCGATAATTTGTTATTAAGTGTCCTCAAAAAATGCAGTACTTACTTGATATGATAAATCAAGAAAAGAGAGAACCCTAAGAGCTTTGGTCTATTAGTTAAGGAGGAGCTCATATATCTACATGATCCTGAATTCAAATCCACATGGAATCACCAGAGCGTCTTTGGTGTGATTACCCGCTCCGTGCGCTACCAGGGGTTCACGAAACCACGGGAATTAGTCGCGCGAAGCTCGGACATCCCGGATTGAAAAAAAAAATCATGAAAATACAGCGCGCTATCAAATAAATACAAATCCCAAGAAATTCAAATAAAGTACTGCATGCTAAGCAGGAGCAGTGATACTTAATCACTTAACGTATCGTACATATGTTTATTGTATTCATCTTTTACAATTACTGGAAACAGAAAAGTAAAGAAGTTATGATACTAGCTTGCCACTGAATCTGATGGAACACCTAAAAATTATCCAGGTCTAGAGACCCATGCGTTGGACTAATCCAGTCCAGGGCTCCCAACCATGCTAAGTTGGGTGTTGGGCGAACCCAACTCTAGGGTCGCTAACGAGGTTAGATCTAGCCACCCTAAAGGTCATATCTGGCTTCTTCGCCTTGAGAAAAGCGAGATAAGTATATTCATTTTGTTGGATATAGAGTGAAGGTAGCAGTGACTACAGATGAGCTAGCGGAGCCCGGTGGAGGTGTTGTGGCAGAGGATTGAAAATATGAACATGAGTAAGGTGCATTTTAGGTAATTGGCAAACTTTTTTTTTAACCTAAAAAATGATCACATCATAAAACATTTTACGTCGTTATGTTCACGCCTTTATCGGTTAACACCTAGCTATGGATTAGACATTAGACTAAAAGTTTATATAGACAGGATATCCAGAAGAAATTAGCTGTAAAACACTAATTTTATAAAATTACACTTAAAAGGAATTTCAAAGTTTAATTTTGAAAAGAAAAATTATATTTTAGTCCTGCAGTTTTAACTACTTTACTGTTTTCATTCTTTTTCTATTTTTGTCATGTACCTTTAATGACTTTTCTGTTTTTATCCTTTACTAACTTTCTCTGTTAATTAAGCTGACTTGTCATATTTTAGTAGTCCACATCATGGGCAAAGAAACACATTAATACCATGTGGCATTTTTATGAGTCGAACTGGACCAACCAATTTAATTTCCGATTTAGAGCAACTTAAGTCCACTCACTGGTCCCTCTCCCTTTTCTTTGGACGGCATAATGGTCATGTCTTCTTCTACTCTTCTTTCTTTGACGATGAAGGCTCGTATGCATGCAGTCTCAATCTCCTCCACCTCTCCTTTGATCTTTTTGATAGACGATGCAGGTGGCTCATCTGTAGAGTCTCGGTCTCCTCCTCCTCTTGTCCTTTGGTTGATGAATGGAATGCTCTTTATCTCTTCTCCTTCGAAGCAGCGAAGCTGCTGAACGTTGTCTTCCATGAGCAGCTTAAATGAATTTCACAGATTGTCGATGTGCAATTTAGGGATTTCAATTCTTGCTAAACTCTACTTTACTGATAAGAGTTCATTTTCTTATCTTATTGAGGGGAACACATAACGTAATATCGACAGAGAGAGAGAGAGAGAGAGAGAGAGAGAGAGGAATTCAGGGTTATCATGAAGGTCGTCCTTCTTTTCGAATCTGTATAAGGATCAATCGGCAAGTTCTTGATGAACGCCAGAATTGGATGAATTTAAAAATTGAGGGTAGAAAAGATTAGGGTTTTCTCGCCTAATAGAATGCTCTTAATTTAATTGTTGGTTCAGTCATTATGCTTAATCTTATACTTAAATGAATTTTACAGATTGTCGAATGTGCAATTTAGGGGTTTCAATTCTTGCTAAACTCTACTTTACTGATAAGAGTTCATTTTGTTATCTTGTTGAAGGGAACACATAAATTAATATCGAGAGAGAGAGAGAGAGAGGTTAATTTTGTTGGTTGGTTCAGTCATCGTGCTTAATCTTATACTTGTTAATGTTAATTTTGTTGTTCCTTTCATCAAAAGTTTGAACCGGTAGCTAGAGGTTCGTGCTTCTCGACAATTGTTTTGATGGGTGTGCTTGAGTGGCTGTTCTCCTTTCATTCCGCGAGGGATTGAATTGGTTGTTCTTGGTGTTTCGACAGGTGTTTCCGTGAAGTATGTGCTTGGGGGTTATTCTTCTTTTATTGGTGGCGGTTCTCAGTTTCGTTTGGTCCGTACCAAAGATCCAATCGGTCATGTGGCAATATAATTTGGGATGGGACCCACAGTTTTTTGACAACTCATCAATTTCAACAGAAAAAGTTACGGGGAAAAATGCTCGAAGGCATAGGATAGAAATATAAAAGTTGTTGAAGGTATATGATAAAAATAGAAAAAAAAATTAAAAACAAAAAAGTAGTTAAAGCTATGATTAGAATTATAATTTTTCCTTTTGAAAAATACGAATATCGCAAAATAAGTTTTAAAAAATTATCAATAAATCATTTAAAATCAATTTAGTATATTTGAGATTATTGTTAAAAAATTAAAATTAATCGCTCAAAATTCTTATTTGTTCTTAAGAACCAAGTTTTTTTCCCTTCAAAATGCTAATTCTGTATAATATGAAAAACGTGAAACACATAATAAATAGAACACTAGTTTCTCAATTTTGCTATTATCATCTAAACCTTTTTATGTGTACTTCACGAGGTTCTCATGCCTCTCTAACTATAACCACATTGAGTTACTTCATCGATCTACTTGATTCAGTGCTTGCTTCGTGGTTCCGACTAAAGTACCTGCACATTGCTCTGGGGGCTTTGGCTTTGTCGGCCCCGATTCTTCTCCCCGTCAACTTGACCCTGCTCTATGGTTATTATACCATTGTCAGCAATGTCTTTCAAGTAAGTTAAACTTGGCTGTGATCTCCTCTAATCAATTCCCTACTAATTGTTTACTATAACCAAGTCCATCCCAATCGATTGTGCAGGAAATTAGCCAGACTTGCTATGAAACGATAAATATATCATGGTCACAAATCGACCAATTAGCCTCCACGTCCCACGGACTCCAGAATCTGAGTGAGACATTCAAAACTTGCAGGTATATATGCACATATCAATAAGAACAATTTCCCGGTTTTATCTTCTCAATGGAAGTTATATGGTACTCGATTTCTGCTAGTCGATTGTTTCCCGGTAATTAGTCGCGTTTTTGTCTGATTTTAGGCCATTGAAATGTGCTTCTGAGCTTAAGAACTACCTGATCAATATGTACATCGATCTCGCTCAATACAACAATCCGTTCAAAAATCAAGTGGCTAAGCTCTGTGATGTCATGAATAGCAATCCAAGTTTGCCCACACTTGAGAAAATATTCGCGGGAGTGGTGGCTACTTATGGTAATGTCAAATGCTACGTTAATGCAACAAGCAATGATCCTTCGGGTTGGTCATGGCAGGTAATATACATATACATCAAGGCCATATATCGAAGCTCCATTATCCTACTATTTATGTAAGGCTTGTCTGGGAATGTATATAAATACGCCAACTCAATAAAATAAGTTTGCCTTCGAACTAAGTGATTGATCCAATTATATGTGCAGATATGTAGTGATATTATGATGCCACTGGCCTGCAACAATGAGACTATGTTTCAGCCGTACGAGTGGACCCTGCGTAGCCACAAAAATGATTGCAAGAGCTTATATGGTGTTGCTCCTCGGCCCCATTGGATCTCAACATATTATGGTGGTCAGATAACACGATTTTTACGTTCAACCTTCCTCGACCAAGCAATTGTTTCGGCCTTAATAATGCATTTAACTCCTAATACTAATAGACATATTTCTAAGAGATAATTTCAAAAGCTGAACCATAATTGAGCCGCTCATACGATGCCGTCCATCCACTTCTCTATAGTACTATAAGTGATATCACGGTCATACCATATATATATGTATGTATATATATATAATCTCGACTACATTGATACCTCATATGTACAATCTATAACAAGAAAACATATGCAGGACATCAAGCTATTTGGGAGCAACATCATATTCTCCAACGGGCTCAAGGATCCTTTTAGCAGTGGCGGGTAATCGTTAATTTGATAATGAAATTCAAGAAATATATATAAGCACCGCATCATCTTCCCTCTTTGATTGATTGGTCTGTCTGGTAATCGATTCAATTTCACGAAAAGCTCGCCGCAAAATTGTCCACACATGGCTAATTTTTCTTCGGTAATAAATTTCTTGGGTCTTGACAAACATTTCGGATACCATTGTTGCTGTTTATACAGCCGAAGGTGAGTTCTTCTCCCTATATATGTGCGTGTGTGTGTGTATATATATGTTTTAAGTAGATTTTTACCATCTGCTAGCTATTAGCATATTCTGTAAATTCGTTTTATGTGACCCCTGGTTCTAATATCGGGTATATATGCCGTGAAACTTTTGCAGGTTCACATTGTTTGGACTTACAGGCACGGAGGACAAATGTTTTCGATCCCAATCCATATTGGTTGGTAAAGCAATGGGAGACCGAGGTCGAGATCATGGAAAAATGGATCAGCACATATTATGATGATCTTAAGAAATTACAAGACAGCTAGTGATTGTCGAACGAGTTATGATCAAAGTAATCAGCATGCATTGGTACGCGTTCTCGGCTAGGAATATTAAAAGAAGTTTCAAATTCAATTCTCGTCAGTGTGGCTTTTTCTGCATCTTTATTTAGAATTTCTATTTCCTTGTAATAAAGCCAATGGCCTTCTTTATAATAAAAAAAATTAGAAAAAAATATAATCATATTATATATTTATCTCTTGTCTTCGATAATTTGTTATTAAGTGTCCTCAAAGAATGCAGTACTTACTTGATATGATAAATCAAGAAAAGAGAGAACCCTAAGAGCTTTGGCCTATTAGTTAAGGAGGAACTCATATATCTACATGATCTTGAGTTCAAAATCACATGGAATCACCAGAACGCCTTTGGCGTGATTACCTGCTCCGTGCGTTGCCAGGGGTTCACGAAACCACGGGAATTAGTTGCACGAAGCTCGGACAGCCTGGATTGAAAAACAAGTTCGAGAAAATACAGCGCGCTATTAAGTAAATACAAATACCAAGAAATTCAAATAAAGTACCGCATTCTAAGTAGGAGCGGTGATACTTAATCACTTAACATATCATACATATGTTTATTGTATTCATCTTTTACGATTAGTGGAAATAGAAAAGTAAAGAAGTTATGATACTAGTTTGCCACTGAATCTAATGGAACACCTACAAATTATCTAGGTCTAGAGACCCATGCGTTGGACTAATCCAGTCCAGGGCTCCCAACCATGCTAAGTTGGGTGTTGGGCGAACCCAACTCTAGGGTCACTAACGAGGTTAGATCTGGCCACCCTAAAGGTCATATCTGGCTTCTTCGCCTTGAGAAAAGCGAGAGAAGTATATTCATTTTGTTGGATATAGAGTGAAGGTAGCAGTGACTACAGATGAGCTAGCGGAGCTCGGTGGAGGTGTTGTGGCAGAGGATTGAAAATATGAACATGAGTAAGGTGCATTTTAGGTAATTGGCAAACTTTTTTTTTAACCTAAAAAATGATCACATCATAAAACATTTTACGTCATAATGTCCACACCCTCACCGGTTAACATCTAGCCATGGATTAGACATTGGACTAAAAGTATATATAGATAGGACATCCAAAAAAAATTAACTATAAACTAATTTTATGAAATTATAATAAAAAGGAAATTCAAAGTTTAATTTTGAAAAGAAAAAAAAATTATATTTTAATCCTGCAATTTTAACTACTTTTCTATTTCCATTCTTTTTCTATTTTTGTCATGTACTTTTAATGACTTTTCCGTTTTTATCCTTTACTAACTTTTTCTGTTAATTAAGCTGACTTGTCATATTTTAGTAGTCCACATCATGGGAAAAGAAGCACATTAATACCATGTGGCATTTTTATGAGTGGAACTGGACCAACCAATTTAATTTCCGATTTAGAGCAACTTAAGTCCACTCACTGGTTCCTCTCCCCTTTTCTTTGGACCGCATATTGTTCGTGTCTTCTTCTCCTCTTCTTTCTTTGACGGTGAAGGCTCATATGCATGCAGTATCAATCTCCTCCACCTCTCCTTTGATATTTTTGATAGACAATGCAGGTGGCTCATCTGTAGAGTCTCGGTCTCCTCCTCCTCTTGCCCTTTGGTTGATGAATGGAATGCTCTCTATCTCTTGATTCTCTTCTCCTTCGAAGCAGCAAAGCCGCTGAACGTTGTCTTCCATGAGCAGCTTAAATGAATTTCACAGATTGTCGAATGTGCAATTTAGGGGTTTCAATTCTTGCTAAACTCTACATTACTGATAAGAGTTCATTTTGTTATCTTGTTGAGGGGAACACATAAATTAATATCGAGAGAGAGAGAGGTTAATTTTGTTGGTTGGTTCAGTCATCGTGCTTAATCTTATACTCGTTAATGTTAATTTTGTTGTTCCTTTCATCAAAAGTTTGAACCGGTAGCTAGAGGTTCGTGCTTCTCGTCAATTGTTTTGATGGGTGTGCTTGAGTGGCTGTTCTCCTTTCATTCCGCGAGAGATTGAATTGGTTGAACCATTGTGCAAGATTGGGTCATGATGTGAGGAGATTGAATTGGTTGTTCTTGGTGTTTCGACAGGTGTTTCAGTGAAGTATGTGCTTGGGGGGTTGTTCTCCTTTTATTAGTGGCGGTTCTCATTTTCGTTTGGTCCATACCGGTCATGTGGCAATATAATTTGGGATGGGACCCACAGTTTTTTGACAACTCATCAATTTCAACAGAAAATGTTACGGAGAAAAATTCTCGAGCACATAGGATAGAAATATAAAAGTTATTGAAGGTATATGATGAAAATAGAAAAAAAAATAAGAAAAATGATGAAAATGGAAAAGTAGTTAAAGTTATTATTTGAAGTGTAATTTTCCCTTTTGAAAAATACGGATATCACAAAACGAGTTTTGAAAAATTTTCAATAAATCATTTAAAATCAATCCAGTATATTTGAGATTATTGTTAAGAAATTGAAATTAATCATTCAAAATTCTTATTTGTTATTAAGAACCATGTTTTTTTTCCCCTTCAAAATGCTAATTCTGTATGATATGAAAACCGTGAAACACATAATAAATAGAACACTAGTTTCTGTTAAATGATGAACACTGTGCGAGCTTTCTTGTAACTAAACTTCTGTTTGCTTTTTACCAAAAGAATTTCTATTAGAAATGAATTTCATTTGTTATTTTTTACTTTTTAATGAGAATACAAAATCCTGCCCACATGACAACGAATCTCGGCCCGTAAGTGAAAGCCCAATCCTGCCCACATTTATTTTTTATGCTTTCCGTTATTAAATTATCCCATAAAAATGCAACTGACAAACAAGTTACCTTGGGAAATATTTCGGCCTCCGGATTATTGTCGGAATTATCTCCAAGAATTTGAATGAATACATAACATGTATCTGTCCTTGTCTATATCCTATCAAATTTGATTATAAAATCTGATTATTTATCATAACGAAGTTTAGATTGTGGGTTATGGAAGGTTTTCGCGGGATAAGTTATCGAGAGTTACAATGCAAATTTGTATAATAACCCTTCATAACCCATCCCCTTTATAACTCTCCTTGACCAGCGATTCAGATAAGCAAATTAGTCTGTAAATATCTAGCTCGGCTCAAGCAAGTCATTAACCTTAATTTAATTAGCAACAACTTATTTTGATCAAACTTATTTGATAAATATAAAAAGATTTGACATATATAACTAAAAAACTCAACTCAAGAGGAACTTAATAATTAAGCCTCTTAATTTTTTGCAATTGCAAATCAGTTACATTCTCAACAGAGAAGAGATAGATGTAGAGAGAAGATGAGCAAGGGATACGGTGGTGGCTTGTTGGCACTGGAAAAGCTCAAGTCAAAGAATTCTGAAAATAAAATTTTAATCCAATTGTTCTGACTATGGTGGTGGAGGGATACTCCCACCAAGACAACAAATTTTTTTTAAATACATCGGTACTTAAAGATCCAAAAGCCTAGTTTCAAACTTAGAGAACAAGCGACAAAAAAATCTATCATGTCTAAAATATTTCCTAAAAGTAATTATTCCAAGATTTGACTAGATACCAAGACAAATAAATGAGCTTAGTTTACCGTGAAATCTTTTCTTTCCCAACTGAAACCGAGCTCATCTTGACCATCACGATCAACCTCCTTAGCTTAAGGAAAGTCTCTGCCATCAACCAATGTTGATGTTGGATTAGTATGCATTGATGTTGCTATATGTTCGAACTGAACATTATATGCAGCAATAGGCCATTCCAATGTTCCAGTTAAGACTGTCCAAACATTAGAACCAGTAAGAGGACATCCTGATGTTCCATTTTGTAATATCCGAACATCCCGAGTTACGAAGTAACTCTTCCTCAGATGGCTCTTATCTTCACCATCCTCTCACCTTTCTTAAAGGATCATTCCTCTCTCTGCATCTCTGAAAACGTCTCTTAAAGTCGTACTCCACTGAGCATCACTTAATACTCAGCATAGAGTGATCTCACACCGACAACAACATTCCATACGATCATAATCGCAACCACACAAATCTGTGTACACCTTTTCATGCACAACTTTAACCTTGACCACGAACATCATCTATGACACTCTGACCTGCATATACGTTAGTCTTACTGGGCTGACTTCTTGCACCTTCATCCATCCACCATTCATCCATCCACCAGGCCACCTGCATGTCTATGGATCTATGGTTGACACGAGCATATGGTGAAACCTCCTGCCTCCATCCAAGTCCTCATTTAGGACTCTAACAAGCCTCTCGCACCGGGAAACTCATACTCTTCTCTGACCAGAACTTTTCTTTGTCTGCATTCTTGTGCCAAGAAAATAGTGTCCCAAGAGTCTTTGTAAAGAGTAAGTGAACTCATCCTCAATACTAGGGAACTGCAGCACTCGTAACTCTAGGATATAGAGTTATTTAGCATGTCTTTTAGCCAAAAATTGTGATCAGTTGTCGAGTTAGTCATGTTTTTAGTCGCGTTTAGGTTAATTTACATCATTAGTTAGATTTTAGAACTAAGTTAGACTTTTGGTTAATTTTAATAACTGATTTGGTTCTATTTTTGTAGGAGGTTGAGCTTGGATCGAGTTCAAGTAATGCTGCAGCACTAGCATGGAAGTTACGGCATAGATAGAGACGAAGATTGGAGGAATCAGTTGAAGTCGTAGCACTCCAGAGGATGTTGTAGCATTGACAGAGATGGGGAATGCAATAAATCAGACAAAGTTGCAGCATAGTTACGGATGCTACAACATTGATAGAGAGCTGTTTGGCGAGTTATAGTTGGAAACCGAAGTCAAAGAAAATCTCCACGTTTATTCTTATGATATTTCTCCATCCTTAATATTTAAAAGGAATATCTTTTGTTTGCAAAGGAAGAAGGCAAAAAGATTACATGGAGATATTAATTGGCAATTTGAGAAGATCTTGAGAATCTTGTGTGGGGAGAATAAAAGGAAATTATGGGCTTCTAAAGGGTCGAACGAATGAAAAGACCAAAAACAAAACGACAGAACAAATAAGAGAGGAAGAGGAGGCGTGTACTTGGGGTGAAGAACGTGGAAGATTTTGAAGACGACTCGAGCCCTAAACGAGCAAAGTTTCTTTTATCTTTTCCTTGTTCTTCATGCTTTTGATCATGTCTTCCTTATACTCTTGGATGATGAACAAAATAGTTATGAGTTAATTTTATTTTGCCTAGAGCTTCAATAGAACCTAGGATTTATTCATAATTCACGGTCTTACTTCCTTGTCTATTGATTGATTGATAACATATCCCATTCTTAACGGATTATGATTGCCTGATCAATAATTAGATCATTGTAGCAACTTCGATGAATTCGGGAGACGGATTTTAGGCTTAGGCTCGAAATAGGATAACCTAATATTAATTCAAGTTGGAAAACGGGATTAATTTGTAAGAGGATTAGGAATAATCAATTGCCTTAGGTAACTAATTAGAATTCAACCTTAATGGGTCTTCACTAGTCAATTGCCTAGGAATAGAGTGGTTGATTTGATACATGCAGATACGTTCTCGTATCTATCGGAAGACATGCGAGAAGATACAAAATCCTATATTAATAATAAAATCAATCAGTCAATACCAACGGAAGTAGGTGATTGGATTAGGAATAGTCTTAGGGGAAGTTGAATGCTTTAGGTGTTTTATTATCATTGAATTTTTACGAAATTGTTAATTTCTTGTTTAAATTTAGTTTTAAACCACTCTCGTGAAAATCAATAGTTTGAATAAAAACTAACTGTTTTAATTTTAGTAATTAGTGAAAGTATAGATCTTTTCTCATGAGAACGATACTTGTATTCATTACATACTACTTGTTTGATACATATACTTGAGTGCTCACTGTTAAATTTATCGCAATAAGCACCTTCTTGGGCATACAAGCTGCCACTATCCTAGCAACGAATGTGGTTGTTCCCATCACTGATGACGATGAATGCCTCGAACCGAGTCCTCTGCTTGGCGTAATCTTCATTACCCCGTCCTTAAGAGAAGGCTGAGAGTGTCCAGGATCGGGTGTCTCTTGGTGGTCAATTAGTGGTGGTGGATCTACTCTAGGGACTGAATCCTTCTCTCAAGAGGTAGCCGATCTAGGTGACTAGGACCCACTTCTCCTCCTCGTAGCACTGGGTGTAGAGACATCAATCACCCGTGCCACCACAATCTACCCTTCCACGTCAGCCGAGGCCCCTCGTTCCCCTGATCGAAGCCTCCACACTTACCTTCAACTCCGTTCGCCATTCATCTCGAAACCTTCGAAATAGCCTAAACCAACCCTCGACAGTGGCTACAAACGGTTTTAATGTTAACTGTAACTGGCTTTGATGCCAAATTGTTAGATGTGCAGCTGTTTTGATACCAAATGTTGGCAGCGAAAACACTGAAGGTAGAGAAATTTGAAAGCAAAATTTTATTCCAACTGTTCCACCTATGGTGATAGGGAGATACTCCCACACACGCTCTGAAACTGAATGCATCGGTATTTAAAGATTCAAAACCCTAGTTACAAACTTAGAGAACAAGCAACCATAAAATCTACCATATCTAATTATTCCCATAACTAAGTACTCCAAGATCTGATTAGATGCCACGCTCAATATATGAGCTTGTTTACCTAGAAATCTTTTATTCCCAACATGGTTCCATTCGCAGTCAAACCTTAAATGATAATAGTTTGACTCGGCTGTGCACACCCGAATTTTAATCTTGTCGGGGCACGCATGCGCGCGCCTAAATGCAGCGCGGCTTGGGTGTGTCCACCTTCCCGGGGACGCGCGACAGACATACGTGAGAAAGAGTCGCCACTACCTGTTTAAAACCCAAAGGTCGAGGGCCGGTGAGTTGCCCGGGTCTAGGGGTACGGGGTACTCCTAAAATGCTAAGGCAATGGTCTGTACGGAACCGAAAATTTCGAATTCGGGGGTTCTATTACGTGTGGGCCTATATCCCACACGCCCTTTCGGTACTCTATCTTGTCTAGACTTGCCATTTTAATTTAATTACTGCTTAATTAAGTTCCGTTCATCTTCACGGTTTAAAAGACTTACTTTATCTTTTGTTTCCCGGGTTATCACGCAATCACATCAAGGGGGAGTCCTAGACATACCACTAGGATCAAAGAATTATACCTTATCCTAGGAGATTCCTGGGATCGATTAGCTCGGAAGATCCCACGACAACCACGGACCTAGGTGGCCTTCAAATCCAGACTCAACCTAAGCCTAGGTAAGTCTCCCCGTCATCTTTGAGCCCCACCGATATTGGCCTAATATCTTCTTGCCTCGCCACCTTTCTTCTCCTCTCGTGAGATATGCAAGAAAACAAGAAGAGAACGAGGAGGAAGAGAAAAAGAGGAAATACAACTCCGAAGGACTCGAGCCAACATGAGACAAGCAAACATCAGAGAAAACAATAGACGATGATGAAACATGAAATTCGAAACAATCCCAAAACCCAAACAAGTTATCCAATATGATCTATTATATATTCATAACATGTGCGAATTAAATGCAAGAGGCAATGATGCTTGACACACGCAGAAATTATCATTTTTCTTTTTCTGCAAAATGTGTATATATATTTATATATATATATGGATTGAAATTATGTTCTGTCCGATGCAATAACAAATTTTTTTATAAAATAAATCAATTTACCAAAAATAATAAGAGAGGCATGATTAATTTAATCCTCTTAGTCTAGAATGAAGAAGCAAAACATCCTGACTCCGAGAAACTGAGAACAAGTTCACTTCGTACTCATCATACGCTCAACGTGTTGCATGCTCAATGAGTTCGAGATTAGCCCCACGTTTAGATTGCGGAACGAAGACATGTGCAAATCGAATAACAACAAAGGTATACATCACGTCCAATCGAATTGAAAAAAAAATTATCAAGTTGCCATCACAATCATATCAGTTCTCCCAAATAGAGAATTTGGTTCATGATTGAAACACGAGGAAACAAAGGCACACAGGATGACAACTCCAATAAGAGGAAGTTATCAATTTTTTTATTTTTGCTGCAAAGCCTTCAAATTAATATTTCCATAAACCAATCCACAACACAAATAAACGAATAGGCTTATCTAATCATCATCCTAGTCAACGAATCAGATCGAAGAAGCAAAGCAACCTAGGCCAGAGATTTAATTGAGCACAAGTGCAATTCGGTGCTCACCGGCTCTGATTTTAATGCATCCGTTTGTAGGCGCGGCCGCGGGACTTCTTCCTCTCGTCTTGCTTGGCCAACTTTGATGTCCGCGAGGAGAAAGGATAGCGCGAGAAAGGACAAAGGCCAAAAAAAAAAGAAAAAAAGAAAAAATGTGTTAGAGCAGAAAAATTAGTTAAGAGACATGGAGACTGACGTAGAGATGGAGGAGACTTAGCTTCGGAGGCGATCATCAACTCGATGGCGAATGGGCAGTTTGGGCGGCAATGTAACGAAGCACAGCGGCAAATAAAAGTAGTAAGGGAGGTGGTGAAGGGGAGACAATGGTGCCGATTGTCGGGCTGGGGATGGCCGTGAGTTGAGGGAGCTGTGGGCGTTGTTGTTTTTTTTTTGGGATCCCGGAATCCCGAGAAAGAAGAGAGGAGAGGAGCTGTGGGAAAAACCAGAGGAGGGAGTTGTGGCGGCTAGGGTTTTTTTCGAGGGAGTCAGCGTTTTTAGGAAATGAGGCAGCTGGAGGAGAGAAGTCAGGGTGCCGTGCTAGCTGTCACCAACAGTCCATGAGCTGATCTGAATATTCCGAATTTTCCTGAATTTCCTATGAACCTTTCGGTCTATCTGATATTTTTCCTTGATCTCTCCATGAGTTGGGAACATCCTCGTAACATTTGAAGATCGTTTTACCTCGGGAAGTTCCCAAAACAATTTTTCTTTGACAGCTGGCCCGAATCGGGAGATTTGGTTATGATCTGTGAGAATATATTCGATTCTGTACTAATCTAGCCAAAAATATCTCCTATTTCTTTTTATTTTATGAATCTTCAGTGAATTATGAATCCAATGACGTTGGCCATACTTGAAAATACGAAGAATTGATTTTTTTATGGATTTTTTCCCTCGACTGACAGAGTCTGTCCCGGTTTAACAGTTTCGGGCATGGTGCGCTAAAAAATTCATAACTCTCTCTCCATATTGAATCTTGGAATGAACGACCCGTCAAATTGAACCTATCTCGATTTCCTAGGTCAAGCATATGGAATTCACCCTTTTAGGTTCAGGATTGACCGTGAT
This sequence comes from Punica granatum, assembly GCF_007655135.1. NCBI lineage: Eukaryota > Viridiplantae > Streptophyta > Magnoliopsida > Myrtales > Lythraceae > Punica > Punica granatum. The sequence continues at coordinate 17,505,883 of NC_045127.1, read as the reverse complement.
ATGATGCGTCGAATCCCATTCTCGAGCTGCTGTATTCACTGTTTGGGCACCCCAGCTCCCACGAATTTTATCTTTTTGCTCGAAAGGGCTCTCGACGTGATTTTTGCATTGAAATGTCCCTAACTCACCAAACCTTGATCTAAAAATATCAAATTTAGTTCAAGGATCCACGAAGATAGTCGTTCTCATCGAAGAAAATGATACAGAGACGTGATTTCCCCTTTGTCCACTGCCTTCGATTCGAATATCGATAATTCGTGCCTTATTCTTCGAGATCAATTGTGTGTTCTACAAAATTCCATATATTGCCGTCGCCATTTTTTGTTAGAGTTGTGGAACCTTAGTCGGGAGCCTTGTTGATGTCATATCCTAGAGCCGGTGGACCAAAATGGGGTGCTGACAGCTTGCCCCTCTTTGGTTGCATGCTCGGATAGAGGATGCGGCCAAAGACTATAAGAAGCACCTCGTTTAGTCCTGGCGACCGTTTGACAATTCTCCTCGTTTTTGCTAATATGTGGGCCTGTTGCAAAATAGTAAAAACCATAAATTAGTAAATGCGAACGCATACTTGAAGGACATTAAATACGGACACGAAGTCCTGAAAGCAGTAAATGAGGACACGAAATCCGAAATGGAGTAGATGCGGACACGAAGTCCAGAAAGCAGTAAACGAGGACACGAAGTCCGAAAGTGGTAGATGAGGACACGAAGTCCAAAATGTAGTGGACGCGGACACAAAGTCCGAAATGTAGTAAGTGAGGACACGAAGTCCAAAAATAGTAAATGGGGACACAAAGTCCGGAAAGTAGTAGATGTGGACACGAGGTTCGGAATGCAATAAATGAGGACACGAAGTCCGAAATGCAGTAGATACGGACACGAAGTCCGAAAAGTAGTAAATGCGGACACGAAGTCCGGAAAGCAGTATATGTGGACACGAAGTCCGGAAAGCCGTAAATGTGGACACGAGGTCCGAAATACAAATGGGGACACGAAGTCCGGAAAGCAGTAAATGAGGACACGAAGTCCGAAATGCAGTAGATACGGACACGAAGTCCGAAAAGTAGTAAATGCGGACACGAAGTCCGAAAAGCAGTATATGCGGACACGAAGTCCGGAAAGCCGTAAATGTGGACACGAGGTCCGAAATGCAGTAGGTACGGACACGAAGTCCGGGAAGAAGCAAATGAGGACACGAAGTCCGAAAAGTAGTAAATGCGGACACGAAGTCCGGAAAGCAGTATATGCAGACACGAAGTCCGGAAAGCCGTAAATGTGGACACGAGGTCCGAAATGTAGTAGATGCGGACACGAAGTCCAGGATGCAGTGAATACGGACACGAAGTCCGGAAAGCATTAAATGAAGACACGAAGTCCGAACTGCGGTAGATGCGGACACGAAGTCCGGAAAGAAGTAAATGAGGACACGAAGTCCGAAAAGTAGTAAATGCGGACATGAAGTCCGGAAAGCAGTAAAGATGGACACGGAGTCCGAAAAGCAGTAAAGATGGACATAGAGTCCTAGACACAGAGTCCGAAAAGCAGTAAAGATGGACGCGGAGTCCGAAAAGCAGTAAAGATGTGAACACAGAGTCCTGGACGCAGAGTCCGAAAAGCAGTAAAGATGTGGACACGGAGTCCTAGACGCGGAGTCCGAAAAACAGTAAAGATGGACACGGAGTCCTGGACGCGGAGTCCGAAAAGCAGTAAAGATGGACACGGAGTCCGAAAAGCAGTAAAGATAGACACGGAGTCCTGGATACGCAGTCCGAAAAATAGTAAAGATGGACACGGAGTCCTGGACACAGAGTCCGACAAGCAGTAAAGATGGACACGAAGTCCTGAAAGTAGTAAAGGTGGGCTTGATGCGAAAATGCAGGGAATGCTGAAGCAACGACTAGTGTTAGGGTACGGTGCGGGGCACCAGAAAGAGAGGACTCTGATTCGTCGGATTTGAGTTCAGATTATGTTTATGATGGCACAATGGTAAGCGTTGTTCGTCGCTCGTCGCATGGTTGGGCGTTGTGTGTCTCCTTGAGGGCCATCCGCTCGAATTGGGATTACATCCTGTCGCATGAGGCAGACATGAGTCCGTCAGGGAGAGACAACCTTTCAAGATCTGCATGCTCACACCGGGGATGCTGTTACTTGTGAATGTTGTCGTAGTGAGGCGATGTTGTGGGTCAGGCTGACTCTCGGGACCAAGGCACATCTTGTCTCAGTGGGAAGTGAGGATCGCACATGGCTCTCCCACAAAGATGGGCACCACTTTTCATTAGTCATGTGGATGATGGTGTGCGCTGAATGTGCATGGCTGATGCTACCCCCAAATGTGTTGATCTGCCGGAGGCGGACGTTGCTGCCTGGACAAAGTTGCTTCGTTGGTGCCTTGTCCCTAGGGCGGTGTGTGTTTGATCTGCCGGAAGCCAGCCTCGTCACTGGGGTGGCTGCTCGTTGCTCTGCCGGATGCCGGCCTTGCTGGGATGGTTGTGCTTTGCTAAAGGCCCGCTTTGCCGCCGAGATGGTTGTGCTTTGCTGGAGGCTTGCTTTCCCCTGGGGCGGTTGTGTGTTTGATTCGCTGGAAGCCGACCGTGCTGTTGGATCGATTGTTTGTTACTCTTGCTGGCAGCTGGTCTTGCCGCTGAAGCGATTACTTGCTGGGAATGCCCTGGTCTCGCCACTGGGACTTTTGCTTGCGAGGCGGTTGCTCGTTGCTCCGCCTGGGGCAGTTGCTCGTTCGCCGGTTTGGGTGGTTGTTCATTCGCTGGGGACCAGCGTCTTACGATGCGGGACTCGAGCTCTGGGAGCGCCTACGTACCCTCTTGGACAGGGGATCAGAGTCTGTCGTAGTTCTTGCGATGCTTGTGATACCTGTGATCCTGGCATTACTAGTAGATCATAAGAGAAATACTAACAAGTGATGGACACAGGTAAGCATGAAAATGTTGCAATACGCATACATTCAGTTTCGGGTCGCATGAGCAACCCATGAAGATTTTTGCTTTGACAGTGCAAGTAGGTCCCGTTCTTGGAGGCCTAGATACGAGGCCTCCAAGGGCTCCCGTTAGCCATGCATGGGCATATCGGGGCTGCCTCGACGATGCCCTACCAGCTCTACCGTTTGCTTAACACGCTCGTCAGCTTTGGACCCTTCTCATCGGGGTGTCATAAGGCGACTGCGTTTGTAACCCGTACGGGGATTTTTTCGTCCAGATTTGATCAGACTCGGTCTGAGCATTTCCAGAATGCTATGATTAGACCTCAGAAAGGAATGTCTGGGATTTTGGCTTTGTGGTAGCCTGTTAAAGGGTGGCTGTGACCCATTCTGGAATTATGCAAAGATAAACAGAAAAGAGAAATCTTGGGAGAACGCGTTGCCCCAAGCTAAAATGATACACGAGTTCACGCCTGTAGCGAGATGTACCCTTTTTCCTCTATTCTTCTGTTGTGTAGGCTGTATCAAACTGCTTGGATAGCATGCTCGGTTTGCCCACTGTGCTTGAGGAGGAATTCGCACTGGACGGTTGAGCTGTGTTGGAGGGCTGATCAAGGATCATGTTAGAGTAGATAATCTGGCCACTTCCGTTAAGGATCCCTAGTCCGCACGATGTGTGAGAGACTAGGGGGTCAATTTTATATATCTCTCATTTTGCTCTCCTTTTGCTACGGTTACCCATCTCGGGGCCGCACCTCTCAACCTAAAGGGGAAGAGCTCTCCTTTTGCCACGACCGCCCCAAAGGGTTTCCGGTCTTGCCTCTCTTTTACCCTAACTTTTGCCTAGGTTGCCCCAAAAGGAGTTTTCGACCTAGCGGGCTCGATTCTTTTATCTCTCAAGTTTGCAAGGGCGAAGGTTTCGAAAGATTCAACCTCCGAGTACATTGTTTTCTATTTTCGTCGAGGAGTTGTGTCTGCTGCTCCCCTTTTGTCGGGGTTTGTTGATTTTTCAAGATTGGCGAAGCCGGAATTTTAAATCTCTGCGGTGCCTTGTTTTGTTCATTGGCGGATTTTTCTCGCGTCTTTTCTCTCTCTCTTCATTGGCGGGTTTTTCCCACTTCTTTTTGCTCTGTTTTTTTTTCTTGCAGCTGGGGTTTATTTTGTGCCCCATGTCTTTGTTTGAAACTCCAAGATTTTGCATCGCCGAGGCCGCTTTGGTGTGCTTCGCCTCGTGGAGACTTGTTGTGTGTTACTAGCCCTATTTTGTGAGGACCGGCTTTCTTGGAAGTTTGACTCTCGCGCACTCGGAAGTCGAACTCTGTGTCATTTGCCCTTGCAAGCATTACATGTGAATTTCCCCTATTGTCTAGGAAAAGAAAATGTCAAATTGCCCCATGTGGAATAGGGAACCGAGGTTGTCTCGACGCGAATGTTGAAAGGGAATGCCCCGATCTTCATTTGTTGAAGTGGCCCGTGGTAGGCACCTGATGTGATGTCTCCGATCATCTTTTGTTGTTCTTTACAACGCGTGCCTCTTGGAGAGTGCACGCTGTTGAAGCCACTGGATGTTCAAGGAAGACGGTTGTATCAATGCTGAGTGATTCGCTCGATTGTCCTTGTTTTCGACTTCATAGGGGGGTACCTCATCGTCGGACACCTCTCTTGTCAAAGTATAAGGAAATGGTCCGAGACAAGTTCTCAAGGAAGCGTGAACTCGTGCATTGCTCTTCGCTTGTGGTGAATGTGCCCCTGTGAAGGATGACAAAGAAGACAATGCATGAGGCGATTATGCGGGGAATATGTGGTAAGAAATATGAGGTGGTCCCATAGGAAAATCCCTTTTTGTCCCGCGTGCGACCCATGGGGTGCCACGTGTAGGTGGCATTTGTTTCTGGGAATCTAGTCATCACTACTCTGGAGTGGTTAGACCGTGACTAAAGTCACATAGCATATTTTCCCTAGTTGCGAGTAAGCATGCGCAGTCGTCCTAGGGAAGGCTCGAGGAGTCGCGTCCAATGAGGACAGGTGAGTCGAACAGGTCCAATAGAACTAATAGAGCGTCGCAAAGACTGTCCTAATGCTCCATTGAAGGATTTGTTCATGTCGAGAGCCCATTTGTGGGAATGCATTTAAATTAAAGCAAAAAAGAGTTTAAAGAAGACTGCGTATGTTGCCCCCGTATTTAATCGGCGACCACAACAGAGGTGGATGAGATCCATTCTTTGATCAGAGGCATGATTGTACTGGTATCTCCTGCGATCGAGAGTTGGGTCATGCTCTGCTTGTGGAGCTGTCACTTCCGGTCTTTGCGACGAAAGGATTAGACTTGCTCCTCGGAGTATCGCTTGGATGAATTTGAATCCAAGTCGATTTTGGATTTCAGATGAGCCTGAAAGCAGTAAATGCGAGGTGTCAAAACCTAAATGTAGTAAATGCTGGGCTGAAGCTTAAAAGCAGTAAATGCTGGGCCGGGGCCCGAAAGCAGTAAATGCAGGACCGAGGCCCGATACGGGGCCGAAGCTCAAAAGTGGGGCCGAAGCCCGATGAGGGGCCGAAGCCCAAAAGTGGGGCCGAAGCCCAATGCGGGGCCAAAACCCAAAAGCGGGCCCGAAACCCAATGCAGTAAATGCGGGGCCGGAGCCCGATGCGGGGCCGAATCCCGATGTAGTAAATGCGGTGTCGGAGCCCGATGCAGGGCCAGAGCCCGATGTGGTGGCCCTGCATCGGGCCGGAGCCTAATGCAGTAAATGCGTGCTCGATAAGAAAGTGCAAGAGATGCAAAAACAAAGGTCAATGCTGAGGAACAGTGCAAGGCACTGCAAAGCGGTGACTCTGATTTTTCTTGCGGTCTTGCTTTGTGGAGCAAGGATAGGGACTTAGTGTTGAAATCCCAAGGAGCTGGATGAGAGACGTTTGTTTTCTCAATTGTGGTCGCTCAGTATTCAGACTGTCTTCTTGTTGAGAATTTCCTGCAATGGGAAAAGAAAACAATGAAAAAGCATTAATTGTTCAGGATTTCAATGCAAGAGTGTAGGGAAGCGAACTGGCCTGGTAGGCGTCGTGCGAGCGCGCCAGGAGTGTGTGCATGGGCAAGGTGGAGGCATGCTCGCACGACGCGGAAGGACGCACTCGGTTGTGCTGGTGGATGTGCTCAGTTGCGCGAAGAGAAGTGTGCTCGATCACGCGATGACCCTTGGTTGTGTGGGGTTAGTTAGAAGCTAGTTTTGCCAAGGAAGGTGGATCGGTCCTCGGGCCGCGGCTTGCCTTACCGTGGAGGAAGGGTGAAGGCCGCGATTTGCCTACCTGCGAAGGAGGTCTTTACTCACTTGTATGGTGAGATGTTAGCTGTTATGAAAAACAGTAAATGAGTGAGATGCATGCGATGCGTGAGTTTTCCAAAACTAATGCCGTCATTCACATTGACTCAAAAGGTTAAAAGTACAATGTTGATTTTGTAAAATAAAGCCCTAAACCGATCTTCCACCACACTTGAAGTTTGAGCGAGCGCGGCATTGGATTTCTGTAGTGGGTCTGAGCGAGTTCCCTTTGAAGTTGTGGTTGGCCGATCGGTTCCTCAGTTTTCTCAACAGCTTATCGGCGAAGGGGATTAATCATGTTGTTGGTGAGGTCGACTATGGTGGCTGTGCCTGAAGTGTGGATGTCCTGGCAGGTGTGCCAGTCTTGGTTTGTGGAGACTCAGTAGGACCCTCGTGTGTTGACGGACTTTGTCGAGGCACGAACAAGAGGCCGAGCAAGGCGTCTCTTACCAAGACGAAAGGAAGACTGACTTATTGTGCGCACCCGAATTTCGTCTCGTTGGGGCACGCATGCGCGCGCCTAAATGCAACGCGGCTTGGGAGTGTCCACCTTCCCGGGGACGCGCGGCGAACGCACGTGAGAAGGAGTCGCCACTTGCCATTTTACGACCCGAAGGTCGAGGGCCGACAAGTTACTCGGGTCTAGGGGTATGGGATACACCTAGTATGTTAAGGCAATGGTCTGTACGAAACCGAAAATTCCGAATTCGAGGGTTCTATTATGTGTGGGCTTATATCCCACGCGCCCTTTCGGTACTCTAACTTGCTAGGCTTGCCATTTTATTTATTTACCGCATGATTAAGTTTCGCTCATCTTACGCGTTTTGACACCGTAAATTCGAAGAAACACTCCGACCGTCCGCTCTCCGACTGGGATTCTTATAAGAATAAACGTACAACATAAATCCTTACATTGTCCTCTCAAATAAATAAAATACAAATTACAGCAATTGAATCCCAGTCGGTTCGCGTTCGGCCATTATTCCACTCGTGCTCACCGTATGGTTTGGAAAAGACCGAAAATTAAATTAAATGCGCACTTGGTGTATGGGGGCATTGGACCCCGTGATCGAAGGTTATGGGCGTTGGACCCAGTGTGAATCGAGTTCTAAAGGATCGGGCTCGATCCGCATAACAAACAAGTGCAAAAATGTAACAAGCAAGCTCAAATAAACAAACAATGGGGTTTCTTGTTATCGCCGAATTTACGTGAATTAACTGATTATTAACCGGGATATGTTGGCATACAAATCCTACCTTAAAACAAACAAACAGGATGATAGATAGGATATGTAGCATTCGGCATCATTTAACGGACTTGAAAAACATGATGTCCATAGTCAAGTCTCGAATGTGTGGGTTATTTTTAGATTATTTTGTATCATGGCAATATGGCTTTTACAAATTAAGAGTGTTTTCACTTAAAACCCAAAACCTAATCCTCTACTTGACTATTTGCCCATGTTGATTATGCCGAGTTTGAAACTAATCCGTTTTTCCATGTTTTAACCCGTTCTAAACACAAACCTGCACTACAGTGACGGCAGAACAAGAACCGGTAATCATGCCCTTGAATTGGTAAATATGTGTGTGCATGAAAATCAAGATTACGTTGTACGTATCTCGGTGCTTTTGAAATTGTGAATTTTGAAAAGGGCTTGACTAACAGTTCTTGAACTGTCGGTGCCATTATAGATTATTAATCAGTTCGTGCAATTTATTTAAAAGAGTCAAGTGATTTAATTTAGCCAAATTTAACGTCTCGATTACCCCGTATGTAGAATTTTAGGTTAATTAGAAATTTGCCAAATGCTTTGGTCTACGAATTTCGAGTCGTCGAGATAGCCATTAGTTGACCATCCGATAAACTCTAATTTCCGACATGGTCACATAATTACAAAAATGAAATATTTAAATGGGGCACATACATTGTCGGTGGGTGATCCAAGTAGAAAAGAGCCGAATATTTTAGAAAATGTCCAGGGGACTAAATTGAACGATTTTAAAAGAGCAGGGACTGATTTGAAAATTCTAAAAAATTGGGGACTGATCTGAAAATTATAAAAGATTGGGGACTGATTTGAAAATTTTAAAAAAATGGGGACTGTGTAAAAAATTACTGAAAGTGTCTAGGGCTTATTTGAAATGAATTTGAAAATCGGGACTGATCTGAAAAATAAAAAATGGCCCTAGGACTAAACTGAAACAACTCGGAAAGTTCCTTGGGATGCTTGAAAAATTATGGGAATTTCAGGACAAATTGGAAAATAGTAAAATGACTGGGACTTGATTGAAAATAATTTTTGAAATTCGGGGCAGATCTGAAAAGGGTGAAAAATGGTCCCGGGACTAAACTGAAATGATTTGAAAAGTTCTTTGGGATTCTTAGAAAAATTCTGGAAAATTCAAGGACTGATTGGAAAATAGTAAAATGACCGGGACTTGGTTGAAAATAAATTTTAGGGTTCGGGGCAGATCTGAAAAAAAAAATGAGTCATCTGGACAGAAATGTAACAAAATGGAAAGTTCGTAAAATCGAGTTCGAGACAAATCCGATCACCCACGCGACCCAAGAACACTCAATTCACACTATATCCATCAAGCAAGTATTAATATTCAGGAATGGAGCCCTAATCATGCCACTAAGTCGAGAATTTACCTAGTTCGGGAAGTTGAGGGGTGATTCTGTAAAATAAAAAAATAAAAAAAAAAATCGCCGGACGGATTGGGCTGTGAGGATGATTGGGCCGGACGGGCCTACTGGGCCGGACTGGGCTTAGATCCGGATCGGATTGGGCCGGACGGGCCTGTCGGACCGGACTAGGCAGAGATCCGGATGGGATTGGGCCGAACTGGGCTGTTATTGGGCCGGCGAAGCTGGGCTGGGCTGGACGCTGGTCGATTGGGTCGGATGCTGATGGGCTGGGCCGCTGCTGCTGGACTGGACGCCGCTGCTGGATTGGACCGCCGCTGGGCGGCTGGGTGACGCGCACGCACGGCCGCGAGGTAAGGGGATCTAGGAGTTCGAGCCGTGGGCGAGAGGGCGACTGAGCTGAGGGGTCTCGGCACCAAAACGAACTCCGAATTCCGAGGGTCCAGACGAGCTGAGGGACCGTGAGTTGTGGGCGAGCTGAGGGAGTTCCGGTTTGAGGACGAGCTGGGAGTTCCGGAACCAACTGAGGGAGAATCGTGAGCTGTGGGCGTTTTCGGATCCGAGACCACCCGAGAGAGAGAGAGAGAGTGAGAGAGAGAGCTTCCCCCCTTTTTTTCGAATCCCCCACCCTTCGGCCTGGGCTTCGCCAGGAAGAAAAAGAAGGAAACGGAACGGAGATCGGGCGAGATTTTCGCCGGAAATTTGCGAAAGCGGGAACGAAAATCTCGGTTTTTCGGTTGCAGGGACCAAAATGAAAGGAAGAAAAAGGAAGGAGGAAAGAGGAAGAAAAGGAAAAGAAGCGGGCGGGAAGGAAAGAAATGAAAAGTCTGTCTTGTCGGTCAGACCGGCTCTGACCGGTTCTGACCGACTTGACCTTTTTTTTTTTTTAAAGGTGTGTGTGTGGGCAACGGTCGGTCAGACCAGCTCTAACCGACCCTGCCCATCCGTCCTGTCGATCAGACAGCTCTGACCGGTTCTGACCGACTTGACCATTTTTTTTTAAAAAAAGGTAATAAATTAGGAAATGACAATTTTGTCCCCCTGGAGCTGATGGACCGAAATTGGGTGCTGACAGCTTCCCCTCTTTGGTTACGTGCTCGGATAGAGGATGCAGCCAAAGACTATGAGAAGCACCTCGTTTGGTCCTGGCGATCGTCTGGCCTGTTGCAAAATAGTAAAGGCCATAAGTTAGTAAATGTGGACGCATACTTGAAAGACATTAAATGTGGACAAGAAGTCCAGAAAGCGATATGGACACGAAGTCCGAAAAAAGCAGTAAAAGAGGACACGAAGTCCGAAACGGAGTAGATGCGGACACGAAGTCCGGAAAGCAGTAAACGAGGACACGAAGTCCGAAAGTGGTAGATGAGGACACGAAATCCAAAATGTAGTGGACGCGGACACAAAGTCCGGAATGTAGTAAGTGAGGACACGAAGTCCAAAAATAGTAAATGCGGACACGAAATCCGAAAAACAGTAGATATGGACACGAGGCCAGAAATGCAATAAATGAGGACACGAAATCCGAAATGCAGTAGATACGGACACGAAGTCCGAAGAACAGTGAAAACGGACACGAAGTCCGAAAGTAGTAAATGAGGACACGAAGTCCAGGATGCAGTGAATGCAGACACAAAGTCCAGAAAGTAGTAAAGATGGACACGGAATCCTGGACGCGAAGTCCGAAAAACAGTGAGTGCGGACACGAAATCCGAAATGTAGTAGATGCGGACACGAATTTCGGGATGCAGTGATTGCGAACACAAAGTCCAGAAAGCAGTAAATGAGGACACGAAGTCCGAAATGCTATGAATGCAGACACGAAATCCGGAAAGCAGTAAATGCGGACACGAAGTCCGGAAAGCTGTAAATGCGGACACGAAGTCCGGAATGCAATAAATGAGGACACGAAGTCCGAAAAGCAGTAGATGCGGACACGAAGTCCGGAATGCAATGAATGCAGACACGAAGTCCGAAATGCAGTAGACACGAAGTCCGAAATGCAGTAGACACGGACACGGAGTCCGGAATGCAATGAATGTGGACACGAAGTCCAAAATGCAATAGATGCGGACGCGAAGTCCAAAATGCAGCGAATGCGGACACGAAATCCGGCGAGCAGTAAATGAGGACACGAAGTCCGGAATGCATAAGACACGGACACGAAGTCAGAGATGCAATGAATGTGAACACGAAGTCCAAAATGCAATAGATGCGGACGTGAAGTCCAAAATGCAGTGAATGTGGACACGAAGTCCGGAAAGCAGTAAATGAGGACACGAAGTCCGGAATGCAATGAATGTGGACACGAGGTCCAAAATGCAGTAAAGATGCGGACGCGAAGTCCGAAAAGCGGTAAAGATGGACACGAAGTCCTGGACGCGAAGTCCGAAAAGCGGTAAAGATGGACACGAAGTCCGGGACGCGAAGTCCGAAAAGCGGTAAAGATGGACACGAAGTCCTGGACGCGAAGTCCGAAAAGCGGTAAAGATGGACACGAAGTCCTGGACGCGAAGTCCGAAAAGCGGTAAAGATGGACACGAAGACCTGGACGCGAAGTCCGAAAAGCGGTAAAGATGGACACGAAGTCCTCGACGCGAAGTCCGAAAAGCGGTAAAAATGGACACGAAGTCCTGGACGCGAAATCCGAAAAGCGGTAAAGATGGACACGATGTCCTGGACGCGAAGTCCGAAAAGCGGTAAAGATGGACACCAAGTCCTGGACGCGAAGTTCGAAAAGCGGTAAAGATGGACACCAAGTCCTGGACGCGAAGTCCGAAAAGCGGTAAAGATGGACACCAAGTCCTGGACGCGAAGTCCGAAAAGCGGTAAAAATGGACACGAAGTCCTGGACGTGAAGTCCGAAAAGCGATAAAGATGGACACGAAGTCCGGGACGCGAAGTCCGAAAAGCGGTAAAGATGGACACGAAGTCCTGGACGCGAAGTCCGAAAAGCGGTAAAGATGGACACGAAGACCGGGACGCGAAGTCCGAAAAGCGGTAAAGATGGACACGAAGTCCTGGACGCGAAGTCCCAAACGCGGTAAAGATGGACACGAAGTCCTGGACGCGAAGTCCGAAAAGCGGTAAAGATGGACCCGAAGTCCTGGATGCGAAGTCCGAAAAGCGGTAAAGATGGACCCGAAGTCCGAAAAGCGGTAAAGATGGACGCGAAGTCCTGGACGCGAAGTCCGAAAAGCGGTAAAGATGGACCCGAAGTCCGGAAAGCGGTAAAGATGGACAAGAAGTCCGAAAAGCAGTAAAGATGGACACGAAGTCCTGGACGCGAAGTCCGAAAAGCAGTAAAGATGGACGCGAAGTCCGGAAAGCAGTAAAGATGGACGAGAAGTCCGTGGACGCGAAGTCCGAAAAGTAGTAAAGATGGACACGAAGTCCTGGACGCGAAGTCCGGAAAGCAGTAAAGATGGACGCGAAGTCCGTGGAAACGAAGTCCGAAAAGCAGTAAAGATGGACACGAAGTCCTGGACGCAAAGTCCGAAAAGCAGTAAAGATGGACACGAAGTCCAGAAAGCAGTAAAGGTGGGCATGATGCGAAAATACAGGGAATGTAGAAGCAACGACTAAGGTTAGGGAATGGCGCGGGGCGTCGAAGAGGGGCACTTGGCATTTGGTCATGGCTTTGTTGAGATGGTGTAGTGGTAGGCGTGGCTTGCATTGCCGCCGGGGTGGTTGTGCTTTGCTGGAGGCCCGCTTTGCCCCTCGGGCGGTTGTGCGTCTGATCTGCCAGAAGCCGACCCTGTTGTTGGATCAATTGTTTGTTACTCTTACTGGCAGTTGGTCTCGCCGCTGAAGCGATTGCTTGCTGGGAATGCCCTGGTCTCGCCAATGGGATTTTTGCTTGCGAGGCGGTTGCTCGTTGCTGGTTGAGCGGTTTTTCATTTGCTAGGGACCGGCGTCTTGCGATGCGGGACTCGAGCTCTGAAAGCGCCTACGTACCCTCTTGGACTGGGGATCAGAGTCTGCTGTAGTTCTTGCGTTTGCTGTACCTGTGATCCTGGCATTATCAGTAAGTCATGGGGTTACTAACAATGCATAAGTACAGGTAAAAGGATGTGTTCGCGACGCATGTTCTTCAGTTTCGAGGCGACCCGTGGAGAGTTTTTGCTTTGGCGTTGCGAATGAGATCCCATTTTCGAAGGCCTCTGTTGGTCATGTACGAGCACATCGAGACATTCTTAATGATGCCCTAGCGGCTCTGTCGATTATTCGACGCGCCCGTCGGCTTAGGACCCTTCTCGTCAAAGTATCGGAGGGCGGCTGCGCTTGTAACCCGCGTGGGGATTTTTTTTGCCTAGATTTGATCAGACTCGGTCTAACCATTTCCAGAATACTATGACTAGACCTCAGAAAGGAACGTCTAGGATTTCGGCTTTGTGGTAGCCTGTTGAAGGGTGGCTGTGACCCATTCTGGAGTTATGCAAAGACAAACAGAAAAGAGAAAGCTTGAGGGGAACGCGTTGCCCCAGGTTAAAAGGATACACGAGTTCACGCCTGTAGCGAGATGTACCCTTTTTTCCTCTGTTCTTCTGTTGTGTAGGCTGTATCAAACTGTTTGGATAGCATGCTCGGTTTGCCTACTGTGCTTGAGGAGGAATCCGCGCTGGACGGTTGAGCTGTGTTGGAGGGCTGATCGAGGATCATGTTGGAGTAGATAATCTGGCCACTTCCGTTGAAGATCCCTAGTCCGCACGATGTGTGAGAGACTAGGGGGTCAATTTTATCCATCTCTCATTTTGCTCTCCTTTTGCTACGGTCACCCACCTCGGGACCGCACCTCTCAACCTAAAGGGGATTAGCTCTCCTTTTGCCACGACTGCCCGCCTCGGGATTTTCAGTAGTGCCTCTCTCTTGCCCTAGCTTTTGCCTAGGTTACCCCGATGGGTTTTCGACCTAGCGGGCTCGAATCATTTGTCTCTCGAGCTTGCAAGGGCGAAGGGTTCGAAGGATTCGACCTCCGAATGCGTTGTGTTCTGTCTCCATCGAGGAGTTGCATCTGCTGCTCTCTTTTTTGTCAGGGTTTGTTAATTTCTTCTTCGAATTGGCCGTGGCGGAGTTTTATATCTCGGCAGTGCCTTGTTTTGTTCATAGGCGGGTTTTTCCCGCGTCTTTTCTCTCTCTCTTCATTGGCGGATTTTTCCGCTTCTTTCCGCTCTGTTTTTCTCTTGTAGTTGGGGTTTGTTTTGTGCCCCATGTCTTTGTTTGAAACTCCACGATTTTGCATTGCCGAGGCCGCTTTGGTATGCTTCGCCTCGTGGAGACTTGTTGTGTGTTACTAGCCCTATTTTGCGAGGATCGGCTTTCTTGGAAATCTGACTCTCGCGCACTCGGAAGTCGAACTCCGTATCATTTGCCCTTGCAAACATTACATGTGAATTTTCCCTGTTGTCTAGGAAAAGAAAACGTCAAATTGCCCCATGTGGAATAGGAAACCGAGGTTGTCTCGACGCGAATGTTGAAAGGGGATGCCCCGGTCTTCATTTGTTAAAGTGGCCCGTGGTAGGCGCCTGGTGTGATGTCTCCGATCATCTCTTGTTGTTCTTTACAACGCGTGTCTCTTGGAGGGTGCACGCTGTTGAAGCCATTGGATGTTCGAGGAAGACGTTCGCATCAATGCTGAGTGATTCGCTCGATTGTCCTTGTTTTAGACTTCATAGGGGGTACCTCATCGTCGGACATTTCCCTCGTCAAAGTATAAGGAAAGGGTCCGAGACAAGTTCTAAAGGAAGCGTGAACTCGTGCATCGCTCTTCGCCTGTGGTTAATGTGCCCCTGTGAAGGATGACAAAGAAGACAATGCATTAGGCGATTATGCGGGGAATATGTGGTAAGAAATATGAGGTGATCCCATAGGAAAATCCCATTTTGTCCTGCGCACGACCCATGGGGTGCCACGCGTAGGTGGCATTTGTTTCTGAGAATCTAGTCATCACTACTCTAGAGTGGTTAGACCGTGACTAAAGGTCACATAAGTATATTTTCCCTAGTTGCGAGTAAGCATGCGCAGTCGTCCTAGGGAAGGCTCGAGGAGTCGAGTCCCATGAGGACAGGCGAGTCGAACAGGTCCAACAGCACTAATAGGGCATCGCAAAGACTGTCCTAATGCTCCATTGAAGGATTTGTTCGTCGAGAGCCCATTTGTGGGAATGCATTTAACTTAAAGTAGAAGAGAGTTTAAAGAAGACTGTGCATGTTGCCCCCGTATTCAATCGGCGACCACAACAGAGGTGGATGAGATCCATTCTTTGATCGGAGGCCTGATCGTGCTGGTATCTCCTACGATCGAGAATTGGGTCATGCTCTGCTTGTGGAGCTGTCACTTCCGGTCTTTGCAGTGAAAGGATTAGACTTGCTCCTCGGAGTATTGCTTGGGTGAATTTGAATCCAGGTCGATTTTGGATTTCAAATGAGCCTGAAAGCAGTAGATGCGAGGTGTCAAAACCTGAATGTAATAAGTGCTGGGCCAGAGTCCAAAAGCAGTAAATGCTGGGCCAGGGCCCGAAAGCAGTAATGCAGGACCGAGGCCCGATATGGGCCTAAGCCCGATGAGGGGCCGAAGCCCAAAAGCGGGCCCGAAGCCCAATGCAGCAAAAGCGGGGCCGGAGCCCGATGCAGTAAATGCGGGGTCGGAGCCCGATGCAGGGCCAAAGCCCGATGTGGGGCCGGAACCCAATTCAGTAAATGCGTGCTCGATAAGAAAGTGCAAAAGATGCGAAAGGAAAGGTCAATGCTGAGGAACAGTGCAGGGCACTGCAAAACGGTGACTCTGATTTTTCTTGCAGTCTTGCTTTGTGGAGCAAGGATGGGGACTTAGTGTTGAAATCCCAAGGAGCTGGATGAGAGACGTTTGTTGTCTCAATTGTGGTCGCTCAGTATTCAGGCTGTCTTCTTGTTGAGAATTTCCTGCAATGGGAAAAGAAAACAATGAAAGAGCATAAACTGTTCAGGATTTCAATGCAAGAGTGTAGGGAAGCGAACTAGCCTGGTAGGCGTCATGCGAGCGTGCCGGGGGTGTGTGGGTAAGGTGGAGACATGCTCGCACGACGCGGAAAGATGCACTCGGTTGTGCTGATGGATGCGCTCAGTTGTGCGAAGAGATGTGTGCGATCACGCGATGACGCTTGGTTGCATGGAGTTAGAGAGAAGCTAGCTTTGCCAAGGAAGGTGCATCGGTCCTCGAGCCACGGCTCGCCTTGCCGTGGAGGGAGAGAGAAAGTCGCGGTTAGTCTACCTGCGAAGGAGGTTTTCACTCACTTGTATGATGAGATGTTAGTTGTTATGCAAAACAGTAAATGAGTAGGATGCATGCGATGCGTGAGTTTTCCAAAAGCTAATGTTGTCATTCACATTGACTCGATATGTTCAAAGTACAATGCAAGTTTTGAAATTGAAGTCCTAAGTCGATTTTCCAACGTGCACGAGGTGCAAGCGACCGTCGCCATGGAAAGCACCGGTTCCAGGTGAGGGCCTGGTAAAGGTATCTATCCTAGGATGTGCGTGGACCTCCACAAGTCCTCTTCCTGGACCTCTCCAAGGCAGCGTTCACTTGTGCCAACTCCTGATCACGCCTCTGCAGTTGGGCACAGGCCTGGGCAAGCTCCTTCTGTAGTTGGTGCTGATCGCCAAGCTGCTCATTCTTCTCGGCGACCTCCCGGCGGAGATGATCTCTTTCGGCTCTGAGATGAGTGAGGTCGGCTTGGATGGCCATATTTGGAGTGGGAGTTGCGCCGGGTGACCCGCCATCTTCGACTCGTGGAGAGTTGACGAGATCCTCGTGTGCTGCTGGACCCCATCGGTAGAAGCGAATGATGTATTCTTCTGTAGCTTGGAAATCCCGCTCATCAAGGGTCGGATGCTCGGGGAAGTATGGAAGCTCGGTAATCACAGTTCGCCACGCATCCAGGATCTGTTCGACGTTACTTTGGCGATCTGCGGGTGTCTGATCCTCCCGCCAAGTATGTTCAAATCTAGTTCGCGCCGTATCCTCGGGGACCGTCTGTAAGCCACCGAGCTGCCTCACTACTCGCACCGGAAAATAAGTGGTGGACCCCGCATGACTCATGAGTGAGACTCCATAAAAATCAGGATACCTAAGGGCCATGGGTCCGGGTGGCATCCACGTGGCACGCCACTTGAAGCCCCTAGGTGCTATTTCACGAAAACTTTTGATCCACTCAGAGACCTTGCGTTCTTCCACACGCAGGAGGGGTAGCAATCGAGAAATAATTGACTCCGGACCATTAAAATACATAATCGAGCGCAACAGACGCAGAAGGTTTGCTTGACTTTGAAGCCAAATTTGTAAAAGCATAGGGGATCCTCTTATCCTTCGGTCGCATGTTCTCAAGACGCAGTCGAGGGACCGGATGGTCTCAGCCACGAGGGCTACCTCATAACCACGCCCTCCGACCACTTGGAGGACAACGCTGGCCAAGGCAGCATCGATGAGACTAGGCGAGCGAGGGAATAAGAGGGTCCCAAAGATTAGCAATAGAACAGCATGACATAAATCCTTTCGAAGAAAATTCCCCTGGACCCTATGCGCTCGTGACTCAATAAAAAATAGGAGTTTCTCGATTGCAATCTCCGTGCTGCCGGAGTATGCGAGTAGGCGTGAGACTACGGTTGGTCGGGCGGTGTGGAAGTTGGGTTCTACAATGCCGTGGACGACTACGGTTCGACCGATGAGTGTCCGGTACTCCTCAATGGTTGGCGTGAGCTCGGTACCTTGTATGTCGAAGACGGCACAACTTGGGTTCCAGAATGCGATGGCGGCTTCGAGGAAATTCCAAACAACTTGCCGAGTAGCCAGCAAAGGGATATCCCCTATGAACGCAGAGATGCAACGGCAGTCGACTGGGCGCACTGCTCTTCATATACGGGTAATCTCCTCGAGCGGTGATGTGACTCTGTCGAGGCGCGGGTAGGAGACCGGGCGTGACATCCCTTACCAAGATGAAAGGAAAATCGACTTAAAACTAGTCAATACAAATGACACCCTAATTTTGAAATTGGATGATGCATGCATGTAGAAAATAAAAAAAAATGCCCATGGCTTAATGAATAGTATACATCGCACATCTCTCTCAAGAACAGAAAAAATTCAAATTGGCGCGCAGGTCGACTCAAGGACTGTTGTTGGAGTCGGGTTGGAGGATGGCGTGGAGCTCCTGCAGAATGCATGGTTTTAGTACTACAGGGACCGTGCTACGTAAGGATGGGGGCTCCCGACTCAAGGGTGTCAATTCCTTGAAATCGAGCGGGGATCTTTGGGGGCCTAATCGACGGTCCAACCGTGCGACGTACCCTTACTCGGAACCCCTATCTAACCTGTGTTTCCTAAAATCGGTCGTGGGACGCGACCTGTAGGTAATTGAATCTAGTATGATATGCAATGTGCATGCGAGAAATAAAGGTGCGTAAAGTAGATAAGCGAAAAACTGCGAAAAGCGACAAATAAACAAGCAAACAAAACAAGCGGGAACGAGCCCGAACCCTCTAAGTGTCCCCAGCGGAGTCGCCAAGCTGTGCGCACCCGAATTTCGTCTCGTCGGGGCACGCATGCGCGCGCCTGAATGCAACGCGGCTTGGGAGTGTCCACCTTCCCGGGGACGCGCGACGGACGCACGTGAGAAGGAGTCGCCACTTGCCATTTTACGACCCGAAGGTCGAGGGCCGGCAAGTTACCCGGGTCTAGGGGTATGGGATACACCTAGTATGTTAAGGCAATGGTCTGTACGGAACCGAAAATTCCGAATTCGGGGGTTCTATTACGTGTGGGCCTATATCCCACACGCCCTTTCGGTACTCTAACTTGCTAGGCTTGCCATTTTATTTATTTACCGCATGATTAAGTTTCGCTCATCTTACGCGTTTTGACACCGTAAATTCTAAGAAACACTCCGACCGTCCGCTCTCCGACCGGGATTCTTATTAGAATAAACGTACAACATAAATCCTTACATTGTCCTCTCAAATAAATAAAATACAAATTACAGCAATTGAATCCTAGTCGGTTCGCATTCGGCCATTATTCCACTCGTGCTCACCGTATGGTTTGGAAAGGACCGAAAATTAAATTAAATGCGCACTTGGTGTATGGGGGCATTGGACCCCGTGATCGAAGGTTATGGGCGTTGGACCCAGTGTGAATCGAGTTCTAAAGGATCGGGCTCGATCCGCATAACAAACAAGTGCAAAAATGTAACAAGCAAGCTCAAATAAACAAACAATGGGGTTTCTTGTTATCGCCGAATTTACATGAATTAACTGATTATTAACCGGGATATGTTAGCATACAAATCCTACCTTAAAACAAACAAACAGGATGATAGATAGGGTATGTAGCATTCGGCATCATTTAACGGACTTCACAAACATGATGTCCATAGTCAAGTCTCGAATGTGTGGGTTATTTTTAGATTATTTTGTATCATGGCAATATGGCTTTTACAGATTAAGAGTGTTTTCACTTAAAACCCAAAACCTAATCCTCTACTTGACTATTTGCCCATGTTGATTATGCCGAGTTTGAAACTAATCCGTTTTTCCATGTTTTAACCCGTTCTAAACACAAACCTGCACTAGAGTGACGGCAGAACAAGAACCGGAAATCATGCCCTTGAATTGGTAAATATGTGTGTGCATGAAAATCAAGATTACGTTGTACGTATCTCAGTGCTTTTGAAATTGTGAATTTTGAAAAGGGCTTGACTAACAGTTCTTGAACTGTCGGTGCGATTACAGATTATTAATCAGTTCGTGCAATTTATTTAAAAGAGTCAAGTGATTTAATTTAGCCAAATTTAACGTCCCAATTACCCCGTATGTAGAATTTTAGATTAATTAGAAATTTGCCGAATGCTTTGGTCAACGAATTTCGAGTCGTCGAGATAGCCATTAGTTGACCATCCGATAAACTCTAATTTCTGACATGGTCACATAATTACAAAAATGAAATATTTAAATGGGGCACATACATTGTCGGTGGGTGATCTAAGTAGAAAAGAGCCGGATATTTTAGAAAATATCCAGGGGACTGAATTGAACGATTTTGAAAGAGCAGGGACTGATTTGAAAATTCTAAAAAATTGGGGACTGATCTGAAAATTATAAAAGATTGGGGACTGATTTGAAAATTTTAAAAAAATGGGAACTGTGTAAAAAATTACTGAAAGTGTCTAGGGCTTATTTGAAATGAATTTGAAAATCGGGACTGATCTGAAAAATAAAAAATGGCCCCAGGACTAAACTGAAACAACTCGGAAAGTTCCTTGGGATGCTTGAACAATTCTGGGAATTTCAGGACTGATTGGAAAATAGTAAAATGACTGGGACTTGATTGAAAATAATTTTTGAAATTCGGGGCAGATCTGAAAAGGGTGAAAAATGGTCCCGGGACTAAAATGAAACGATTTGAAAAGTTCTTTGGGATTCTTAGAAAAATTCTGGAAAATTCAAGGACTAATTGGAAAATAGTAAAATGACCGGGACTTGGTTGAAAATAAATTTAAGGGTTCGGGGCAGATTTGAAAAAAAAAATGAGTCCTCTGGACAGAAATGTAACAAAATGGAAAGTTCGTAAAATCGAGTTCGAGACAAATCCGATCACCCACGCGACCCAAGAACACTCAATTCACACTATATCCATCAAGCAAGTATTAATATTCAGGAATGGAGCCCTTAATCATGCCACTAAGTCGAGAATTTACCTAGTTCGGGAAGTTGAGGGGTGATTCTGTAAAATAAAAAAAAAATCGCCGGACGGATTGGGCTGTGAGAATGATTGGGCTGGACGGGCCGGACTGGGCATTGATCCGGATCGGATTGGGCCGGACGGGCCTGTTCGACCGGACTAGGCAGAGATCCGGATGGGATTGGGCCGAACTGGGCTGTTATTGGGCCGGCGAAGCTGGGCTGGGCTGGACGCTGGTCGACTGGGTCGGATGCTGATGGGCTGGGCCGCTGCTGCTGGACTGGACGCCGCTGCTGGATTGGACCGCCACTGGGAGGCTGGGCGACGCGCACGCACGGCCGCGAGGTAAGGGGATCTAGGAGTTCGAGCCGTGGGCGAGAGGGCGACTAGGCTGAGGGGTCTCGGCGCCGAAACGAACTCCGAATTCCGAGGGTCTAAACGAGCTGAGGGACCGTGAGTTGTGGGCGAGCTGAGGGAGTTCCGGTTTGAGGACGAGCTGGGAGTTCCGGAACCAGCTGAGGGAGAATCGTGAGCTGTGGGCGTTTTCGGATCCGAGACCACCCGAGAGAGAGAGAGAGAGCTTCCCCCCTTTTTTTCGAATCCCCCACCCTTCGGCCTGGGCTTCGCCAGGAAGAAGAAGAAGGAAACGGAACGGAGATCGGGCGAGATTTTCGCCGGAAATTTGCGAAAGCGGGAACGAAAATCTCGGTTTTTCGGTTGCAGGGACCAAAATGAAAGGAAGAAAAAGGAAGGAGGAAAGAGGAAGAAAAGGAAAAGAAGCGGGCGGGAAGGAAAGAAATGAAAAGTCTGTCGTGTCGGTCAGACCGGCTCTGATCGGTTCTGACCGACTTGACCTTTTTTTTTTTAAAGGTGTGTGTGTGGGCAACGGTCGGTCAGACCAGCTCTGACCGACCCTGCCCATCCGTCCTGTCGATCAGACGGCTCTGACCGGTTCTGACCGACTTGACCATTTTTTTTTTAAAAAGGTAATAAATTAGGAAATGACAATTTTGTCCCCCTGGAGCTGATGGACCGAAATTGGGTGATGACAGCTTGCCCCTCTTTGGTTGCGTGCTCGGATAGAGGATGCAGCCAAAGACTATGAGAAGCACCTCGTTTGGTCCTGGCGATCGTCTGGCCTGTTGCAAAATAGTAAAGGCCATAAGTTAGTAAATGTGGACGCATACTTGAAAGACATTAAATGTGGACAAGAAGTCCAGAAAGCGATATGGACACGAAGTCCGAAAAAGCAGTAAAAGAGGACACGAAGTCCGAAACGGAGTAGATGCGGACACGAAGTCCGGAAAGCAGTAAACGAGGACACGAAGTCCGAAAGTGGTAGATGAGGACACGAAATCCAAAATGTAGTGGACGCGGACACAATGTCCGGAATGTAGTAAGTGAGGACACGAAGTCCAAAAATAGTAAATGCGGACACGAAGTCCGAAAAACAGTAGATATGGACACGAGGCCCGAAATGCAATAAATGAGGACACGAAGTCCGAAGAACAGTGAAAACGAACACGAAGTCCGAAAGTAGTAAATGAGGACACGAAGTCCAGGATGCAGTGAATGCAGACACAAAGTCCAGAAAGTAGTAAAGATGGACACGAAATCCTGGACGCGAAGTCCGAAAAACAGTGAGTGCGGACACGAAATCCGAAATGTAGTAGATGCGGACACGAAGTCCGGGATACAGTGATTCCGGACACAAAGTCCAGAAAGCAGTAAATGAGGACACGAAGTCAGAAATGCAATGAATGCGGACACGAAATCCGGAAAGCAATAAATGCGGACACGAAGTCCGGAAACCAGTAAATGCGGACACGAAGTCCGGAATGCAATAAATGAGGACACGAAATCCGAAAAGCAGTAGATGCGGACACGAAGTCCGGAATGCAATGAATGCAGACACGAAGTCCGAAATGCAGTAGACACGGACACAGAGTCCGGAATGCAATGAATGTGGACACGAGGTCCAAAATGCAGTAAAGATGCGGACGCGAAGTCCGAAAAACGGTAAAGATGGACACGAAATCCTGGACGCGAAGTCCGAAAAGCGGTAAAGATGGACACGAAGTCCGGGACGCGAAGTCCAAAAAGCGGTAAAGATAGACACGAAGTCCTGGACGCGAAGTCCGAAAAGCGGTAAAGATGGACACGAAGTCCTGGACGCGAAGTCCGAAAAGCGGTAAAGATGGACACGAAGTCCTGGACGCGAAGTCCGAAAAGCGGTAAAGATGGACACGAAGTCCTGGACGCGAAGTCCGAAAAGCGGTAAAGATGGACACCAAGTCCTGGACGCGAAGTCCGAAAAGCGGTAAAGATGGACGCGAAGTCCTGGACGCGAAGTCCGAAAAGCGATAAAGATGGACACGAAGTCCGGGACGCGAAGTCCGAAAAGCGGTAAAGATGGACACGAAGTCCTGGACGCGAAGTCCGAAAAGCGGTAAAGATGGACACGAAGTCCGAAAAGTAGTAAAGATGGACGCGAAGTCCTGGACGTGAAGTCCGAAAAGCAGTATAGATGGACGCGAAGTCCGGAAAGCAGTAAAGATGGACGCGAAGTCCGAAAAGTAGTAAAGATGGACGCGAAGTCTGGAAAGCAGTAAAGATGGACGCGAAGTCCGAAAAGTAGTAAAGATGGACACGAAGTCCTGGACGCGAAGTCCGGAATGCAGTAAAGATGGACGCGAAGTCCGTGGACACGAAATCCGAAAAGCAGTAAAGATGGACACGAAATCCTGGACGCAAAGTCCGAAAAGCAGTAAAGATGGACACGAAGTCCAGAAAGCAGTAAAGGTGGGCATGATGCGAAAATACAGGGAATGTAGAAGCAACGACTAAGGTTAGGGAATGGCGCGGGGCGTCGAAGAGGGGCACTTTGCATTTGGTCGTGGCTTTGTTGAGATGGTGCAGTGGTAGGCGTGGCTTGCATTGCCGCCGAGGTGGTTGTGCTTTGCTGGAGGCCCGCTTTGCCCCTCGGGCGGTTGTGCGTTTGATCTGCCAGAAGCCGACCTTGTTGTTGGATCAATTGTTTGTTACTCTTACTGGCAGTTGGTCTCGCCGCTGAAGCGATTGCTTGCTGGGAATGCCCTGGTCTCGCCAATGGGATTTTTGCTTGCGAGGCGGTTGCTCGTTGCTGGTTGAGCGGTTGTTCATTTGCTAGGGACCGGCGTCTTACGATGCGGGACTCGAGCTCTGAGAGCGCCTACGTACCCTCTTGGACTGGGGATCAGAGTCTGCTGTAGTTCTTGCGTTTGCTGTACCTGTGATCCTGGCATTATCAGTAAGTCATGGGGTTACTAACAATGCATAAGTACAGGTAAAAGGATGTGTTCGCGACGCATGTTCTTCAGTTTCGAGGCGACCCGTGGAGAGTTTTTGCTTTGGCGTTGCGAATGAGATCCCATTTTCGAAGGCCTCTGTTGGTCATGTACGAGCACATCGAGACATTCTTAATGATGCTCTAGCGGCTCTGTCGATTATTCGACGCGCCCGTCGGCTTAGGACCCTTCTCGTCAAAGTATCGGAGGGCGGCTGCGCTTGTAACCCGCGTGGGGATTTTTTTTGCCTAGATTTGATCAGACTCGGTCTAACCATTTCCAGAATACTATGACTATACCTCAGAACGGAACATCTAGGATTTCGGCTTTGTGGTAGCCTGTTGAAGGGTGGCTGTGACCCATTCTGGAGTTATGCAAAGACAAACAGAAAAGAGAAAGCTTGAGGGGAACGCGTTGCCCCAGGCTAAAAGGATACACGAGTTCACGCCTGTAGCGAGATGTACCCTTTTTTCCTCTGTTCTTCTGTTGTTTAGGCTGTATCAAACTGTTTGGATAGCATGCTCGGTTTGCCTACTGTGCTTGAGGAGGAATCCGCGCTGGACGGTTGAGCTGTGTTGGAGGGCTGATCGAGGATCATGTTGGAGTAGATAATCTGGCCACTTCCGTTGAGGATCCCTAGTCCGCACGATGTGTGAGAGACTAGGGGGTCAATTTTATCCATCTCTCATTTTGCTCTCCTTTTGCTACGGTCACCCACCTCGGGACCGCACCTCTCAACCTAAAGGGGATTAGCTCTCCTTTTGCCACGACTGCCCGCCTCGGGATTTTCAGTCGTGCCTCTCTCTTGCCCTAGCTTTTGCCTAGGTTACCCCGATGGGTTTTCGACCTAGCGGGCTCGAATCTTTTGTCTCTTGAGCTTGCAAGGGCGAAGGGTTCGAAGGATTCGACCTCCGAATGCGTTGTGTTCTGTCTCCATCGAGGAGTTGCATCTGCTGCTCTCCTTTTTGTCAGGGTTTGTTAATTTCTTCTTCGAATTGGCCGTGGCGGAGTTTTATATCTCGGCGGTACCTTGTTTTGTTCATAGGCAGGTTTTTCCCGCGTCTTTTCTCTCTCTCTTCATTGGCGGATTTTTCCGCTTCTTTCCGCTCTGTTTTTCTCTTGTAGTTGGGGTTTGTTTTGTGCCCCCATGTCTTTGTTTGAAACTCCACGATTTTGCATTGCCGAGGCCGCTTTGGTATGCTTCGCCTCGTGGAGACTTGTTGTGTGTTACTAGCCCTATTTTGCGAGGATCGGCTTTCTTGGAAATTTGACTCTCGCGCACTCGGAAGTCGAACTCCGTGTCATTTGCCCTTGCAAGCATTACATGTGAATTTCCCCTGTTGTCTAGGAAATGAAAATGTCAAATTGCCCCATGTGGAATAGGGAACCGAGGTTGTCTCGACGCGAATGTTGAAAGGGGATGCCCCGGTCTTCATTTGTTGAAGTGGCCCGTGGTAGGCGCCTGGTGTGATGTCTCCGATCATCTCTTGTTGTTCTTTACCACGCGTGTCTCTTGGAGGGTGCACGCTGTTGAAGCCATTGGATGTTCGAGGAAGACGTTCGCATCAATGCTGAGTGATTCGCTCGATTGTCCTTGTTTTAGACTTCATAGGGGGTACCTCATCGTCGGACACTTCCCTCGTCAAAGTATAAGGAAAGGGTCCGAGACAAGTTCTCAAGGAAGCGTGAACTCGTGCATCGCTCTTCGCCTGTGGTTAATGTGCCCCTGTGAAGGATGACAAAGAAGACAATGCATTAGGCGATTATGCGGGGAATATGTGGTAAGAAATATGAGGTGATCCCATAGGAAAATCCCTTTTTGTCCTGCGCACGACCCATGGGGTGCCACGCGTAGGTGGCATTTGTTTCTGAGAATCTAGTCATCACTACTCTAGAGTGGTTAGACCGTGACTAAAGGTCACATAAGCATATTTTCCCTAGTTGCGAGTAAGCATGCGCAGTCGAGTCCCATGAGGACAGGCGAGACGAACAGGTCCAACAGCACTAATAGGGCATCGCAAAGACTGTCCTAATGCTCCATTGAAGGATTTGTTCGTCAAGAGCCCATTTGTGGGAATGCATTTAACTTAGAGTAGAAGAGAGTTTAAAGAAGACATTGCATGTTGCCCCCGTATTCAATCGGCGACCACAACAGAGGTGGATGAGATCCATTCTTTGATCGGAGGCCTGATCGTGCTGGTATCTCCTACGATCGAGAATTGGGTCATGCTCTGCTTGTGGAGCTGTCACTTCCAGTCTTTGCAGTGAAAGGATTAGACTTGCTCCCCGGAGTATTGCTTGGGTGAATTTGAATCCATGTCGATTTTGGATTTCAAATGAGCCTGAAAGCAGTAGATGCGAGGTGTCAAAACCTGAATGTAATAAGTGCTGGGCCAGAGCCCAAAAGCAGTAAATGCTGGGCCGAGGCCCGAAAGCAGTAATGCAGGACCGAGGCCCGATATGGGCCTAAGCCCGATGAGGGGCCGAAGCCCAAAAGTGGGGCCAAAGCCTGATGAGGGGCCGAAGCCCAAAAGCGGACCCGAAGCCCGATGCAGCAAAAGCGGGGCCGGAGCCCGATGCGGGGCCGAAACCCGATGCAGTAAATGCGGGGTCGGAGCCCAATGCAGGGCCAAAGCCCGATGTGGGGCCGAAACCCAATTCAGTAAATGCGTGCTCGATAAGAAAGTGCAAAAGATGCGAAAGGAAAGGTCAATGCTGAGGAACAGTGCAGGGCACTGCAAAACGGTGACTCTGATTTTTCTTGCAGTCTTGCTTTGTGGAGCAAGGATGGGGACTTAGTGTTGAAATCCCAAGGAGCTGGATGAGAGAAGTTTGTTGTCTCAATTGTGGTCGCTCAGTATTCAGGCTGTCTTCTTGTTCAGAATTTCCTGCAATGGGAAAAGAAAACAATGAAAGAGCATAAACTGTTCAGGATTTCAATGCAAGAGTGTAGGGAAGCGAACTAGCCTGGTAGGCGTCATGCGAGCGTGCCAGGGGTGTGTGGGTAAGGTGGAGACATGCTTGCACGACGCGGAAAGATGCACTCGGTTGTGCTGATGGATGCGCTCAGTTGTGCGAAGAGATGTGTGCGATCACGCGATGACGCTTGGTTGCGTGGAGTTAGAGAGAAGCTAGCTTTGCCAAGGAAGGTGCATCGGTCCTCGAGCCACAGCTCGCCTTGCCGTGGAGGGAGAGAGAAGGTCGCGGTTAGTCTACCTGCGAAGGAGGTTTTCACTCACTTGTATGATGAGATGTTAGTTGTTATGCAAAACAGTAAATGAGTAGGATGCATGCGATGCGTGAGTTTTCCAAAAGCTAATGTTGTCATTCACATTGACTCGATATGTTCAAAGTACAATGCAAGTTTTGAAATTGAAGTCCTAAGTCAATTTTCCAACGTGCACGAGGTGCAAGCGACCGTCGCCATGGAAAGCACCTGTTCCAGGTGAGGGCCTGGTAAAGGTATCTATCCTAGGGTGTGCGTGGACCTCCACAAGTCCTCTTCCTAGACCTCTCCAAGGCAGTGTTCACTTGTGCCAACTCCTGATCACGCCTCTGCAGTTGGGCACGGGCCTGGGCAAGCTTCTTCTGTAGTTGGTGCTGATCGCCAAGCTGCTCATTCTTCTCGGCGACCTCCCGGCGGAGATGATCTCTTTCGGCTCTGAGATGAGTGAGCTCAGCTTGGATGGCCATATTTGGAGTGGGAGTTGCGCCGGGTGACCCGCCATCTTCGACTCGTGGAGAGTTGACGAGATCCTCGTGTGCTGCTGGACCCCATCGGTAGAAGCGAATGATGTATTCTTCTGTAGCTTGGAAATCCCGCTCATCAAGGGTCGGATGCTCGAGGAAGTATGGAAGCTCGGTAATCACAGTTCGCCACGCATCCAGGATCTGTTCGACGTTACTTTGGCGATCTGCGGGTGTCTGATCCTCCCGCCAAGTATGTTCAAATCTAGTTCGCGCCGTATCCTCGGGGACCGTCTGTAAGCCACCGAGCTGCCTCACTACTCGCACCGGAAAATAAGTGGTGGACCCCGCATGACTCATGAGTGAGACTCCATAAAAATCAGGACACCTAAGGGCCATGGGTCCGGGTGGCATCCACGTGGCACGCCACTTGAAGCCCCTAGGTGCTATTTCACGAAAAATTTTGATCCACTCAGAGACCTTGCGTTCTTCCACACGCAGGAGGGGTAGCAATCGAGAAATAATTGACTCCGAACCTTTAAAATACATAATCGAGCGCAACAGACGCAGAAGGTTTGCTTGACTTTGAAGCCAAATTTGTAAAAGCATAGGGGATCCTCTTATCCTTCGGTCGCATGTTCTCAAGACGCAGTCGAGGGACCGGATGGTCTCAGCCACGAGGGCTACCTCATAACCACGCCCTCCGACCACTTGGAGGACAACGCTGGCCAAGGCAGCATCGATGAGACTATGCGAGCGAGGGAATAAGAGGGTCCCAAAGATTAGCAATAGAACAGCATGACATAAATCCTTTCGAAGAAAATTCCCCTGGACCCTATGCGCTCGTGACTCAATAAAAAATAGGAGTTTCTCGATTGCAATCTCCGTGCTGCCGGAGTATGCGAGTAGGCGTGAGACTACGGTTGGTCGGGCGGTGTGGAAGTTGGGTTCTACAATGCCGTGGACGACTACGGTTCGACCGATGAGTGTCCGGTACTCCTCAATGGTTGGCGTGAGCTCGGTACCTTGTATGTCGAAGACGGCACGACTTGGGTTCCAGAATGCGATGGCGGCTTCGAGGAAATTCCAATCAACTTGCCGAGTAGCCAGCAAAGGGATATCCCCTATGAACGCAGAGATGTAACGGCAGTCGACTGGGCGTACTGCTCTTCATATACGAGTAATCTCCTCGAGCGGTGATGTGACTCTGTCGAGGCGCGGGTAGGAGACCGGGCGTGACATCCCTTACCAAGATGAAAGGAAAATCGACTTAAAACTAGTCAATACAAATGACACCCTAATTTTGAAATTGGATGATGCATGCATGTAGAAAATAAAAAAAAATGCCCATGGCTTAATGAATAGTATACATCGCACATCTCTCTCAAGAACAGAAAAAATTCAAATTGGCGCGCAGGCCGACTCAAGGACTTTTGTTGGAGTCGGGTTGGAGGATGGCGTGGAGCTCCTGCAGAATGCATGGTTTTAGTACTACAGGGACCGTGCTACGTAAGGATGGGGGCTCCCGACTCAAGGGTGTCAATTCCTTGAAATCGAGCGGGGATCTTTGGGGGCCTAATCGACGGTCTAACCGTGCGACGTACCCTTACTCGGAACCCCTATCTAACCTGTGTTTCTTAAAATCGGTCGTGGGACGCGACCTGTAGGTAATTGAATCTAGTATGATATGCAATGTGCATGCGAGAAATAAAGATGCGTAAAGTAGATAAGCGAAAAACTGCGAAAAGCGACAAATAAACAAGCAAACAAAACAAGCGGGAACGAGCCCGAACCCTCTAAGTGTCCCCAGCGGAGTCGCCAAGCTGTGCGCACCCGAATTTCGTCTCGTCGGGGCACGCATGCGCGCGCCTAAATGCAACGCGGCTTGGAAGTGTCCACCTTCCCGGGGACGCGCGACGGACGCACGTGATAAGGAGTCGCCACTTGCCATTTTACGACCCGAAGGTCGAGGGCCGGCAAGTTACCCGGGTCTAGGGGTATGGGATACACCTAGTATGTTAAGGCAATGGTCTGTACGGAACCGAAAATTCCGAATTCGGGGGTTCTATTACGTGTGGGCCTATATCCCACACGCCCTTTCGGTACTCTAACTTGCTAGGCTTGCCATTTTATTTATTTACCGCATGATTAAGTTTCGCTCATCTTACGCGTTTTGACACCGTAAATTCTAAGAAACACTCCGACCGTCCGCTCTCCGACCGGGATTCTTATAAGAATAAACGTACAACATAAATCCTTACATTTTCCTCTCAAATAAATAAAATACAAATTACAGCAATTGAATCCCAGTCGGTTCGCGTTCGGCCATTATTCCACTCATGCTCACCGTATGGTTTGGAAAAGACCGAAAATTAAATTAAATGCGCACTTGGTGTATGGGGGCATTGGACCCCGTGATCGAAGGTTATGGGCGTTGGACCCAATGTGAATCGAGTTCTAAAGGATCGGGCTCGATCCGCATAACAAACAAGTGCAAAAATGTAACAAGCAAGCTCAAATAAACAAACAATGGGTTTTCTTGTTATCGTCGAATTTACATGAATTAACTGATTATTAACCGGGATATGTTAGCATACAAATCCTACCTTAAAACAAACAAACAGGATGATAGATAGGGTATGTAGCATTCGGCATCATTTAACGGACTTGACAAACATGATGTCCATAGTCAAGTCTCGAATGTGTGGGTTATTTTTAGATTATTTTGTATCATGGCAATATGGCTTTTACAGATTAAGAGTGTTTTCACTTAAAACCCAAAACCTAATCCTCTACTTGACTATTTGCCCATGTTGATTATGCCGAGTTTGAAACTAATCCGTTTTTCCATGTTTTAACCCGTTCTAAATACAAACCTGCACTAGAGTGACGGCAGAACAAGAACCGGAAATCATGCCCTTGAATTGGTAAATATGTGTGTGCATAAAAATCAAGATTACGTTGTACGTATCTCTGTGCTTTTGAAATTGTGAATTTTGAAAAGGGCTTGACTAACAGTTCTTGAACTGTCGGTGCGATTACAGATTATTAATCAGTTCGTGCAATTTATTTAAAAGAGTCAAGTGATTTAATTTAGCCAAATTTAACGTCCCAATTACCCCGTATGTAGAATTTTAGATTAATAAGAAATTTGCCGAATGCTTTGGTCTACGAATTTCGAGTCGTCGAGATAGCCATTAGTTGACTATCCGATAAACTCTAATTTCCGACATGGTCACATAATTACAAAAATGAAATATTTAAATGGGGCACATACATTGTCGGTGGGTGATCTAAGTAGAAAAGAGCCGGATATTTTAGAAAATATCCAGGGGACGGAATTGAACGATTTTAAAAGAGAAGGGACTGATTTGAAAATTCTAAAAAATTGGGGACTGATTTGAAAATTCTAAAAGATTGGGGACTGATTTGAAAATTTAAAAAAAAATGGGGACTGTGTAAAAAATTACTGAAAGTGTCTAGGGCTTATTTGTAATGAATTTGAAAATCGAGACTGATCTGAAAAATAAAAAATGGCCCCAGGACTAAACTGAAACAACTCGGAAAGTTCCTTGGGATGCTTGAAAAATTCTGAGAATTTCAGGACTGATTGGAAAATAGTAAAATGACTGGGACTTGATTGAAAATAATTTTTGAAATTCGGGGCAGATCTGAAAAGGGTGAAAAATGGTCCCGGGACTAAACTGAAACAATTTGAAAAGTTCTTTGGGATTCTTAGAAAAATTCTGAAAAATTCAAGGACTGATTGGAAAATAGTAAAATGACTGGGACTTGGTTGAAAATAAATTTAAGGGTTCGGGGCAGATCTGAAAAAAAAATGAGTCCTCTGGACAGAAATGTAACAAAATGGAAAGTTCGTAAAATCGAGTTCGAGACAAATCCGATCACCCACGCGACCCAAGAACACTCAATTCACACTATATCCATCAAGCAAGTATTAATATTCAGGAATGGAGCCCTAATCATGCCACTAAGTGGAGAATTTACCTAGTTCGGGAAGTTGAGGGGTGATTCTGTAAAATAAAAAAAATAAAAAAAAATCGCCGGACGGATTGGGCTGTGAGGATGATTGGGCCGGACGGGCCTACTGGGCCGGACTGGGCTTAGATCCGGATCGGATTGGGCCGGACGGGCCTGCTGGACCGGACTAGGCAGAGATCCAGATGGGATTGGGCCGAACTGGGCTGCTATTGGGCCGGCGAAGCTGGGCTGGGCTGGACGCTGGTCGACTGGGTCGGATGCTAATGGGCTGGGCCACCGCTGCTGGACTGGACGCCGCTGCTGGATTGGACCGCCACTGGGCGGCTGGGTGACGCGCACGCACGGCCGCGAGGTGAGGGGATCCAGGAGTTCAAGCCGTGGGCGAGAGGGCGACTGCGTTGAGGGGTCTCGGCACCGAAACGAACTCCGGTTTCCGAGGGTCTAAACGAGCTGAGGGACCGTGAGTTGTGGGCGAGCTGAGGGAGTTCCGGTTTGAGGACGAGCTGGGAGTTCCGGAACCAGCTGAGGGAGAATCGTGAGCTGTGGGCGTTTTCGGATCCGAGACCACCCGAGAGAGAGAGAGAGAGCTTCCCCCCTTTTTTTCGAATCCCCCACCCTTCGACCTGGGCTTCGCCAGGAAGAAGAAGAAGGAAACGGAACGGAGATCGGGCGAGATTTTCGCCGGAAATTTGCGAAAGCGGGAACGAAAATCTCGGTTTTTCGGTTGCAGGGACCAAAATGAAAGGAAGAAAAAGGAAGGAGGAAAGAGGAAGAAAAGGAAAAGAAGCGGGCGGGAAGGAAAGAAATGAAAAGTCTGTCTTGTCGGTCAGACCGGCTCAGACCGGTTCTGACCGACTTGAACTTTTTTTTTTTTTTAAAGGTGTGTGTGTGGGCAACGGTCGGTCAGACCAGCTCTGACCGACCCTGCCCATCCGTCCTGTCGGTCAGATCGGCTCTAATTGGTTCTGACCGACTTGACCAATTTGTTTTTAAAAAAAAAAGGTAATAAATTAGGAAATGACAATTTTGTCCCCCTGGAGCTGATGGACCGAAATTGGGTGCTGACACTTATGATTCGTCCATATGAATGACACCCTAATTTTGTAAAACAGATGATGCATGTGTGCGAAGAAAGTAAATGCCCACGGCTTAGTACAAATTACAAGGTACATCGCTCTTGAAACAGAAAAGACAAGTAGCATGCAGGCCGACTCGATGGACTGTTCGTCGAAGCCGGGTTGGAGGATGGCATGGAGCTCCTGCAAAATGCATGATTTTAGTGCTACAAGGACTGTGCTACGTAAGGATGGGGGCTCCCGACTCAAGGGTGTCAATTCCTTGAAACCAAGCAGGATTCTTTTCAAGGTCTAAGCGGCAGTCGAACTGCGCGCCGTACCCATACTTCGAACCCCTATCTAACTTATGCTCCTATTACCGGTCGTGAGACGCGACCCATAGGTATCTAGAAGCTAGTATGATATGCAATGCGTGTGCGGGAAATAAAAGTGCGTAAAGTACATAAGAGAAAAATTGCGGAAAGCGATAAATAAACAAGCAAACAAAGCAAGCGGGAACGAGCCCGAACCCTCTAAGTGTCTCCAGTGGAGTCGCCAAGCTGTGCACACCCGAATTTTAATTTCGTCGAGGCCCGCATGCGCGCGCCTAAATGCAGCGCGGCTTGGGTGTGTCCACCTTTCCAAGGACGCGCGACGGACGCACGTGAGAAGGAGTCGCCACTACCTGTTTACAACCCGAAGGTCGAGGGCCGGTGAGTTGCCCGGGTCTAGGGGTACGAGGTACACCTAAAATGCTAAGGCAATGGTCTGTACGGAACCGAAAATTCCGAATTCGGGGGTTCTATTACGTGTGGGCCAATATCCCACACGTCCTTTCGGTACTCTAGCTTGTCTAGACTTGACATTTTAATTTAATTACTGCTTAATTAAGTTTCACTCATCTTCACGATTTAAAGGACTTACTTTATCTTTTGTTTCCCGAGTTATCACGCAATCACATCAAGGGGGAGTCCTAGACATACCACGAGGATCGAAGAATTATACCTTATGCTAGGAGATTCCTGGGATCGATTAGCTCGGAAGATCCCACGACAACCACGGACCTAGGTGGCCTTCAAATCCAGACTCAACCTAAGCCTAGGTAAATCTCCCCGTCATCTTCGAGCCCCACCGATATTAGCCTTATATCTTCTTGTCTCGCCACCTTTCTTCTCCTCTCGTGAGACATGCAAGAAAACAAGAAGAGAACGAGGAAGAGAAAAAGAGGAAATACAACTCCGAAGGACTCGAGCCAACATGAGACAAGCAAACATCAGAGAAAACAATAGGCGATGATGAAACATGAAATTCGAAACAATCCCAAAACCCAAACAAGTTATCCAATATGATCTATTATATATTCATAACATGTGCGAATTAAATGCAAGAGGCAATGATGCTTGACACACGCAGAAATTATCATTTTTCTTTTTCTGCAAAATGTGTATATATATATATATATGGATTGAAATTATGTTATGTCCGATGCAATAACAAATTTTTTTATAAAATAAATCAATTTACCAAAAATAATAAGAGAGGCATGATTAATTTAATCCTCTTAGTCTAGAATGAAGAAGCAAAACATCCTGACTCCAAGAAACTGAGAACAAGTTCACTTCGTAGTCATCATACGCTCAACGTGTTGCATGCTCAATGAGTTCGAGATTAGCCCCACGTTTAGATTGCGGAACGAAGACATGTGCAAATCGAATAACAACAAAGGTATACATCACGTCCAATCGAATTGAAAAAAAAAATTTATCAGGTTGCCATCACTATCATATCAGTTCACCCAAATAGAGAATTTGGTTCATGATTGAAACACGAGGAAACAAAGGCACACAGGATGACAACTCCAATAAGAGAAAGGTGTCAATTTTTTTTATTTTTGCTGCAAAGCCTTCAAATTAATATTTCCATAAACCAATCCGCAACACAAATAAACGAATAGGCTTATCTAATCATCATCCTAGTCAACGAATCAGATCGAAGAAGCAAAGCAACCTAGGCTAGAGATTTAATTGAGCACAAGTGCAATTCGGTGCTCACCGGCTCTGATTTTAATGCATCCGTTTGTAGTCGCGGCCGCAGGACTTCTTCCTCTCGTCTTGCTTGGCCAACTTTGATGTCCGCGAGGAGAAAGGATAGCGCGAGAAAGGACAAAGGCCAGCAAAAAAAGAAAAAAAGAAAAAATGTGTTAGAGCAGAAAAATTAGTTAAGAGATATGGAGACTGACGTAGAGATGGAGGAGACTTAGCTTTGGAGGTGATCATCAACTCGATGGCGAATGGGCAGTTTGGGCGGCAATGTAACGAAGCACAGCGGCAAATAAAAGTAGTAAGGGAGGTGGTGAAGGGGAGACGATGGTGCCGGTTGTCGGGCTGGGGATGGCCGTGAGTTGAGGGAGCTGTGGGCGTTGTTGTTTTTTTTTTTTGGATCCTGGAATCCCGAGGAAGAAGAGAGGAGAGGAGCTGTGGGAAAAACCAGAGGAGGGAGTTGTGGCGGCTAGGGTTTTTTTCGAGGGAGTCAGCATTTTTAGGAAAGGAGGCAGCTGGAGGAGAGAAGTCAGGGTGTTGTGCTGGCTGTCACCAACAGTCCATGAGCTGATCTGAATATTCCGAATTTTCCTGAATTTCCCATGAACCTTTCGGTCTATCTGATATTTTTCCTTGATCTCTCCATGAGTTGGGAACATCCTCGTAAAATTTGAAGATCGTTTGACCTCGGGAAATTCCCGAAACAATTTTTCTTTGACAGCTGGCCCGAACCAGGAGATTTGGTTATGATCTGTGAGAATATATTTGATTATGTACTAATCTAGCCAAAAATATCTCCTATTTCTTTTTATTTTCTGAATCTTCAGTGAATTATGAATCCAATGACATTGGCCATACTTGAAAATACGAAGAATTGAATTTTTTATGGATTTTTTCCCTCGACTGACAGAGTCTGTCCCGGTTTAACAGTTTCGGGCATGGTGCGCTCAAAAATTCATAACTCTTTCTCCGAATTGAATCTTGGAATGAACGACCCGTCAAATTGAACCTAACTCGATTTCCTAGGTCAACCATATGGAATTCACCCTTTTAGGTTCAGGATTGACCGTGATATGATGCGTCGAATCCCATGCTCGAGCTGTTGTATTCACTGTTTGGGCGCCCCAGCTCCCACGAATTTTATCTTTTTACTCGAAAGGGCTCTCGACGTGATTTTGCATTGAAATGTCCCTAACTCACCAAACCTTGATCTAAAAATATCGAATTTAGTTCTAGGATCCACGAAGATAGTCGTTCTCATCGAAGAAAATGATACAGAGACATGATTTCCCCTTTGTCCACTGCCTTCGATTCGAATATCGATAATTCGTGCCTTACTCTTCGGGATCAATTGTGTGTGCTACAAAATTCCATATGTTGCCCTCGTCATTTTTTGTTAGAGTTGTGGAACCTTAGTCGGGAGCCTTGTTGATGTCATATCCTAGAGCCGGTGGACCAAAATGGGGTGCTGACACTCGGGTTCTTATCTTGCGATGGTTGATATCACAAGATATGGCGGGTTATGCCCTAGATTGGGGCATGATAATTGAGTACAAGAGTTCCCAAATGAATTTCTAGGGTTTGAAGTCGGCATTTAAATAGTGGAAAGATGATATTTTATTCATGATTACATTCCGACTAGTGACTTCGAGAGGATGATTTAAATGGCTTAGGGGGAGGGGGAATAGACCAAGCGACCTCCGATATCCCATCTGTTGGGCTTGTAATCTTAGTTTAACCCAAACTCAACTTGTATTTTCCAAAATTTCATCTAGACTCAACGTCAGAGGGGGTGATAAGATGGTCTTGCATTCGCTTTTATTTGTGAATAGTATAATTTTATTAAAATCAGATGTAATGTGCATGGAGATGGATGCCTTAATAGGCGTCCATTACAACAAGATGAGTGCCTGATGAGGCATACAGTATAATCAGAGGATGGACTGTAATGTCATCCATTATTAGAAGCAAACAAACAACAAATAAAATGAAAATAGATAAAAGTAACTCCTAACCATTTGGTCAAAACTCAACCCAACCTTTAACTAGCCATACACTAAATAAGAAAATCGAGGCACCCCCAGTATGACCACCATGTGGAGTAGCAAGTCGAACATAAAAGGTTCTACAAGCTACGTCGGTAATACGTTGACGATGATAGCCCGAGGAAGCCAAGACTTTTATTGTGAAAAGGGGAAACGATGGCAGCAATGTGAGAGTCCAACACCGATCTTTGGCGTTACGTGTTGAGAAATCCAAGGTTAGTTAGAAATCGAAGCCAATCAACAGGGAGTTCCTACGAACAGATCAAATCTAGTCGGATCTTTTTTTATTTGACCAGGTCAAGGCCGAAAATAACCGAGCCTATCCAGATTGATCCAGATCGGTTCATGTGGAGCAAACTTCGACCTGATGAGGGGAGTCGCCTCAAGCAGCAATAGGGATAGATAGTAAAGATCCAACGGCAACAGAGGAGCCTCTGGGGGACAGAAGGTGCCGTCGGTAAGGCAAGCAGTGGGGAGCGGCGAGCGGCGAGTGTAGAGCAACGGTAGATGGTTGATGGTATTAGCTGCTGAGCTAGAGGCAATAGGTGGAGTGCGCGAGCAGTAACAGATGAGAGCAGGTGTACGATGAACAGCGGCAAATGAGATTGGGTTGTGGGAGGCAGAGACGGAAGATGATGTGCTTCATGATGCACCCCAAGATGCAATCAGATTTGTTTATGGCCCAATGAGACGCTCTAAGGCCATGAAACTTGATGCAACAAGGTCCAGGCCCAATACCATACTTAAGTGCATGGAAATAAGTGGTCAAACACTGGATCAAGTGGAGTAAGTTGCTCATTAAGTGCCCATTTGCATTTTAGACGAATTTTCAAATGTGGCCGCAGCAAGGGAGATGAGCAATTAACACATGAAGACTTTTTGAGATTTCCTTTTATCTTTTTAAGGTTTTTCTCTTTCCCATGTTTGGGAACTAGTTATCTTTATTTTTCAATGCTTTAATTATATATAGTAGTTGTAAGAACATTATATAAACTCTATCTTGAAGACTTTGAATCTTGAGTGAATTGCCTTGTGTATTTCTCCTATCCTCCTTATCTAAACAATTTCGTTGTTTAGTGGCGAAAACCCTGATTCTCATTGTTCATCCTTGAACATGACGAATCAAAATAGTTTTTCTTACTCGTGGCGATTTATCTTATGGAGTGAGTTTAGTTGGTTCTACCCTCCATCCTATTTCCTTATCCATTTCTGATCCGGGAGCTCATCATTTGGTATTAAAGCCAAGGTTCTACTCATTCCTTCACAAAAGAGTGTTGAGCGCAACACGTATAAGGGAGTGTAAACACAAGCATTTGTGACAAAAATTTCAAAAAAAAATTGAAGATACGGCTAAAGGCTACTGGAATAAGGTTCTTGGACATCTTACTCTCAATCAAGTTCAGTTCATAGGTTTCCAACAAAGACATGATGGCTTTTATGAATGTCTGGATCGAGTGACCCAAGCACTCGGAGGGTTGGCTTTACTACCAGCTCCTCTAACTCGAGCCCAACGGTAACAAAAAGGCATAGGGAACAACATTAAGCTGAAGATTCCCCAATTCAAATGCACGAGTTCCCTTGAAGAGTGTTTCGAGTGGGTGCAACGAGTTGAAAAGATATTTGAGTACTACGAGTACTATGAATCTCAAAAGTGTAAGCTTGTTGTCCTTGAGTTCACTGGTTATGCTAATCTATAGTAGGAAAGTTTAAAAGCACAACAAAGGAGAGATGGCGAGAATGAGATTCGTAGTTGGCGGGAGATGAAAAGACTTATGCATAAAAGATTTGTGTCTTAGTACTATAAGCAACAACTTTATCTTCAATTGTAAAGTATTAGGCAATGTAGTATGTCCTTAGAATATTATGTTAGGGAATTCGAGCTACGTGAGTTCTCCCATTCTAAAAAGGGAGAAATTAGTACTACTTGGTGAAATGGGTTCTTTTATAATTAATTTTGAACCATCTGCTAGAGGTTGTAACAATTCAAATTATCCCACTACATCAGGGCCCTTTCGACGTTGCACAAAAGCCATTACTTTACGTTAAGCTAGCACTAAAAAGGCTATTCCTAGTAGAAGTGGTAGAATTATTCCAAGTATTTCAGCTAGAATAGCTATGTACGTTTTCGATAGAGATAACCATTGCGCGTTGCCTAGGGGGTCTAAACAAGGAGATCGTAGATATGATCGAACGACAACCTTTTGTGTCCCTAGAGGATGTGATAAAGCTGGCTATTAAGGTGGGACGGTAGTGGAAACATGGCCAACTAACTACACCACGAATGTGCAACCCGAAACCGGTTATTGCTGGATCCACACCCCAAGGGTTAGCCTCAAGGTGGAACGAGCCACGAAAAGAAGTTGAGGGCTCGCTCAAGTCTCAAATTGAGTCGACCAAGGTAAAGGAGAAGGAGGTTGATCTACAACCCCTAATTAGAGACGAGACATTAAGTACCTTAAATTTTTTGGATTCTAACACGTTACCTTCGAATTCCCCAATTGGCGAGAGGTGACCATCCAAAACCCTCACAAAGTCAAAAATGAAGTTGAAGACTCTATTGAAGAAGTTTGTGGAGTTATTAATAAGGAGAAAATGGAATATGATGTTGAGGGTGAGAAGCTCAGGACTCAGCAAGGCGTGAGTTCATAATCAAAGTTGGAAAAATAGCGGAAGTTCTTGGAGAATATTCCAGAGATACTGATTTCAAACTCTCCAAAGCAAGTGCTGAAGGAACCAATTTTAAGCTCACCCCAAGTGGAACTTCAAGAAGAATTTGCTATTGAAGATCGATCGATAGTGTTTCATCCAATTGAGACAAAGTTTGCAAAGGTGTACATGACTCCACTGAAAAAGCAGCAATTCAGCCAATGAGTTTGTCGTCAACTGTGCGGACCTAAATTTAATATCATCGGGGCCCGCATGCGTGTGACAAATCGCACGGCTTGGTAGTGTCCATCTTCTCGGGGACACGCGACGGACGTACGTGAGAATGAGTCGTCACTTACTGTTTACGACCCGAAGGTCGAGGGCTGTTCAGTTGCACTGGTCTAGGGGTATGGGATACACCTAGTATGCTAAGGCAATGGTCGTGCGGAACCGGAAATTTCAAATTCGGGGGTTCTGTTACGTGTTGACCTATATCCCGCACACCCTTTTAGTACTCTAGCTTGCTAGGCTTGCCATTTTTATTTATTTACCGCGTGATTTAGGGTTGCGCTTTTCTTACCCGTTTGACACCGTAAAGTCGATGAATTGATCGATTCGAGTCAAGAATCCGAGAGAAAAGTAAGTTCGCATATCGAGGAAACGATTCGCTATCCTCGCTACGGTTCGTTGGACTATGGTGGTCGATTCCCCGCGCGAACCGAAGCTGCAAAGCATTAAATCTACTTGTCTTTCGGGTAAGTGAATCGATTCGATCGATTCTACGCTCGAACCTCTCGCTCGCCGATCGGGGATCCTTACAAATGAATGAATAAATGTACAAGTGGAATTTCTTACAATGTACTCTCAAAGAAATATAGAATACAACCGAATAAAGTATATGGATCTCGATCGGTTTGCATTGGGCCAATATTCCTCTCCAGCTGACCCTGAGGTTTTGAATTACCAAAACGAAATTAAGATGCGCGCTCGATGTATGTGGGTGTTGGACCCCGTGCAATGTGTAACCTACAGGTTCAGGCTCGAACCGCAACAAATCAGCAAGTAATAGCATAAAACAAAAGAAAACTGATAAACACCGATGAAAGCTGACAAAAACTGATAAATACAAACAAGTTTGTGTATTATACCGAATTTACATGACTTAATCAGTTATTAACTGTGGTTAATTGACAAACAATTTACCTAACCTAGGCAAGCAGGAGAACATGCTAGGGTACAGTGCTAGGCCGATTATGCATGTGTGAGTTGATTTTAAGACTTTGTTCTATAAATGATATTGCGGTTTCACTGAATATGCTGAACTCATATTTTGACTCTAGATTGGAACCTAGCGTCTCGCCTAGCCATTTTCTAATGTTCGATTAAGTCGAATGAAGGGTTAGTCGGATTTCGCATGTTTTATTATAGAAATACAGATCTAACTACCCGAATCTACGGTAGGATAACGGAAACACTAAAACCGGACGAAGTAGGCTATGCAAATGACACTAGCACCCGAACGGGCTGCCCATCTCCGACCGTGGATCTAAGTGTTTGGATCACCCTAACCCCTAGGGAGTCGGCGATTCACGAAAAGACTATGCCCTTGAACTTAAAAGTGTGTAAAGTATTCATGCAAAATTTGAGATCATGTGACGCGGACTATCGAAAGTCAGTAGCCAGTGCCTATCGATCCATTGGGTCCATCAGGGTCATGCCGTCCCCGAGAGAGCCGAGAAAACGATCGTTCCACCCAAGAGTGGTCTAAGGAAGGTTCGTACAACCCGACCCGAGCCGCCTCAAATCGGGCCCAAACTAGAGTCAAGGTGCACGAGCATTCCCTAGATGCCCATGCTCTGCGTGTTAATTGTCTCGATACTTTCGAAATTGTGGGTTTTAAAAGGGTGTTCCTATATTTTGTGATTCGTCGAAGCTATTACGAATTAATAACCGGTTTGTGCGATTTATTTAAGTCGAATGATTTACTTAACCAAATAATACGTCCTATTTTCTCGTGTGTAAAATTATTAGTGATTATGACCTTGAGCCTTAGAGTACCATGGGTTCATGAAGCAATTTGTGACACGAAGACCAATGCGGGTCCCCGAAGGCCAACATGCCCGGTCAAATGACGACCGATGTGCTCTTGGACCCTCGTGGGCCCAAGATAGTCGCCGATACACAAATCCATGTACATTATTTAAAACTAATGCATTTAACTTACAATTTATCATCTGATCAATACCAAATGAAAAATACGGTTGCATACAATCATATATCGATCATGATTATAACACGTATTTTACTAAGCCGGCGCCGCCATGATCACGATAAACGCATGCAAACATGCAAGCATACACAAACATAATATTTAACGGAATCGATAAAACAGCGCCGACTCATGGAGGCAGAGAAACATAAAAACAAGAATTACCACGTCTTATACACATAATAAGCGAGATAAGAAGTAAAAGAATATGCGTATTGTCGGTCAGGGATCCAAGTGGGGCGGGTTGGAAGTCCTTTTATTATTTTTTTTTGTTAAAATTGCCCAATGACTGAATCGAAATAATTTCAAAAGAACTTGGGCTGATTTGGAAATTCGGCTAAAATCCCGGGGTGATTCGGAACAGCTCAAAAAGTCAGGGACTGCTTTGAAAATGTCAAATTCGATTGGGGACCATTTTGGATTAGTTAAGAAAGTCAGTAGCTGAGTAGAAAATACTAGAAATGGCCCAAGATTAGATTGAAACAGATCATAAAGTTTAGGACGAATTTGGAAAAAAATGAAAAGAGTCATGGGGACTAAACTGAAATAGATAGAAAAGTTTCCTGGAATGATCTGAATTGTCTAGAAAGTTCAGTGACTGAATTGAAAATGCTAAAAGTGGCCCAGGACTATGTTGAAACAGATAGGGGAGTCCTGGACATGCCACTAAGATCGAGGAATCTTACCTTATCCTAGGAGATTCCTAGAATCGGTTACCTTGGAAGATCTCGTGACAACCACGGACCTAGGTGGCCTTCAAGTTGGGATCGATCTCCACACCGTCTTCGAATAATCAGTGAGGGTCACTCCCCTATCTTCTCATACCTCCTCCTCCTTCCTCTCGTTTGGCATGACATACAAGAAAAAAAGAACAAAATGAGGAGAGGGGACAAAGTAGGAAAAGAAAATTCGTGAGGGAAAGAGGAGCTCAAGATGAGGTAGCTGTTGGTAATCGAATAGGGTATGAGCTGGGGAGCTCGGAGAGGCAACAGGGCAAGAGGTCAGCAACGGATTCTCGAGGAGGGGCTCGAGGTGAGCAGTAGCCAGCCATGCACAAACTCAGGGAGCAGCAGCAACTTCACGAAACCTTAAGCAACCTCAGTAACCGGCACAGCAGCACGGAGATTACAAGGAGTCGAGGAGGATGTCACAGCAGTGCCGAGATTGGGCAGCATCGAGGAAGCAATTCGGGGGAACAACACAGCCACGGTGAAAGGGCTCGGGAATATTCATCGTTGAGAATTCGGACCTGCAAAGGAAAACAAACAAACGACATAAAATGTGGTGGGTATTGACCGACCAAGCAGAGAACGAGATAAAATCGAAGGATTGGGACTTAGCTCGAGAGTTTGGCGTGGTTGCTGGTGCATATGCTGCTGGTTACCAGAACCATCCGAGAGCGATCCAGATAGGGAAGTGAAGAGGATGAAGGGTTGTCCATGAGGAGAGGAGGAAGTTCCCGGCGAAGTGATGGTAGCGTGGGCGTTAACGAGAAGCTGAGCAAGAGAGGAACCGTCTTTTTTTTCTCCGTTTCCGATGAAGAATCAGTGAAAAGCAGAGAGTGGATGGCTTGGGATAGAGATGGCAGATGCAGTTGATGGTCGCGTGTTGCAGAGGGAGAAGATGGCATGGGGAAAAGGGGAAGGGGTGGAGTACACTCTCCCTTGCTCAGCCAAAGCAGAAGAAGCAGAGCTATGACCAGTGGTGCTTGGGGATGACCTGAACATCCAAAA
This sequence comes from Punica granatum, assembly GCF_007655135.1. NCBI lineage: Eukaryota > Viridiplantae > Streptophyta > Magnoliopsida > Myrtales > Lythraceae > Punica > Punica granatum. The sequence continues at coordinate 17,462,464 of NC_045127.1, read as the reverse complement.
TTTTTCTGAACTTCTCATGAGCCTTTTGGTCTCTCTGAAATTTTTCCTTGATCCCTACACCAGTTAGGCACATCCTTGTAAAATTTGAAGATCGTTCGACCTCAGGAAGTACCCGAAACAATTTTTCTTCAACAGCTGACCAAAACCGGGGGATTTGGTCCTGATCTATGAGGAGTTCTTCAATTCTGTACTAATCTAGCCCAAAAAAATATCCCATTTTTTAAATTTTCCGAATCTTCAGTGAATTGGGAATCCGTTGACGTTGGCCATGCTTGAAAATACGAAGAATTGAATTTTATATGGATTTTCTCTCTCGACTGGCAGAATCTGTCCCAGTTTAACTATTTTGCGCATGGTGTGCGAATTCGAAGGGGGCTCTTATTCTATTTCTGTATTCTTTCTAGATTCAAGGACTAACTGCTGAATCACAAATAAAAATAAAAAACAAATAAAAAATAGGGAATAGATTCATAGGTTAGCTGCTTTGTAATAGAACTTATGGTTGATAGAAAAATCAAATATTAGATCACATATCAAAAAATCATAACTCCCCCTTCGTATTGAATCTCGGGATGAGTGACCCGTCAAATCGAACCTAACTCGATTTCCTAGGTCAAGCACATGAGATTTGCCCTTTCAGATTCAATATGGATCATGATATGATGCATTGAATCTCATGCTCAAGCTGTTGTATTCACTGTTTTGGCACTCCAGCTCCCACGAATTTTATCTCTTTGTTCGAATGGGCTCTCGATGTGATTTTTATGTTAAAATGTCCCGACTCACCAAACGTTGATTTAAAAATTCCGAACTTGGCTCTGGGATCCATGAAAATAGTCGTACTCACTGAAGAAACGATACAGAGATGTGAGTTCTTCTTTGTCCACTACCTTCGGTTTGAATTTTGATAAGTCGTGTCTTACTCCTCGGGATCAACTGTGTGTGCCGCAAAATTTCATATGTTTCCCTTGCCATTTTTGTTAGAGTTCTGGAATCCTAGTCGCAAGCCTTGCTGATGTCTAGTCCGGAACTGGTGGACCAAAATGGGGTGCTGACATCAACAAAGAAACAAAAAGACGTTGATCTATGAAAAATTACAAGAGAGAGTTTGTAAAGAAAAGATAGTGATGAAGTGGCAAGCTAAGAAGCAGCGGAGCACACAAATCAAGACTAGGAGAAGATCTATGAAGACTCGAGGTCAAGTCTGTTTCCAACAAGAAGGGGATGATATGCTTCATGATGCAGCCCAAGATGCAGTCATATTTGTTTCGGGCCTAATGAGCCGTTATAAGGCCATGAAAATTGATGCAGCAAGGTCCATTCCTAATACCATACTTAAGTACATGAAAATAGATGGCCAAACACCTGACCAAGTAGTGTAGGTGGCTCATTAAATGCCTATTTGCAATTTGGACGAATTTTCAAAATTGGCTGCAGCAAAGGAGATGAACAATTAACACGTGAAGACTTTTTAAGCTTTCTTTTATTGTTTCAAGGTTTTCCTCTTTCCCATGTTTGGGAACTAGTTATTCTTATTTTTCAATGCTTTCATTATATATGGTGGTTATAAGAGCATTATATAAGCTCTACCTTGAAGATATAATTTTCAGATTTGAAGACTTTGAATCTTGAGTGAATTACCTTGTGTATTTCTCTTACCCTTCTTATCTAACGAATTCCGTTGTTTAGTGGCGAAAATCCCGATTTTCATTGTTCATCATTGAGCATGGCGAATCAAAACAACTTTTCTTACTCGTGGCGATTTATCTTATCGAGTGAGTTTAGTTGGTTTTACCCTCCATCCTCCTTCCTTATCCATTTTTTATCCAATAGCCCATCAAAGAAATGGATAAGATAAGGAACAAGGAAATGGATAAGGAAACAAGTAAGAAAAGTTGTTTTGATTCGCCACGCTTAAAGATGAATGATAAGAATTTGGGGTTTCGCCACTAAACAACATAATTGTTTTCATAAGAAGGATAAGAGAAATGCAAAAGGCAATTCACTCACGATTCGAAGTCTTCAAGTCTGAAAATTACATCTTCAAGGTAGAGCTTATATAATGCTCTGACAACCACTAGATATAATGAAAGCATTGAAATATAAAGATAACTAGTTCCCAAACATGGGAAAGAGAAATACCTTGAGAAGATAAATGATAGCTCAAAAAGTATTCATGTGTTAATTGCTCATCTCCCTTACTGCAATCACCTTTGAAAATTCGTCTAAAATGCATATGGCCATTTAATAAGTCACATACTCCACTTTGTCAGGTGTTTGACCACCTATTTCCATGGACTTAAGTATGGTATTGTGCCCGGACCTTGTAGCATCAAGTTTCATGGCCTTAGAACGTCTCATTGGGCCCAAAACAAATCTGACTACATCTTGGGTTGCATCATGAAGCACATCATAAGAAGATGAGCGAAAGGGAGAGATTGGTGTAGGAGTCAAGGGAGCGGGAGAATAGAGGAAGAAGACCAGAGTTAAAAGAAGAGATAAAAGGTAGTGTTGTCCTCAAGTGCTTGCGACGACGAAGCTAGCTAGGGTAACTGGGGTTTGTGGGAAGGATTGGGGGAAGAGAGAAAAGTGGGAGAGGCAAGAATAAAGGAGAGAGAGTTGGCTCACAAGTTGAATCATTTGCCTTCGCTTTATGAAATAGTAAGTTCTATGGAGTTCTATGACAATTGAATTCAAAATATAACTTAATATTTATGGCAAGGAAAAATTAGTGATAAGAGACACAAATTAAACTGGAGAACTGCAAATATTTAGGATCAGAGAAAATTTTGCATTCATCAATTTTACTGATTTAAAAAGAAAATTAACTTATTATTTAAAGACAAAAGTTAGCTTCTTTCCTTTTTTGTTTCTTTAATTTTTTGCTTGATCTTTTGGGTGATTCACATATGAAATCATGTGATTTATTCATTTTCATAAGTAAAATCAAATATTTCAAATTTGAAAAATAAAATCACGTGGTTTTCATTCTTTTCATAAATCAAGCGAATCCCTCAATCTTTCAAATGGGAGCAACATGGTGGAAGTCTTCTAAGTTTGCATTTTTTTTTTAACTTCATATAAGTTTCATTTTGGATTTTAAGCCCTATAACATTTGCTCTGTCACACTTTTGATCCTTTTTGTAATCGGTCACAACAAAAATGTTAATGTAGACTTTACACCGTTAATTTTGTCCATGTAACAAATTATTACTGGCTAAAAATTAAAACCATTAAAAAGTTTTAAAAAATTATCATAAATAAATAATTTTTAAAAAAAAGAAAAGAAAAGGACCCCCAACCCTAAGAGCTAGGTGGTCACCGGGTAGGGATTCCCTTCCGGCCACTACTCCCTCTCGCCGACCTCCAACCTCATTGGAAGCATTGGAGCCTCTAACGAGCTCACCGGGGAAAGGGGTGGCTAGAAAGTTACCCCCTCCCCCTTCCTGGCCACCCCTTCCCTTCTAACGAGGTCACCGGGGGGCGGGGCATCTAGGAAGTGCGTCCTTGGGAGGCTTTGATTACTCCGATGAGGTCGCCAGAGGGGAAGGGTGGCCAGAAGGAGAGCCCGCCAATCTGCTCTTCTCCCCTGTTGGTCAACCACCTAGCACCTCGGGCTAGGGGTTCTCCTTTTTTGAATTTTTTTTTAAAAAAATTTTGGTATCTTTTTCAAATGTTTTTAATTTAGACCAATAATAAATTGCCACATCGACGGAACTAATAACATGAAGCCCACATCAGCAACTCCGTAATAGCCGGTTATGGAGAGGACTAGAGGTGTCTGACGAAACAAACATTATAGGACTGAAAGTTCCAAAATGTAATTTATAGGACTGGAATTCAAAAATGTAATTTATAAGACTGAAATTCAAAAAAGTGCAAACTTATAGGACTTTAACTATATTTCTTAATTTTCCAAATTTAAGCGAGATTTAGGGCAAAAAATCAAAAAATTATAAAAGCAAAGTTAAACTGTAAATAATTAAATATTTTCTGGTAGGCATGGGCAAGATCGAAATTAATTTTTGTGCTCCGCTGATAAGAATTGAAACAAGTCTCTTCGCAGTCCAAGTCGAGGATGTAACACAATGGAGTAGGCTCTCACTTGATCACCAAGAGGTTCCATATTTGATACCCAAGTGGGACTATCCGTATTCCATTAGTAGCTATTAAAAATTATATTTAATTATACTAGATCCACCGGCCTCTTTTGTAACCGAATTTCAGGGGAGATCATCTTCACCAATTGAAGAAATCGGTTACAGATTCCTCCTTAACAAACACATAAAATCGGAAAGATTGATTCCATTTCCGATTCCACCGTGATTTTTTGATGAATCAAATGCACCCTAAGTTGGACTCGAAGTCATATTTAAGTTTGGAAAGACGAGAGACGCTTGATTTGGAGAGGAAAAAAAAAAGAAAGGAAACCGCATGATTTTATTATTATTATTATTATTATTATTACTTTGAAATGTTTAGTTTTATTTGAAAATTTTGAGCAAACTACGTGATTTTGTAATTGATCATTTTCTTTTTCGGGTTGTGTTTTTTAATTTATCATATCTTATCATCAAAACGAGAAAGAAACATAAAAAAGTCAATGCATGATTGAGGAAAAGAAATGGCACTACAAGTGCTCATAGTTGACTATGGGCCACCAGCTGAAGCTGCCCGGTCCAGATAAAAAAGGTAAAAGCTTAGAACGCAATTCATCCATTCCCCCACCACCACCACTTCCAATCAATAAAGCATAGAGAATTAATGACAAAGACAGTCCATCTTTGCTTAAGCAAATGGACTCCAGATGAGGAAATTAATAAGCATATTGGAAAAATTAGCAAAGTGCTCCGACACTGGCAAAAAGAAATCTTTTGGATCCAATTAATGAGAAGTTGATTGTCCTTTCGACTTGATAATTAAGTCATTAATCAGATTAGATGGCAAATGCCGAATAACCTAAACGCGCTTTGACTTTCGGTGGCGTGCGATAACGGATTCGGTTATTTCTATTGCACGTCATCAGTCGTTTCTAGTGTATTTGATTTTAGAATTAAGTATAGTTGAATTTTAATTTTAATTGGGTCGTAATGATTGTGTTATTGAATTATGAGAAAAAGTGTTAAAGAGTAATAAATAGTTGAGAAAATTTAATATTAAAAATTAAATTGAATGGTTAAAAAAATTGAAAAAGTAATAATTGTGTTGTTGACTTTTATTGTGTAATTAATAGAGTTAAAGTTAGAATTAAAATTTTAAAAATCGACCCTAAAACCAAACGGGTTCTATATCTATCTCGCATGGGACGTCAAGGGCGTGACTGAAGGGGGATTCTCGATCTAGCTGAGCGATCAGAGCATGCACCTTCACTCGTCGTGGCAGGCATTTGTCTATGAGAATGCCGGCTGCAACATTGCTAAAGGTTGATCACAATCATGTGATATATATACCTACGATCTGCATATGAAAATTAAATTAAAAATTTCTTGGTTTGGGCTTTAGAATGATGTTGTCACTTCGCTGAACTGTCTTTCTCGACATCTAATTTATTCTTTTTCTCGTGGTCATCGAATCCAAGTTGATCTAAGCTCCACCTTTGTGCGGATATAAACAATGAATCACATGTGGTTCCGATACTTTTCAATCTAAAATGCTAACTAGGGGATCGATGTTTTCTCATTTTTATCATACCAAATGTCCCCTAAAGTGCGGGATTACGTAGGTTTGGTGCTAACGGGGTGTTTCTTAGCCATTCTATGGCCTAATAGGTCGTTAATGGTTTTATCCGTTGATTACCCATTGGTTATGAGTATCTAAGTGTGACAAGCCATTCCGCGTACGCAAACCCTTCTCTACCTTAGGAAATATTACATCAGATAGGATGTTTCCTGTTACGTAAATAATGGCACAATCACGATCAAAATGATGAATTTTTTTTTTTTCAATGTGAACCATGGTATTCGAAAGTCCAATTAAGTTCCGACTAATCCAATCTAGTCGGTCGACCCATTAAAGAGTAAACATTTCTCTGCGTGAATTTTCTGCCATAAAGGATTTCCCTTTTTGCCTGTACCATTAAGCAACCTTTCACGTGCATGCTACTCAATTGGCAGAGGATATTTGTTAGGGTTGTGCCATTGATACGTTGTCCTCTGGATTGGATATATTAAAATCCATAAATTAAGGTCTAAAATTAAGAATTTTTGTTGATACTATCGCATGTTAGATTCTCTTAGTTTTTTTGTTATAATAGACGACATACGAGTGTCATATTAAATTGATACTCAAAATTATTACAACGTTTAGATAATAGAGATTCTCTTCTTGTTTTTGGTTGGGGGGAGCAGTGCTGGTTTCACCGATAATATAGATAATTTTAAAAAATATATGATTTAATCAATAAATCTTTCTTTTACTATCTTTTTGCCAAATCAATGAATCTTTCTTATAATTGAAAGAAAAGAAATCGACTCCTCAAAGATAAAAAAAAAAAAGCATATTATGCCTACAAACTAAAGCTTTAATACGATAATTTATGCTGCGTTTGGTTTCAAAGTATGATTTTAAAATCAGATTTTGATTTTGAAAAAGAATAGTATAAATGATGTCCACCATTTGACTTTGTATGAGTTATTTTGTTTTGTTGTTGAAAAAGAGTGGTATAAGTGGAACCCACTATTTGATTTTGTATGAGTTATTTTGTTTTGTTGTGAGTAAAATTATGTTAGAATTGTGATTTTAAAATCATACTCACAATCCAAATAACCCTTTAAACATTTAGTAATATATCATTTACAGTTCTTATTAAGAAATATTGTAATAATGATATAGCATGAGTTTTTTGACATTTGTCTATATTATATTTTCATTAATTTCCATTAGAGAAAATGTTATGGCCACGGGTGGCAAATCGTGCCACAAGCCATTAATGATGACCTTGATGGAGTGCCCAACACAACATGTTAGCATGATAACTGGTTTCAAAATCTCTACCATGTAGCATCAGGAAATGGCCCCTTTAAAACTTAACGAGGCATTCGCATAACAATGCCATCAATATAAAAGTTTCTGATCAACATTAAAAAAAAAAAATCAGGCATTGTTATAATCGTGAAATTATCTTCAATTCCATATATCAACGACTAATGAGTTAATGTCCGGCCCCATAAGTTAACATTTTATCTGCAATGCACATTGCGCAAAAAGATTGCTACCTATCATAAGTTGTACTAAATTTGGGAGCAATAATTTGACTAGAAAAGTACGGGTGCACCTGAACTATATTACATGTATGATTGATCTATTAAACCCAACGTGTCTCGCCTCTACGGCTCTACCCTTACATTTGTAATGAAGCATGAAGGCCCGTATGATGTTATAACAATATATATATTTTTGTATATTTTAATATTCGAAAATCTAGTATAAATCAATTAATCAAATCGGATCGGATCATTTAAAAAAAATAAAATTCCCCATTGTGAATTTTCTACTTCCAACCCTATAATTCACGTTGGTAAAATACTCTTTTTTCCATCTATAAGGTGCTGGTATTAATTTAAAAAAAAAATTGCAAGGCACGGTGTGCCCCACGCTCCGCTGTTAGGCGCGTGGGGGCCCCTACTCGACATGATGGGCCCACCTTCTCTCATCTTTTCTCTCTACTCCCCCGAGAATCCGAGATTTCATTTTGAAAGGTCTCTCTCTCTCCCCGCCGCCGAATATTCTCCCCATTCAGAAGCAAAGGGATTTTCCCTTTTTTTTCTTTTTGTTTAAGGTGGACGTGACAGCAGCGAAGCATTACACCACAGCTGGGCCTTGGGGGGCCCACTCTCTATTCCAGCGCCGCTCTGTGGGCCCCTCGTCGGCTGTCGGCCCACGCCCAGGCCGCCCACTGACAGCTTTCCTCTCGGGGGCACTTCCCATGAGCTTGCGTTGTGCTTGGTGGCGTGGTTCAAAAAGAATTTTCCCCTTTTTTAAAAATTAAAATAAATTTGGTTCGGTGGGGGGTACAAAAAGAAATCTGATTTTCTTCATGCGAATCTCATAGAGTGCAATGGGAAGTCATATTTAGCAAAATCTCTCATCAATCGACCTCCCGAAAATGGCCCAGCACGAATATAATATGAATGCAAATGAACGCGTCAATCTGGCATACGTTTGACTACCGCGATCAACTGCCTCCAAGACCATATTGAGAACATCGACAGGTGCAGGACGTATTGGAGCTCCACCCGAATCATCTTTCGTCACTGCAGAAGAAGATGGTATATTGACGTGTGTAGTTGTACTGGTTTATATAACATGATTCTCGACGTACATGCATAGAGCTATCAATATAGACCCTACCTTGCCGGGCCCTTTTCATGTATGTGAACGAACATATATATGTTTTTTGGTGGAGTATATGAACATATTTATAAATCAAGCGGTTCTGTTTTTTTTTTTTCCCTTTAATAACTTAGAGGAATTTGTCAGTGAGAAAATTGATTTGATTCCCATGCATGTTTGTGCATATACAATGCTCTCATGTGTTACACGAGATCAGTTGAGGATGCCGATGATGCGTAAACATTTATATATGTCGTATCGTGCCCACTTTCTCTCTCCTGTTCAAGTATTATAGTGATATGAGTGACAAGGATATATGAATGCAAGAGTCACATTTTCATGTTAAATTCACGTCTTCTCCTCACTTTTAAGTATTAAACACGTTAATAATGATATACTTATCCATATACTTATACATGCTTGAGCATATCAATCTGCAATATACAAATTATAGCTTATATATTGATCGACGGTATGACTTGGAACGAGATATAATACTGGATATTTATTTGCAAAGGGAACTTCTTGGATGGATTCATTGGAGAAGTGTACTTGAATGTGAATAATCTGATAATTTCACAAAAATATTTATCAGTTGCATAAAATTGATTAAATTTTTAGGAGTTCCATCTGCTTATATTTTATAAGCAGATAATGTACGCACGGTCAAGAGATGGTTGACTGACTATAGATGATGATTGGTTTGGCAAGTCCTGAATTTCAGGTAAAAGAAAGTTGGAATGGACAAATACTAATTAATGGTCTATCATAGCACTAAATAAGAGCAATCTGTGGGATAATTTTCAATGTTAATTAAGAATCAGAATCACTCCATCTGTATATTGCAAATGTCAAAGAGGTTGGGTAAACAACCACGTTAGACTCTTAAACTAATGAATATATGCATTGGAATTGAAACTTCATAAGCAATTACGCGTGTTAATCAACCCCAGTAATATAAAGTGCTAAAAATTGTTCCTAATTATCTACATAATACTCACATTTAATAACATGCCCTTGGATGTTTGTAAAATTAAAATTTATCTCATTATGAGTTGTTAGGAGAATAATTAGGAGAATTTAACAGAACTTGTATCCAAATTACTGCATGATTTCATCAATTCTGGTTTACTTTAAACTAGGGTTTGATGGTGTTTATTGTCGTTCAAATTTATTGCTAAAGTACTTTACAAGAAAAGTCTATTTTGATGTCGTATTTCAGAAACTCTAACAACCAAGGCAAAAATACAACTATGAGAAAAGAATATGATATTTGATTCTCTTATCTGTTGATTATTATTATGAATAATTTTGAACTTTTCAATTATCATCGAGTACGTTTTCAAAATTAAACCTATTACCTTCATGTAGTTATACATTTTATTTTAGTTTTTTATGAATACCATAACATATGATTTTTATGTCACACAAAGACATCGATAAAATTGGAACATAGATTTGTTCATATTCTTTAAAACGTAATGACCAAATTATTAAATTATAATACACAAAAATTATTTATTAGTATATTAACGACATTAATTATATACATATACTTAAATGCTGTAATTATAAAATAAGTGCCAAAAGCACATATAAGAAATTTATTTAATATATCTTTTCAGTTATTATTGGGTACAAGTTGTATCCGAAGCGTTTCCTTGAAAACAAAATTAAGATTTCATAACTTTTTACAGAATGTAAAATTATTTAATTACACTAAAATATTTAATGCATAATAAATTTATTAATTATTTTTTACTATATGCCTATTAAAGTTATATTCACTCGTTGCAGGCTTTGTTTCAATATTATTTAGTTGTTTCATGACTTATAACAATTAATTTGCAATGTTCTACTAATATAATCTTATTAAAATGAATTAATAAGTGTCGCCGAATGAAAGGATGTTAATAAAATTCTCAAATTTTCGAAATTTGTACCTCTATGCATTTTATGAATAGAATTTTCGAAGAAATTAAAGTACATATAGTAGTTTTAAAAACTGTTATCAAAACTTGAGTCATTGAAATCTTGGAGATTAATTTCTTTACTTAAAATTTTCAATTAATGTAATATTCATTGTAATTCTGTTGCATTTTCAATATCTACGAAAATAATTTTATGAATCCAATTTTATTTATTACTTTTTAGCAATATCTTATATATTCTCTATGGTTATATTTTCATTTTAATTTTTTTTTATTTTTTGTTGTAATTTAGCATCATCTTTTAACGTTTTGATTAGAAACGCCGGGATGTCTATGGGCCAGTTGTCCCTTCTGTTTTTTTCTTCTTTCTTTTTTTGTTTTTGTTTTTGTTTTTAAGTACTGTTGTTATCATCTTTCATGGTCGATTAGTCTTATAAATTTTTTCCTTTCCAATTGTAATTTGGTTCATTTATATATAAAAAATTTAATTCCCATTTGTCATGTGATTCTCTATTTTTGTTGATTCTCTAATAGTCACTCTTTGTTTATAATTTTCTTTTAATTATTAAGTGATTTAGTTACTTTTGTAATTATATATTTAATTTCATTTATTGCATTCAAATTAATTTCCATATATACTTAGTAAATTTTTTATTTCCGCGAAAATTCAATTAATTTATTTTGACTTGTCCAAGTAAATTAATTTAAGCACATTTAATATTATTCAAGTGTTTTTTTTTTGGTAGATGGATTAGCATGTATTAATCAGTACTTAACTAAGGTTCGCCTCCAAAGGATGGCTAGTAGAAACAGAGGGGGGTTTTACACACCCCTACAAGGTCAGCAAACAGAACTTCTTGCACCCCAGCTGGTGGGTTAACAAAATAAACTGTGTTCTGAGTAGCATATAAGTCGTCTCTAGCCAAACAAGCCGGGTAATCCGCTACCGAGTTAGCTTCATATTAGATATGCATCATCCTTAGACTCTTGAAGTGCAACATCAGAATACTGCAATCCGAAATTAAGGGCATTAGAACAAGATTATCATTAATCGAGAGGCCTAAAATAGGTCATAAACTACCCTGGAATCCAGAGCTCTACTTCGAGATTGTGAATGCCCATGTCTCTTGTGAAGAATAGCCCGTCTCTACTGTAAGTGTGAAAATCATCTTCCACGCCATTGATTTGTTTTTTTTTTTTTTTTTTTTTTTTTCAATTTTTGGAACACCAATTTAAACAATCTTTTGTTCACTCCTTCACGTGAAGACTAAAATAGTACTGAATTTCATGCCATTATTTTTTAACGGAAGATTGTCTGCTTGTATGAGGCATCGTACCTCGCCTTGAATTGATAAAAAATTTTGTTTCTTTAATTTGGTGTGAGATCATTTTCATCTATTTAATAATAGTCATAGTAATAATAATTTTATTAAGATGAATCAACCGAAATTTTTTTTTTATTAAGATGATGATAAATGTCCGTTACGTCGACGAAATGATAAATGGGACCAGAGCCTGACGCTTCCGCTTTCCCAAAGAGAATGTTTCCTTCCTCCTTTGATCCGCCCGAGAGAGCTTCAGCTCCCACGCCGAAGGCAGCACCACACGCGTCACGGCGTCAGTGGCCGACCCGAACGCAGGAATATTGATCATGGAGAACAATTTTATTTTAATTTGCAAAAGAAGGAAAGATGAAAAAATAAATTAAAAAAAGCAAAAGGAAAATTAAAGAAACTCATGGGAAACAACATCATCCTAAGAACAACAAAAGGTGAAATGCAATGCTTTACTTTTGGCAAGCTCTACGGTGCAATCAATAAAATTATTCGTATTATATAATCACATAAATTACTAAATATGTGAGTAAAAGTTAAATATTTTAATAAGAAGTTATGTGGAGTTTTTAGAAATCAGTGTATCTTTTTTCGAGAAACGTGTAATTTACTTCAGAATTTGCGTAAATTTACCTCTTGGTTAGTAATTTACTTCTTTTATTAGTAATTTAGCAGAAATTCATGTAACTTACTACAAATTGGAGTAACTTATTTTGATTATATGGTGCAATAAATTGCACGTTAGAGCTTGCCCATTACTTTTTCGTTTAGAAATTAAGGGATTCTAAATTTGATAATTTCCTGGTGGGATTAACTCAAATCCTTTTATTTAAACTTCTATTTCCTCATATTTTGTCAGTAAATCTTTTTTATAACCGAAAACAATATCATTCTATGGATTGTTAAGAGTTGCTCTTATGATGTGCTGGAATTGAAGGTCTAAGTCTTCTAGAGGTTTTAATCTAGCCTTTAATATTTTGATCGGTTGAGCCATGACCCAACTAGGTCTTCGCTCGATATTATTAGACTGCTGTGGACAATTTAGATTCACGCAGGGGAATTTACAAGTAGGGTCCCATGATCCTTCTTCCTAGCTAGTATTTACAATGGAAATGACTAATGAGCGATTGGCAAGGACCAATGCCCGGATTAAGCTGTTTATTAGGTTTATAGTGGAAGGAGGGCCGATAGAGATTGCGACAAGGCAAAGGCGCCAGTGCCTTTTCTATATTCCAATACGTGTAATGTAACTATACATGCGTGTCTACTGCTAACCGACAAAAAAAGGTCAAGCCACAATTTCAATAGTAAACCTAGTCACAACATAAATGCCCATGGTTTTAATTCGATCATACATCTCCACCAAAGTATGGTACTATATTTTGAATTGTAAATGAGGGTCTATTAACATGATTAATTTGATCTATCTAACCTTCGAATATCATTGCTCTGTTTATAAGTATAAATATCATAATTTTCCCTTATGTCCGAGTATATATGCTACTCACTTTTTTTTTTCAGCGTATACGATTTGTTATTCAGAAATCCTTGGTAAATTCAGGCATTTACGACGTACCTAAAACCATCACGTCGTGAATTTTTTCCATTTACAAGATTCGAATTTGATAGTTTATCAAATGGGAGCAAACGCCGAACCATCTGAGCTAAATCACATGGTAAAAATTGAAATTAAAATTGTTAAACTAGTGCTCAAAAGAAATTGTACTTGCGCATGAGCTAACCGATGTGTCTAATAAATAAAACTATAGTTTCTAACCAATATGAGTTTGTTTAAGCAGTTCGGTATTTATTTCGCTTGAGTAAGGATATCGGTTTGAGTCCTCGTAAATGCAGAAAATCCATATTGGAGGAATTTTACCTTTTAATGGGGCGACCCAGCTCGACCGGATTAATCGAGACCCAATTGGACTTTCAGATATTATGATTTATAAAAAAAAAATTAAAATTTCTTCGGCCAAAAGAAAATCAATATTTCCAATAAAAAATTAATATTTAGTAATTTTTTTTAAGCCGGCCCAATAAACAATATACACAAAAATAAGGTATCGGAAAAAAAAAAGGAAAGAAAAGAGGAAGGAAAGGGGAAATTGTGGCCGCTGCTTGGGTGTAAAGTTAGAAGGGAGTCCTCACGCGTGCCGGGTGGGGAGGGCCCACACTTGTGGGCCCATCCCCACCATCCGCACCCGAATTGGGAGAAGATATTGTCCTCTGTCGTCGACCACACGCTACCAAACATGGGCTCACACGTGTCGGTTCACTACACGCCTCCCCGACCAAAAAGTAAAAAGGCCAAAATACAATACTAAATTCAATTATCTTTTTCTCCCCCCTTTTTTTTCCTTTCTAATTAATTTTCTTTTTTCCAATTAGTGGCGCCGAATTTTCTAATTCACTGGCGTAAGTGGCGGGGCATGTTTGCCGCTTTTACCAGCTCATGTCCATTGTCATAGCCGTTGACACTTAAAAAAAATGTGTGTAATAAATAAATTTATTGTTATAGAAAATAATCTAAAATTGAATAAATAAAAGAGATTCAATCTTGCTTTTTCGATTTTTTTGTTTTCCTCTTTTGTGTGGGGGTGTTGTCTTTTGAGTTAAGCCATTGATGTTGCTAGCTGCCTTATCTTCTAAGTTTAGATTATATTTATAATGATCCGGTAAATCCTGCTTTAATGGCGCACTCAATAGTTAATTTAGTTTCATTAGATTTTACTTCCTAAATTATTCCAAGCGGGTGATCCAAGTGGCAGAGGAGAAACAACTAATGACATTTCAACCGCGCCATATCTAGCGTCATGTTTGTATCACCATCAAGAGAAGATTGCATTCCACATTACTATTTATTCTTTCTAATTTATGTTGCAATAGTCCGAAAGAGGAATTTCAATATCTAACCCTCTCCAATATGCCGACTTTTTGCGTATCAATTCATATAATGGAAATGATAATAATATAACATAACCACATTCTTTATATGCCATATGAGGGAGTTATGTTATTGTTAGTGTTTGTTTATGAATGCACAAAATGGTAGAATCAACCCTCCACTTTGACTTGGTCTAATAAGCCAATATTGTTGATTTTTAACCCATTTGAGTAGTGACTTGTCAACCAATGAATACTTGTTCAAATTTTTGAATATTCGGTGGCAATTTGAGAAAGAGGCCAAGAAAACTTTGATTTTTGAAAATTTTGGGGTTCCCTTAAAGGACTTTGCATTGACTGGCTACATGGGTAAAATTTCATTGACTTTTAGGATTTTGATGATATTCCCTTGTAAAGAAGTGTTTTTTAAAAGGTGTGTCCCTTTGCAAGGTATCCTATGGTTAAAGTTAGAAAAAGGAATCCCCGGCTAAAGTTCAAGTGTGGCTCATGTGAAATAGGGCATCCAAATCTTTATTATTTGTCTAAACTTTATTTTTATGTTTACATAATTTGAGCTGAGTTTCTGGCGTTGCTATCATGAATTTACCATACTATGCCCTCGCAAACATTATTGGACAAGCTCATTAAGGTAGATTTCCAACCTTTCCTAGGCCAGTAGCCCATCTGTGTTCGCGAGCTAGCGATTTATCATTTTATATAATTTCACAACAGAACAACTACTCTTGGGCGAATTCCGCCTTATAGGGAATTATGGCCTATTGATATTGCAAATAACACTTTTTTTGTTGCCCAACACGTTATGCTCTTCCCTTGTGATTTGTTTGGTAACTTCTTAAATTTGAAATTTTAGGGAGTAATTTGACAAAAATGAAAAGCTTACTGAGTGACATGTATAATCACCAAAATGTGGGGGAATGACTTGATACATATTGCAAGATTAGGGAGTGACGTCATGTTTCTCCAATCCTCAAATAACGAACGTCTGAATGCACGCGCCTGAAATGAATTGGAAAGAGCTAAAAAAATTAATTTCTTTTTATAATAGAAACAAACAGCAACTACATAAAGCAAGCAAGGGGGAAAAAGCAGCACATAAAAGAGCTGGGGATTAACCCCCACTTGTTAATTAATTATAGCAAATCATAGTTTTTTTGGCATAGTTTTCTAAGATAATTGTAAGAATTAAATGAAGAAATAACCAAAATAAAAAAAAGAAGTGAGCTTTTTTTTGTCGTTTACAAAGGAAGTTAGGTTTAATATAAAAAAATAGAAATTGGACATTAAATTTTATTATTATTAGACAATGACTTATTATATCGCTATACTTTTTTTTATTATCAGAAATGAGGTTTTTTAATAATAATAAGTGAAAAGTGGGAATTTTGATTGATATGATTAAAAGAAAGGGGGAAAAAAAAAGAAGACAAAACCAGGAAAGGAAAAATTATGTGAAAACAAAACAGAACATCCTCTTTGGTCCTCTCCAATCCTGTCTGGTAGTTGGGATCTCTCATCTCTCTTCTTCCCTCTCTCTCTCTGTGTCTCCCCAAAATCCCAATCCCCAATATATCAGTCACTTTCACTCCCCCATTCTTAACGTTTTACTTGAAACAGAGAACAGGGAGGCGTTTCCTCCGTCTCATCTTCACTACCTCCAACTGGCTCAACTGGGCAGCACTGCAGCTCTTGATTCCTCAGTTTCATGTGTAAAGTGCAGAACTTTGAGGCCCCGAGCTCTGCCGTCTGCTGCCTCTCGAAGAAAGGTCTTTGGTTCTCCGGTTGATTGGGGAAAGGGGTGCCTGTAAATGGTGATGAAACAACAGAGGGTCTCTGTCTGTCTGGTTCTTGGGCACTGACGGCGACTCTCTCATCCACCCCCCCGTAAAGTTCCAGTCGAAGGTAGTGAAAATGTTCGCTTTAAATGGTTGCTCAGTTTCTCTTTTGCCCATTGGGGATCGGGTTGTAGCTCAACCTTGTGTTCGTGTTGTTGGGAAAATGTTTTCCTTTTCACTTGTTTTCCACCGTTTTCTATTATTGGCTGAGGAGTTCTTGGTATCAATTTTTTTTTTTAAAGTTTTCGGACTTAATCGTCTTTGGAGTTGTTTGTCCATGAATTTTTTTTTTCCCCTCCCGACGGACCCAGAGAAACAATGAGTTCTTCCCAAAAATATTCTAGATTTTCAGAAAACGATGATCCTGTATAGATATGGGTAGTTATGTTGTGCTACGGGTGTGAGTCGATATCGAGTTTGAGACTCAAGAGTTTTTGTTCTTGATTTCCTCTGATATATATGGACATGGAAAACCTCAAATATTGGATCCCTACAAAAGAAAATCCAGAAAAAGTAATGGAAAAGTCTTCATCATGATCATATCCTTGTTTTTGAGAGGAAACATGGGATCTATGTGCCGACATAAATTGCTTCAACTCAAATTCTTCTAGGTCTTTGTGAGGAATCTTCGAGGATATGCTTGATATGGAGACACATCCTAGTTCCTGTTCTTACCCCTCTCATTGAAGAGTCTGTCAAGACAAAACGTGTCCTTTGATGTTCCAAGTTGTTTCGTGTGACTTGTGTTTGTTCTCTGTAAAATTATGAGAAATCGGTCTGTTTGGTTGTCGAAAACTGTCCCAGATTCGGTCATGTTTATCCTCAGGAGATATGAAAAAGATAAGGGACAAGTATGCACTTGTCAATGAAGTAGCCAAAAACTTCTTCTACTTTTTGGAGAAATTTGTTGCAGAAAATTGTATTCATTCTTGTAAGAAGATGCACAACTGTGGGCTTGCTCCAAAACCCAGCTACTGAGCTTTGAAATGAAATATTTTTGTTTTGTTGGTCGAATTTGAAAGGATGATGGCGGTGACTTCATCCTGTAAGGATGGTGGGCACAAGATGGCGATGGACAACGGGAAGTACGTCCGCTACACTCCCGAGCAGGTGGAGGCGCTTGAGAGACTGTACCACGAGTGCCCAAAACCGAGCTCCCTCCGAAGGCAACAGCTTATCAGGGAGTGTCCAATCCTCTCCAACATTGAGCCCAAGCAGATCAAAGTCTGGTTTCAGAACCGAAGGTATAACGTCATTGATTTTAACATCACATGATCTCCGTTAAGAGCCTTTTTTGAGGTTCTGGGAGATTGGAAGAACTTTCGAGTTTTCTATTTTTGTCCTTTACATAGAAATAAGGAATTAAATTTAAAGTCTGTCTAGATTGCACTTTACTCAGTTATTCGACGTGGTAGATGATAATGTCCATTTAACTGCAATCTGGAATATCTTTTCTTTCAACTCTTCTTTCCTCGGTAGGAGAAGAATGAAATCCTAGAAATCTGAGAACAGTTTTCCAGAAATCGATAATATGCAAACAACAGGTCTAGTTACAATTGTTTTATTATTTTACTTTCTCTCAGTAATTTTCTAACTTGGGGCTTTTTCTATTTTGCATCTCTACTTGAGCTTTACATTTTTGCTTAAGAGGTTCTTAGAATCTGAAGATTATCTGTTTCGGTTTTTCTGTATCTTGTAGATGCCGAGAGAAGCAGCGAAAAGAGGCGTCGCGTCTCCAAGCTGTGAATCGGAAACTGACAGCGATGAACAAGCTCCTGATGGAGGAGAACGATCGGCTGCAGAAGCAAGTTTCACAGCTCGTCTATGAGAACAGCTATTTCCGACAACAGACACAGAATGTGAGATGCCCATCTTTCACTCCGCAATATATTGTTAAAATCAGTTGTTTTGTGGGTATAACTTTTTCCTTCTGATTTTTGGAAACTACTAAACTAAACTGCCATAATATCTTTATACCTGTGGGATGGAAGTGTCTGCGATTGGAATGTCCAAAATGAAGCTAGACTATGCTGTATAATGATTCCGTTCTGCTCTTTTTCTATCCTGTCATTCCAATCATGCAGGTAATACAGTTGTTCAAAAGAAAATAAATATGAAAGCTCTGAATAAAGATCAATTTTGTCCAACTGATCTCATCGAGCAATTAACCATTCAAAAAAGGCTTTCTTTTCAAATCAAAAAACATTTAGGTGTAACTTCTAAGAGTTTTTTTCTTTTCCCCCGAAACAATAGTGTAGTCATTACAAAACTACCAAAACATTTGCAGTAAGGCCATGTGTGCTATGGAAGATCGAGTAAACCTTGAAAAGTGAGCGCTTTGATAAATGAAACTATTCGACATTGCGATTACCCTTCCGTTCATCTGTACCAGATTCAACAGAGTACTGCTTCAGAATCGAGCACATATGTCAACAAAAGCTTCATCAAATCATGTATTCAGCAACATATGCTTAACATCTCATTTCCTCTGTCTTACAGGCGACTCTCGCTACGACAGACACAAGCTGTGAATCAGTTGTCACAAGCGGTCAGCACCACCTGACTCCTCAGCATCCGCCAAAGGATGCAAGCCCTGCTGGGTTAGTTTGCATTACTTTTCCTCTCTCGAGACCGATCAGATGTTGAGTTTTTTGTGAAGTCTCTTTTCATTATTGTGGTGATGAAACAATTTTATAAGATGATGTCATGTTTTCTTTTTTCCAGACTTCTGTCTATTGCAGAGGAGACTCTAGCAGAGTTTCTCTCAAAGGCCACTGGAACTGCTGTGGAGTGGGTCCAATTGCCTGGGATGAAGGTAACTTAATGCCGGCTTTATCTCATTCTGTAATATATTGCCACATTCCGTTTCATCGTCTTGCAAAATCTTTATATTGTGCTCATTCGCCTACTATTCTCGTTAAGCTCCAAAGTGAATCTGAAGCATGTGCATCTTCAAAAAACTACACAATACTCGCTATTGTTTATAATTATCATATACAAATGATTCCGTGTTTCGCCTTTCCTCGGAAAATGCAAGAGAATGTCGCATGCTTCTGCGAGTGCCATGTATAGGAATTGTGAAATGTGTGATTTTTCAGGAGCCCGAGTTAAACTATACAATTGTTTATGCTGGTTTCTTTCTCTCCTCCGATTAACTTCCCCCAATACATGATGCTTTTAACAAAAAGCAATAGAAAAAATAAATTAAATAATAAGAACTATAAATAAATAAATAAATAAGCATGACCTGCTTTTCTAGTGCATGTTTTTCTTTTTCAATGAATTTGTCAGAACTCTTAGGAATTTAGAGAATGAATCAGCTGCTGTTATTATCTTCTAATTATTTTCAAATAATTATTTTAGTGTTTTTATCTTAGAGCACTGTAGTTCTAATAACTACCTGTGTGCAGCCTGGTCCGGATTCCATTGGAATCGTTGCTATTTCTCACGGTTGCACTGGTGTGGCAGCACGTGCCTGTGGCTTGGTGGGTCTCGAACCGACACGAGTAAGTCCCTCGATCACTTCTATACACTGTTTACTTTTATTTCTATGTATTCATTAAGGACTCATTGAGAATCCCTTCCCGGACAGGTTGCAGAAATCCTCAAGGATCGGCCCTCATGGTTCAGAGACTGCCGAGCCGTGGATGTGCTGAACGTGCTGTCCACTGGAAGCGGTGGAACCATCGAGTTGCTCTACATGCAGGTACTCCGTCAGTGCTTCCCCTCACTTTATGTATGAGTTGCTCATGAACTGTTATTGCTAATTGAGTTTCCGTTTCTGTGGTTCCTTTGCTCTATATAGCTCTATGCCCCTACCACTCTGGCTCCAGCTCGTGACTTCTGGTTGCTCCGATATACATCTGTTATGGAAGATGGAAGTCTCGTGGTATGCACTTCTTGCATTTCCAATAATATTCTTATCTGACATGATATGTTTGTATGAGGTTCCCCACGTATTGAAATTTTATTAGATCAGGGATTTCTATTTTGGGTTCTTCATTTTTCGTCATTTCTTTTAATCAGAAAACCAAAGGTGACCTCATCCTCATTGTTAGGGGTGCATTTTGATGATTAGCCTTTCTTTTTTCACTCAATAGCCTTTGATGCAATGTTGCTGTTTTTGACGTCTTACCTCAGGTCTGTGAAAGATCGATTAACAACACGCAGAACGGTCCGAGCATGCCTCCTGTTCAGCATTTTGTGAGGGCTGAGATATTACCGAGTGGATACTTGATCCGACCCTGCGAAGGGGGAGGGTCCATCATCCACATAGTTGATCACATGGACTTAGAGGTAAGAATTTTAAACTCTCTTTCACTATTTCAATGCATTCCAATTTTCTTTCTTGGCAAATTTACATTTTTCTTTTCTTTCTTTTGGGGAATAGCCATGGAGCGTACCGGAAGTATTACGCCCACTTTACGAGTCATCAACCTTGCTTGCTCAAAAGACAACAATGGCGGTGAGCCATCTCCCCCAATCCCTTTTGAAGGGTTACATTGTCTTATTTTTTTTCAATTTCCACTTTATTTGCCCGCATGTGTTCGTAAAAGTTTATACTTCATTATTCCTTTTGCAGGCTTTGCGCCACCTGAGGCAGATTTCTCAAGAAGTTTCACAGCCAAATGTCTCGGGATGGGGGAGAAGACCCGCTGCTCTACGCGCATTAGGACAGAGGTTGAGCAGGTATGTGTTTCATTGTCCAACTCATATTTTTGAGAACCAGGCTGGACATTGAACTGACCGAGATTCAAAGATCCGGCCAGACGTTCTTATAGCAAGAATTGTTAGTTTCAATGGGTTTGCTTGCATACCAAGTGGCCAGACTGGTCCGATGTCTGATCTGGTCCAATGTCCTAAATCTGTGCTTCCACCTCAGAGTTTCAATCAGGTCTATTGATGCGTGGAAATGGAACTTGCATCAAGCCTATTATTCCACCCTCACTTATAATTGAACTGCATGTAATGGGCCTAATTTTTGTGTAGGGGATTCAACGAAGCTGTTAACGGGTTTACGGACGATGGGTGGTCAATGTTGGAGAGTGATGGCATCGATGATGTCACCCTGCTCGTGAACTCATCACCAGGAAAGATGATGATGGGCACAAACCTTTCTAATTATGCCGCCGGCTTCCCTTCCATGACAAGTGCTGTCCTCTGTGCCAAAGCTTCAATGCTACTGCAGGTGAAAACCTCGGTCTTCGTCCTCTCAGGAGGCTTGGATTCTTTTGCGGTCAAGAGTAAAACTGAGATTTCATGGCGTATTTTAAATATGGAAAATCTTTTTGGATTTTGCCCTACTGTGAAATACAAGAAAAAGATTTCATTTGGATTTTCTTATTCTAAATAACCAAAAAGGCAAATAAATTCATAAAAGAGAAGGTTTCATTTGGATTTTCATAACATCTGATCTTATGCTCTTCCTCAAACATGTGCAGAACGTGCCTCCAGCAATACTCTTGAGATTCCTGCGAGAGCATCGCTCAGAGTGGGCAGACAGCAGCATTGATGCTTACTCTGCTGCGGCCATTAAAGCAGGTCCTTGTACCTTGCCTGGGCCTCGACTCGGTAGCTTTGGGAGCCAAGTTATCCTCCCACTTGCTCAGACAATTGAGCATGAAGAGGCAAGTTAACTGACTTGTTCTTGTTGGGATTGGAAATGAAAAGGTGTTCTTTTCACTATAATAATTTAATGCCGTTTTGATTGTTGGGAACAGTTTATGGAGGTCATCAAGCTCGAAAACATGGGCCATTATCGGGATGACATGATCATGCCTAGCGATGTCTTCCTCCTACAAGTATGGAAGCAAAATCCTCTCCTCTCTTTTTTCTTTTCTGTTTGGTGGATATAAATCCTCTGTTTTCTTTTCTGTTTGGTGGATATAAAAAATTTTCTTCTTTACATATACCTTTGAAATGTTTTACTAACATGTGTCTTTTCTTTAGCTATGTAATGGAGTAGATGAAAATGCCATCGGCACCTCTGCGGAACTCATATTTGCCCCGATCGACGCATCATTTTCTGATGATGCACCCATAATTCCTTGTGGCTTCCGCATCATTCCTCTTGATTCAAAAACGGTAAAGCATCTATACCTTCTAGGTTTAGCTAGAGCCATTCTTCACAAGAATTAGTTTCCGTCTAAAGGAAAAGCAATAGAACCAATATTTTCATGAAAGCTTGGATTTTCTTTTTTTTCTTTTTGCCTTTTTGAAAAGAACTATACTTCTAATAGTTCT
The DNA here is from genome assembly GCF_007655135.1 of Punica granatum. NCBI lineage: Eukaryota > Viridiplantae > Streptophyta > Magnoliopsida > Myrtales > Lythraceae > Punica > Punica granatum. Next base: position 17,439,886 of record NC_045127.1, on the reverse strand, counting down.
CCAAAACTGACCATAATTTTACGTAACCTGTAGATTCCCTTCTAAGCCAACATTTTATTTGATATGTGCAGGACCCCTCGAGTCCGAACCGCACACTGGACCTTGCTTCTGCTCTTGAGGTTAAGCCACCAGGAAACAAAACGTCAGGAGACAGCACCGGTAATGGAAATGGGAACTCCAAATTTGTCATGACAATAGCATTTCAATTTGCATTCGAACTGCACCTCCAGGAAAATATTGCGTCAATGGCCCGTCAATATCTCCGGAGCATCATAGCATCTGTCCAGAGGGTGGCTCTGGCTCTTTCTCCTACGAATATCGGCTCTCAGGTGGGCCTGAGGCCACCTCCTGGCACTCCTGAGGCTCACACACTCGCCCGTTGGATCTGCCAAAGCTACAGGTGAATTGATGTAACTGATCAGGACTGGATTTCCTTTCCTCATTCTTTCTTCATTTGTTACGAGTATCACAAAAGTGATACTTCGTCTTACAAATCAATAAACTACACGATCAATGATATCTTTTCTTCAAGTATTAAAATCTTACTCTAGTAATTTTGTGACAGGTGCTACTTAGGTGCAGAGTTACTCAAGAACGAAGTTAGTGACTCATTGCTCAAAACGCTATGGCATCATTCAGATGCAGTCATGTGCTGCTCTTTAAGGGTAAACTGATGTGCCGTTTTCTTTCACTTGCTTAAATGGTTTTGACCTCATAACAGTGCAATTCTAACTCACGTTTCAAAATATATGTCCAGGCTTTGCCCGTGTTTACGTTTGCCAATCAGGCAGGACTTGACATGCTAGAGACAACCTTGGTCGCTCTCCAAGACATTACCCTCGAGAAAATCTTTGACGAGAATGGAAGGAAGACTCTGTGCTCTGAATTCCCCCAGATAATGCAACAGGTACAGGGAAAATGACCCAATCAAACTTCTTTTAGTCTACGCAGCCTATATGTTCGTTTATCTCTGATAGGATATTTTATCATCGGAACGTATGTTGCTATGTCTTTCTCCAACAGGGTTTCATGTGCCTCCAAGGTGGAATATGCCTATCAAGCATGGGAAGGCCGGTATCATACGAGAGAGCAGTGGCATGGAAGGTTATGAATGAAGAGGAGAATGCCCACTGCATCTGCTTCATGTTCATCAACTGGTCGTTCGTGTGAACATTTTCCCTCACAAACCAATCAAATTCCCAGCCCGAGTTTCAATTCTCTTTTCCTTTTGGGAATAGAGGGAGATCCCAATTTTTTGTCCAATTAGCTAGTATGCCTTGCAGGTTGCTGTCTATACAATACCCCTAATTTATGAAATTATCTTTCTTGATGACTTATGGAATTATCTTTCTTGATGCTTAAACATAATCTTATAGTCTCACAGTCGACCCATCAACTCGCTTCTCTTTCTTGAATTGTAGGCTCATATTGATTTGAAGGCTTGAATTTTGAACATTTTGCGCCCTGATATCATGTTAAGTAAACGGGAGCTAGTGGTTGAAGAAAACAAAATGCGGTTTGTAATATCTAACCCGTTATTTAGTAGAAAGGTGAAAATCCATTGGAAAGTTTTAAGACCTAAACTAGTGTAGTTCGGTCAAGGCAGTTATTTGGTAGTCTCGCAGTACTGTACTTAACTCTCTTATAATGCGATCAGCTATAAGATACATGAAGTGCTATCATAATACAACCGGTGTTCTCTCCGATCCTTTTTTACTTCTATATACCATTGACTCGAAGATATGCTCGAAGCGTTTTGAGGATCATATAGCCCTAGCTAAACATGTGTATAATTACTGAAGTTAATTTCCGCCACAACATACTTTAGTCTATACATACAGCTGTACGACCAAACCCTAACCCTAGCCCAAGTTCTTGCGATGTGCTTAATCCACCATCCTCTGGTCAGTGACTTCTTGTGTGATGGCCGGGATACAACTGGAGCTTCTAGCTAGGCCACCACCCAGCTTCTTTGGGCCGGGGCCTTTGGGGCTCATGGAGTTAACTCTCTTCTTCAAGATCTTCCTCATAGCCTCGGCTTGGGACAAGACGGGGTATGCCCTTCCGATCCGATTGAACCTTTGGCAGGCGCTGATGTGCTCTTCTAGGGCAGCTTCCCGATTTTTCCCTCCCCTTCTCTGTATCCTCTCCCTGACAGCCTCTGCACAGAGCCCGCACACGAGTTTGCTGGAGAACTCCTCTCGCACCCGGCTTATGTACTCGGGCGTGCACTCCTCGGACATGCCACAACACTCGCACTTGGCATCCTCGACCTCCGATATGGGTGGCAGCTTCCCGGTATCATCAAGCACCACCTTTTCTTTGTTCAGCTCGGTGGAGATGTCAGATATGGTCCTTTGCAAATTCTCAAGTGATAGCTTGGGAGGTTTTGGACGGGAAGTATCGCCATGGCAGTCTCTATCGACAGGGTTATACGAGCCCATCGGGGTTTCTCGATTTGGTGCCATGGGGGGATCAGAGGCTCTAGGAATCAGTTGGGGTTATACAACTGGTCCTACCGATGAATCGGTTCTTAAAATTCGAAACAGAGAGACCGTGTTTCGAGACTTCTCAAGCAACCAACTCGAAGCATGGATGGGCAGTGTCTAGCGTGGAGAGCATGTAAAGGAACTGCAAGGACCATTTATAGTGTCACTGGGTTGTTTAATGCTTATCCTGAAACGGGGGGAAACAAGAAAAGGAAAGGCAGCTCACATTAGAAAAGGAGGAGAAAGATCATGAATAACCTAGATTTTACATGAATTTTGTTGATTACGATTTATATGTCAATGGAGGTTAATATTAAGAGGATGTATAATCATCTGCATAATTGACAATTTTTCTTTGTACATATGATGATTACAGTAAGTTTCCAACAAAACAAAAATTATTGTCATAAAGATAAGATATAACTTAATTAATCTAAGAAGATATAGTGCAATGGGACACGCCTTCAACTGATAATCAAGAGATTTTAGGTTCGATACTCTTTGTGAGACTAACTATGCTCATTTATCAATTATTTTTTTCGGTAGCCATTTATTAATATTTAAAATTTCTATTTCATTATACTAGGTACATAAACCTTTCTTTTAACTAAAAAAACTTAACTAATGGACATTCTATGTGAAAGAACCTTGCAATTAGTATGCGTAGTCGTAACAATGAAATCAGGATACGCTCAGTCAACCTAAAACTTGAACCTTGTAATCAAGGAAAGGTTAACATCGATTGGGAAACAGTGGCATTAATAAGTAACCTAGGTCCTGATGTTTAGATTATTAAGCACAGAAGGAAATTGTTCTAAAAACTAAAAGAAAAATAAAGAAATACTTTATGTAGTTTTTATTTTTCGGTTACAAGAAAGGCCATAAACCTAGTTATAAGGAGCACAGATAGTTCAATTGAGTATCGAACATGCAATCTCTTGATTGTCAGGCGAAAGTGTGCGCCATTGCGTTAAATCATCTTTTAATCTTTCTGTAGTTTTTTTCAATTACAAAGTCATTGGCCCAGTCTGGATTTCGTCCCCATTTCACACAAAAAAGAAAGTCATTGGCTCAGTAAAAGGAAATGAAAACTTGAATAAAAAGGCATAGAATAGCCTCCTTAGAAACAACCGACAAAATTGAAATGATAAAGAGGCATAGAAAATTTTACTATGAGAGTCGAACCTAATTTTTTTTTTTTAAACGAAAGTGTATGGCATGAATAACATATTCTCCTTTATCGTATATGTAATTTTGTTTCATAAGAAAAGGGGAATTGGGTTTCACGAGAGGATGTTCTCCCACCATGCATGCAAAGTCGAATTTCTCACTTAATAATTATATAATAATTGTATTTTTCTCTAATTTAATGAAAGGGGTTTTTGCGTCTTCCCCACTGGTGATAAAAGAAGAGTTAGGTGAAATTAAGGGACAGAAAATGTTCCAGGTGGGTTGATCTAATAAAAACTTCCAACAAATCACGAGCAACATAACATTATGTGATTAAAAGTTGTTGTGTACAGCAACAATTCACAGGTGCCATTGAATATCAAAATGAAAAGGAGGATTAACTTTTCCATTTCTTTGTGATTTCTTATTTTGGGTGAAGGATTGGATCCAATGAATTAATTCTTCTTTCAACGGGGGAAAGGGGGAAAAAATAATGGCGCTTTTGAGCTTTTGGTTGCCAAAAGTGAAGAACCATGCATATATTAATGACAAAGAGAGACGAGAAGGAAATTAGTTACACCCAGGAGTAGTTATTCATTAGGAAAAATAGTCTAAAAAATTATTACTTTCATAAAATTTCTTCGATATATTAATTTTTTAAATTTTGATCAGAAAAATCACAATATTTACCTTCGTTTTCCTGATCTACCAATTTGTCAATTGGGCCGTCAAAACAGCTGATGTAACAGTAAACGAAATTGATGTGGCAAATGGTTGCCCATCTGGATGACATGCTACAAATTTTTAATCCAAAAAATCACAGTTTGCTTTTTCTCCCTCATCTACAAAAATATCAATAAATTTTTCCTCATTTACCAAAATATCAATAACTTTAAAAAATCACATAGTCTACTTTTGTTCCTTCATCTGCCAAAATATGACTTCTTTCAAAATCACATCTATTAAAATATGACTTCTTTGAATGATTATAAGTTTGAATTAAGGACTTATATATATGTATGTTGATTTGAATGTTAAAATTTTTTTTAATAGAAAATAAGTGTTAGAACAATTACATGTTTGTCATTTGAAAAAAAAAATGTATCTATTATTACATTAAATAATATAGGAACTTAGACATATTATTTGTAAGGGTTAATTGCGCCATATAGCTTAACGTTTGAAGGAATTCTTAGTTTTAACCCAAACTTGATTTTTTACTTGAGATATCCCAACGTTGACATGTTGGTTTCACATTTATCTCGACGCTAATTTTCCGTCCAAAATTGACGGAATTGTACACATGGTACGTTAATTTTGTAACACATGTAAGCAACGTTACAAAATTAACGTGCCACGTGTGCAATTTCGTCAATTTTGGACGAGAAGTTAGCGTTGGGATAGATGTGAAACCAACACGTCAACGTTGGGATATCTCAGGTAAAAAATTAAGTTTGGGCTAGAACTAAGAATTCCTTCAAACGTTAGGTTATATGACGCAATTATCCCTATTTGTAAAGATAATAACCACGCCAAAAATAATCATTTCAACATTACTTGTGCACACCAATATCTATAAATTTTAGCATGGTTCAACTTGTTGGACACAAGTTCTATTGAAATGGTTATTGTCTTTGTGGTATAATATGTTTGAGTTCCTACCTGTATATATATGAAAGCATGATAAAAGTGAATCGTGCCAGATGGTACAGAATACTTCGTTTCTGAATGGAATTTTCTTGATCTTTTGAGCTTTTTCTAAATAATAAAATTTTGAATTTGAGAATATATTATTATAGATTTATGGAACCGTTCATTATTTTATAGATTTTTGAGTTTTCTTTATTTTTTGATTTTGATTTTTAATTTTATAAATAAGTAAATATAGATTTGTGGAACTGGTAATTATTTTCCTAGATTTTTTAATTTTTTAGAAAAATGAATTTTAGTTTTGTTTCTAAAGTATATAGATATATATATATGGGACCAATTGGTATTTTCTCACATGTACAAAGTATTATTTTAGGTACACCCACAGTTAGATTTTTGAAGGTGAGTTCTTCAGCTATTTAATTTTTTTCTCGCACATAATTTTTTTAAAAATTTTAGGATTTTTCAATTTTGTGTTTGTAATTTAGGAGTTAAATTTTGATAATGCAGATATGATGAATTTCCATGTGCAACATTTTTATCATATCTACATTGTCAAGATTTAATAACAATCGGTCATAGAAATCTATATAAACATGAAACATGCCAAAATAACCATATCAAAATAAGTTGAACCATGCTAAAGTAATCGGTTCCCGTGTCCAACAAGTTCAACTATGCTAAATAATCATGCTAAAATTTTATAGATGTTGGTGTGCATAGGGTTTGTTGGAATGATTATTTTGACATGATTATTGTCTTTGCAGTATAATAAATTCCTATATTGCTTAATGTGATAACAGATATGGATATTCTTTTGATTTGCAAATAACAAACTTGTAACTGTTTTAACACTTCTTTTTCATTAAAAATTCTTTTAACTTTCAAATAAACAAATATATATATAGGTCCATAATTCAAACTTATAATCATTCAAAGAAGTCATATTTTAGTAGATATGACTTAAAAAAAAATCATATTTTGGTAGATGAGGAAACATAAGCAAACTATGTGATTTTTCAAAGTTATTAATATTTGGGTAAATGAGGGAGATGCTATTGACATTTTGCTAGATGAGAGAAAACTGTGTAATCTTTTCTATTTAAAAGTTTCATACCATCTGCGTAGGCAACCGTCTACTACATCAACAACGTTAACGGCCACGTCAGCAATTTTGACAGTCTAATTAAGGGATTGGTAGATTAAGAAAATGGAGGTAAATGTCGTGATTTTTCAGGCCAAAATTTTAAAAATTGATAAATCGAGAAATTTCTTAAAAGTAATTGATTTTTCAGGCTATTTTCCGTATTACTTATTCTATGAATAAATTGCACAAATGAAAACCCTAGTTGGGAATAGATTGTACTTTAAAAAAGTAAATTGATTATGGGCATATCAATATTGGGAAAAATACGATTTTGATCCTATAAATTTGACCTCCAGTCGATTTTAATTCATAAGTTTTAAAAGTATTGAATTAGTCCTATCCATTTGATTCATAAGACACTTATGGTCCGTTTTGTAATTGACCGTAACAGAGCTGCTCATGTGGACTTCACGCCGTTAACTTTGTCCACGCGATAATTTCTTATGCATGAAAATTTAAAATTTAAAAGAAAAATAAAAAATGAAAAATTAATAACATATACATTATAAAGAGGGAAACAAAAAAGAGATCCAGCCCCTTGTCGAGGCTGGTTAGGTGTCACTTGGGGGGGGGGGGGGGCTGTCAACTGCTCCACCCACCCAAATGAGGTCGCCAGCGAACTCATCAAGGATATGGCAGTTGCCGGCGCGGCCCCCACCCTCCTAAATCGAAATTATTTTATTAAAATAACGAAAACATTAATTTTTCGATTTGGGGGGCTAGGGGCCTCGCCAGTGGCACCCACCCCTAAATGAGGTCGCCAATGAATTATGAAGACATAGGCAACTCCACCGGCCCGGAAACCACCCAACCCTTTTTTGACGCTGACCTTAAACCTCTAGATTCAACCAGGGCACTAAGTGGTGCCATGCTCTTGGCGAGAAAGCCAAATAAAAAGGCATTGTGTACTTTATTTTTTCAATGGAACTCCCCAAAAGAACAAATGAAGGGATGCCCTTCTTGCTTATATTTTGTAAATTTAGGAAGCTTATTGACATTTACATTCCGACGAACAATGAACGTGCTTTTGTTCAGTTCTCAAAGAGGGAGGAGGCAAAAGTTGCTCTAAAGGCACTTGATGCTGTGATGGGTAGTCACTTCATCAAGCTTTGGTTAGGCTAATTGTTGCGTATCGAATGCACCAAACTAACTTTAACTCTAAATTAACCTAGTAGATAGGATAAGTAGAGGTCAATTGCACGAGGACTATGTATTTAGCTATACAATTTCAAAATCTCTTACTAACGGTGAACTGAAAGCAATAAAGTGGGGAAAATTAGTGCAAATCACCAAGTAGAAAGACTAGATATGCAAGTGTGCGAACGTTGGAGCAACACATAGAATGGAACTTGGGCCATTCTCCGGCCGGATTAATCAAAATGAAGGAGTCGCCACTATTTATTCGGGGTCGTTGGCCCCCGAACCGATTAGTCACCCAAAAACAAAGGATTTGTATCCAACTATACCACTTATGTCTTTATTTATCTGTCTTGAACCAAAGAGTAAGTTCGGGGGTTCTATTACATGTGATCTCCATGTCATGTGCCTTTTTGGTACTCTACTTATCAAAGTTTGCCGATTTTATTTATCGAATCGAGTTGTATTCGGTCTTCCCGCATCTCAAACAATCCTAATTGAAATCGAGCAATTTGGGCTTACTTTGGCCATGTAACTATATGAAATGATCATGAGCCCTGCTTGGGCTTGGATGAATATGTATGCATGAGTCATGGATATAATGTTCTATGGGCCCTTTCCAAGGCCCAAACCTATACGTATGCATGTCATCATGAATAATGATCTAATTTGGTTTAGGACGGGCCTTACATGGGCCCAAGCCCACCTAATTATTCTAGCCTTCTTATTATTAATAAAATGGGAAAAGATCAAATTTGGTCCTCCACCTTTAGCTCCTTTTCTATCTTAGTCCTAAATCTTTTCTTTGGCTAGATTAAGTCCTCAATCTTTTTCGCATGGTATGAATTCAGTCCTTCCGTCCATTTTCCTTGACATATATATTCGTCAAATGAGAGTGTGCCAATTGAGTGATAGATCACTGCTACTCTAAACCGCTTGTTATAGAACAAATCCGATTCTTTTTTAATCAGATCCGTAAACCGAATTAAGATATTTTCGATTCTTTTAGGATTCCAACCATCTGTCGGTGCGTGAGACGATAAAAGAGAAGCGATGGCTGTAATCCTAAAAGAACCGAAAATATCTTAGTCCGGTTTACGGATCGTATTAAAAAAAGAATCGAATTTGTTATATAATAACCAGTTTAGAGTAGCAGTGATCTGTCGCGCATGTGGCACACTCTCATTTGACGTATATGCATGTCAAGGAAAATGGACGGAATTTTGGACAGAATGACTGAACTCATACCGTGCGGAAAAGATTGAGGACGAAATCTAGCCAAAGAAAAATGTTTAGGACTAAGATAGAAAAGTAGCTAAAGGTTGAGGACCAAATTTGACCTTTCCCCTAATAAAATCTATATGAATATTTTGTTTTGGTTTTTTCATGCATGATCCGATTTCATGATTTCTATGGAATGGGCTTTGTCTGAGCCCACGTCCATTTATTCGACTAGAACATAACCATTTTTTTTTATAACTTTATCAATTTTAATTATAACATGTCCAAGCAAAATCCTTCTTGCTCAATCTTCAACTCTCTCGATCCAAATTGATTTTTTTTGCTCGCATTCTCACCGTGCTTGACTTGGACCCGTTGAAAGTCGGTCACCGGCCAGATCGACCCAAGGGCCCACACATGGGCCTACAGTCCACATGAGGCCAATAGGCCGATCCGGTTCGAACCGAAAGTCGTCAAGCTAAAATAAAAATGGGCCAACTTAGACCGACCCAAATAAGATTGAAATGAGTCAATCCAAATCTATTCAAGCCCGATATCCTTGTCCCGCTCAAGTCAATGTTCTAATTGAGTTTGGGCTTAGACCCATAATCGATCTTAATCGCTCTTAGTCACGTCCTAATGGTTCGAGCCCAAGAGCATAACATTAAGTCCATTCTTTTAGGGTGACTTTTGGGGGTTAACTCTAAACCAATATTCGTGTGAGTTTCAATTCGCGATCAATATAAACAATCGCACATATCATCATGGATGCACATAATCGCATACATGGACTTTCAAATTTTAGGCTATGGGCCAAGTGAGGTGGGCCTTGTGCCCTTAATTCATATTCATACATGATAAGTTATCTTAGGCCCAATTAAATCCAATTAAAGCTCAACCCATTATAAGTTCGATTCATGTGGGTTCATTTTTGTGCAATTCAATCCGTTTTAAGTCCACACCTTCAATTAGTCCATGTTCATGCGTGGTGGGTTCATTTATCAAAAGTCTAGGGAATTGCTTGGAAATGAGAAACCGTTCAGGGACTCAAGTACGAAGGGTTGGAAATCTTAACCTTGGAAACTTTAAAAAAAATGTTCAAGGACTGAATTGAACAATTTCAAGAAACTGGGGCTGATTTGAAAACTCGGTTAAAATCGTAGGGACTGATCTGGAACAGCTCAAAAAGTCGGGGGCAGCTTTGAAAATGTCAAAATTCGGCCAGGGACCAATCTGAATTTATTAAGAAAGTCGGGGAAAGAACTGAAAATTGGTGAAAAGTTCCTTGGACTGATTAAGAAAGTCAGGGACAGAACTGAAAATTGGTAAAAAGTTACGTGGACTGATATGAATTGTCTGGAAAGTTCAGTAGCTGAACTGCAAATGTTGAAAATGGCCCAGAGTTCAACTGAAACAAATCTAAAAGTTTTGGGCTGATCTGAAAACAATGAAAAATATATGCAAGGACTGAACTGAAACAGTTCGAAAACTTCATAAAACCAAGTTTAAAATGGTCCCGCTCATCATCACGACTTGCGAGACCCACTTTTCTACTGATTCCCCGAGTTATTACGCAAACAGATCAAGGAAAGTCCTAGACATGCTACTAAGATCGAGAAATTATACCTTCCTAAAAGGTCTTGGGGAGTTTAGCTCGGTAGAGTTCCACGATCCACAGCCACAGGAAAGCATTGTGCCCTTCGAGTCTGGCATATCCTAAGCATAGGATAGCCGCCTCAGAAGGAGAAAAGGAGGAAATACAAGTCCACAGGACTCGAGCCAATGTGACACAATCAAGTTTGAAATATAACCCGTTTCATTCATTCATTGTTCACAAAATCAGTCAAGCCCTCGCACTCACTATCATATATTCATCATTCATCATTAACGAGGAAGGACATAAGAAAGAATAAGCAAAGGGAACCTAAGCACCAAAAAACCTTTCCTACTCCACATATGAGATCGAAGTGAGCCTCAAAATTTCAATATTAAATCTGTCCAGAACTTGAAAGTGTCCTAAATCGACATTGAAAAGAATACCATGACAAGAAACGCAACAAAGAAGCGGTCTTAAGGTGTCTACACACAATAACGACTTCTAATATGATGCAAAGGAAGCCCAAACAATTCTCTAGGCTCTCTAAATATTCATGACAAGAATGTAAAAAGTCTTCAAATTGATCCCAAGGAAACCTCCAAAGACATTAAACACGGGAGACAGAGGTGCTAAGATGTCATGACAGAAGAATGACCCATTTCCTAACATGAGGGTAACTCATATAAGCTTCTAAGGCATCCTAACCCTAAGATAACTAAACTTGAGAGTGATCTATCACAGCATAATAGTGACCAAAACAATCTTCTAAGGGCATTAATCAATTATGACTAGCACATATGAATGCAATAGGTCGATATCTAAGAATCCGAAATAACAAGAAATATGAGCTATCAACAATTCAGCCACATTTCGAAGCATAGCAAGGATTCATCATGATTATGCCAAGACCAATATGAATCAGGTAAAGAGTCAATGTACAACTCAGCATATAATCGAATTTTGAAGGCTGAATTTATGTTCTTCACCATTTTCGTGCAATGCTTCCATGGAGCCTTGTCCAATCACTCACCAAGCACCCAAACAACATGATGACATGCGAGAGGCATCAAAATTAAGCATTTCTAGCCATTTTCAGCCATGGTCAGAGTGGTTACATGCTCATTCCATGTTCATTTCAAGGTCGGTTGCATATTTTAAGTGATTTTGAGTCAAGCTTATGCTTAATTGGGTTTGTGTGAGTCATTTTCCAAACATTCCAGCGGCTTTTGCATCCCTCCCAATGATTATCAACTTCATGCGAGGTGGGTTTGAGAGACACACAACCAGTTTTGGAAATCTAAGTTCGATTCACGCCAATTTCATACACTTAGGAGGCGGTCAAGCAAGGATTTGCCAAAAAACGTAGCAAACATCGTCACATGCACATCCAAAGAGTCCTAATCATTATCTAAGTCAAAGAGGTATACCTCTCCTAAGTGTTCTTACGAGCTTCAAGTTCGGAAGTCCCACAAGATGGTAGAAGTGGATCTCGGCTCCTCTTGGGGGGTACGGGCGTGGCTCAACAAGCTTGGTCTCGGCCTTTCCTTGCTCTTCACGGCTCTTTCAAGCTCAAGATGTCCTCTTCAAGCTTCGGGGATAACCTAGCAAGAAGCAAGAAAGAAGAAAGGGAGGAGAGAAGATGTTTGATGAAGAGTCGGTGAAGGAGGCCTCTAAAGGGCCTTGGGGTGGGTGGCTGTGCATGCAGCTGTAGAGCGCAAAGGGGCAAATAACCATTGGGATAGGTAGAGGGGGTGGAGTGGGTGGTTGTGGTGGTGGTCGTTCAAGGAGGGGGCTGTCTTGTCCACTAATGCACCACCACTAGCTGCATCGATGATACTCCTTTCGGTGGGTAGTAGTTTTTTGTAGAAATATTGTATAAGCAGTTGCTCGCTTATTTGATGATGAGGGAAACTAACATACGAGAGCTTGAATCACTCTCAATACTCATACAAGGTTTCCCCATTGTATTGCCTTATGTCACGAATGTCCTTTCAAATGTTGGTAGCCTTAGAAAAACTTCTTCAAAAATTACTTCACTCATTCCAAGTGGTGATGGTCCTCGAAGGTAAATAGTAGAGCCAATCATTTGCTGCATTTGCTAAGGACAAAGGAAAAGCTCTCAATCTTATATGATATTCGTCCAATCATTCTAACCTCATAATAGAGCAAACCACATGAAACTCCTTCAAGTGTCTATAGGATCTTCACCTGTAAGATCACGAAAAATTGGAAGTAGTTGAATGAATCCCGAGTGTAATTCCAAAGAACCAACAACATTAGGAAAAACAATGCAAAGATGTTGATTCAAACCTGGAGCCGGTAGCTCTTTGATTGTTTGCCCAACCATGATTTCTACCATCTTTGGTTCACTCTCACTATCAATAGAAACTTGATATTGGTGCTCTTGTTCTAGTTGGTTCAAATTCTCTTTCTCCCGATCTTGAAGCAACGGTTGATTTAATGAATTCTTTTGTTCGACGATGAAATCCCTGATTTAGCGAAGTCTCGGATCAACAGTGCTGGGCAAAAACCCGCCAAACAAAAAGATAATAAAAAGTTAGAAACTTGAACTTAAATAGCTAAATAAACAACAGTCCCCGACAACAGTGCCAAAACTTGATGCTTGTCGAATGTAGTAAACTAATTTGAACTCTAAATTAGCCTAATAGATTGGATATGTAGATGTCGATCCCATGAGCACCATGTATTTAGCTATCCAATTTCGAAATCTCTAACTAACGGTGAACTGAAAGCAATAAAGTGAGGGAAATTGATTCAAATTATCAACTAGAAAAACTAGGTAAGTAAATAAGTTTGTGAAGTTTAGCCAAGAATGAAAAGCATTCAATAGAAAGACGGAAATCCACCATGAACTAGAGTTTAATCATTGATAATAATTCAATTTACTATCTCTAAGAAGTTAACTGTAAAATTTATACAAGCGGCCCAATTTCCTATCTTTGCTTAACTAATAGTTTAATGCGATTAAGCCTTGCAGTTAAACTCTAACCATCAAACAAACCCCGAACGCCCACTAGTTTTTAATTCAATAGCAGCAATATGAATTAGAAAGATATCATCAACCCTAGGCAATAAACATACTTAGCATGTTTTTATAAAACCAAGATCATGATTCACCATAACAGATGACACAAATTTGACCATCCATATCTCTACTATTTGCTACTAGGTCCAACTCAACTAAGCAATTTCAAACTTAGAATCATTAACTGGCATTAGAAATCAAGCAAAACGGAATAGTTGGTCACTTATACAAGTGAACTTTCAATCATGAATATGTAAGTATAGATAAACCATGAATATTAGAGAATAGTAAATCTATATTTCATTAAGGCATAAAATTCGAGTCTCCTAATCATAAATTCATGGTTTCAATCCTTCTTCTACTGAATAAATAAATTATCCACTCATGGTTCTAAAATGAAAAGATAAAGAAAGGAAAAACAAAAAAAAAAACTCATGCTGCTCCTTTGTTGATGGCAAACCAAACTTGAAAGCTCAATCTTGATCACTGTCAACTGTGATCTGGCCTTCAAAGAGCTGGAACAAACTAGTCCTAGTTATCCTTGCTATTTTCTCCTCCCTTTCTTTTTGTATGTAGAAGAGACTCCTTTTTTGTATGTGTAGCAGTTTAGAGAAGTGACAAATGGACTTCTTCTCCAAGTAAGTAATTACTCATCATCCTAATTTGCAAAGCATTGTTTCCTTCTTCTTCTCTTATCTCGATGGTATTTAATCTCCAGAAATTATTGGGTTGACCTTTCATTCTCCATCCTTATTTGTTGAGTATATGCAACAAATTCCATAATTATATGCCAATAATTCCCTCTTATATCCACTCTAACAAACACCTACAAATTCAAAACACAGAACAAAGAAATGGAAAACCTAAAATAAGGAATAACATAGCGAAAAGTAAAATAAAACTCAACCAAATGTATAAGTCGAGGCACTAATCATGATAGAGTTGTGGATGATGGGGTAAATGGTGTTGCTAGTTTATCTTCAACTTCCTGTGGGCCAACTTCTAGTTCAATTCCAACTGCTTTATCTATCCCTAATAGAGGGAAAGACAATCTCTGGCCTGCTACTCCAAAGGCTAGTGATATTGCATCGCGTGATACCTCTACTTCTCATCTTGATCAATCTAAGTTCGTCACTAATAGCCTTAAGGTTCCACCTCCTTTGCAAAAGAAGTTACAATTAGAGTAGTTGAAAGAAAGAGCTTTGCAAGAAGCAAGAAATGTTGAACCTAAAAACAAAGCGAGCGAAAGTTGGATAAACTTGCAAAACAGGTATGTCTAGCTTTATTTTTTGTTTTCCCCGCTGAATAATTTTCTTGTGATATAAAACGAAGGTTCTTTAAAAGGGTGTCAAATGATTAGACAATATCTCAACACCTGTCATGTTTTCTTCATGCAAGATAAATGTCCCCGCAGTTAATGTTACATTTGGTATTTGGCAATTTTCACCAAGGTTCACATTGCCTAATAATAAACATCGCTCTATTAGCAATCATAATATGCTAAAAGCAACAATATTATATCTCGATGCCACTAACAATATCTCTAACTTCTTCACTCGGAGAGTTAAGTAGCTTTACAAATTCTTGAACAGCCCCACAATCGATGAAACGTTGGACATCCTTCAACGAACTGCAAACAACACTATATCCTAGTTCTACTGTAGCTTCACACTGCAACTGTGGTGACTTGGTCTTCTCAAGAAACTCCTTAAATCGAGCGAGTAGACCAGTTTTGACTACCTCATGGACAAGTGAGAATGCATCTGAAGAGGTGATCAAAACATCAGTAATAGAAAAGAGAACCTTCATATCCGCATACAAATGTCAATGAAGAAACTAAACATGCAAAATTTGGCTTCTATACCATTCGATGGCAACACCCTATCCGAGCAAGAACATAGCAACATCCTAAAGCCGGTTGTCCCTTTGAGCTGAGAAGCCAATATATTAGACCGTACATCCCGTACCATCTCCGGTAAGTAATCTAAGAAACAAGGAGTAAAGATTTCTTCATTGCTTTGAATCTTGACTTAGTGTGCATGGTTTTTAGAATTGTGATTCAAATCGTAGAATCATACGATTCTACGATTCAAGGAGGGGCATACAATTCCGAGTCAAGGGGTTGAGTCGAAAAATATAGAATCGCATGTGAATCGGGAGTTGAATCACGGAATCTCGAAATCGGGCCGATTCTACGATTCTAGATGTAGCCTAGACTCGGGTAAAGCCCAGGCCTGAATCGAGCAAAGCCCAGGCTTGATTCGGGCGAAGCCCAAGCCTGACAACTTCTTTTTGTTTTTCCTTTCCTTTTCCCTTTCTTCTCCAGCACTCCCTTTCTCCCCGACATTTATGTGCCCTAACCTAACCCCGTTTCCGATTTCTCCGAGTCTTCGACGATCTGTCCTTTCTGCAGCCATTTCTTCTTGTTTTCTTCTGGTTCTGCCAGTGAATCCGTAGTTTCGAGTCTCCGACGGGCTTGAAGCTCCATGACCGTGACTCCGTGGTTCCGAGTCCAACTTCTGCTTCCACAGTTGCTTACTCTGCGTGGCTACGCCTCTGCCTCTGCAGTCACTGCCCAGCAATTGCTCAGCGCCAAGCTTTGACCACCGTTACCGCCCAGCGACATCACCTTCCTCGACCCCCCTGACAGTCTACGGCCTCCTCACACCAACGAGATTCTCCTCGGCAAGGTGGCCCAACTCCTATTTCTCAATAAATAAGGTCATTTTTTTTATTAAGCTTGTGTTTGCACAATTAAATCCTCATTATTCATGCTAAACAAAGCATGACAAGATCAATGAGGTGATAAAAAATAAATTGGTAAGTTAGACAGTGAGAAAGCGAAAAAAATAAACAGTGTGAATTCTTGCTTCTAGTTTCTTGCACTTTCTTGGTCGGAAGAAATGTTGTATGAACTTGTATCAAATTGATTTTTGATTGATACTATCAATCGATAACAGGTGATTTTTTATACAACTTGTATTGATTGATTTCATTGAAAAGGCTCGACCTTTCCGGGCTTGTTTTCATTCATGCATGATGGAAGCATTGACCTTCTTCTCTTGGGTTGACTTAGTTTCATTTTTCAACATTGTTCTACTTCTGTTTATGGGTAACCTTGATGGTTCCAGTGGCCAATACTAAAATTGTTTTTTACTTAGAAATTGGAATTGCGCTGTAATTGTGCAGATGAAATTGCGTTGTAATTGTGCTGATGGAATTGCTGATGTAATTGTACTGAAATTGGAGATGAATATGAAGAGAATATGCGCACACAAGAGCATAACACGGTTGATGACTTGGAGCTTCCTGAAAAAGATGAGTTTGATATTTTGTATGATGATTATGTTGGTGATGATGAAGATTTGGATGAGATTTGATCTGTTTGTTCATTTTATGTTATGAGTTATGACTTATGTTGCTAACTTTTTATTTCGGGAGTTTGAGTTATGATTTGGAATTTTGGACCTAGAATTTCGATAATTTGTAACGATATTTTGTGTTTTTATCATTTTATGACTTATTGTTGATTTGTTGGTTTGTGGTCTTTATTTGAATGAACAATGATTGATTTTTTTTTCTCAGGAAAGTATGCTACATATATATATGCTATTTTTTTAATTACAGGTAGAATATTACGATTCACGATTCAAATTGCAATTCACGATTCTACGACTCTCGATCAATTCTAGGTAGAATCGCGATCCTGAAAACCTTGTTAGTGTGCACTGTATATTAACAAAAACGAACATGGCAATCGAATCACGATACTAGTTATGACAACTAGGCTCGTTTACTGTTGAGGGTGTAGAAAATTCCTCTCTGACTCTTCTTGGGAAGAATGCTTATCCTTGTTCGATGGATTTGGGAAGAACGGAAAAAAAACTGAGGGTGTATGAAGAAGATGAAGAGACTTTTTTAGGATGAAGAAGGGAGTTTGTTAAATTTATACTAACTACGATTATTATAATTGTCAACCAATTGCATCCATGCTACAACTAAAGCAGAGTTTCCGGAGCTGCCAAATGTACCATTAGTTTGGGGTGCCCCACTAATGGCTCAGCCTCATGAGCAACCAAAGCATTGGAGGAATACAATGAAACCAACAACATATAACAAGGAAATTCACTTTAATCTTCACTCTCCTGAAAAAGAGGTGTCATTTTTCACTCAAGGAATACAATAAACCAACATAACATATACAACCAAGCATCTAGTTCATCTCAAACTTGTTTTTTGTTTTCTTTTTTTTTATTCCTTTTTTTCTATTAATGGATACTACTTACACGGTGATGTTGAACATTGCCTTAAGCCCATGGATCAAATTAATGCTACGTTTGATAACAAAATTTGATTTTACTTAACTTAAGTTTACTTTACTTTACTTTTCCCTAAATTCAACAACATAATCATTACTTTTTTATTTTTTTCTCATACTTTTTCTTATCTATTATCTAAATTAATTTTTAATACTAAATTCTCTCAACTATTTAACATTTTCCCTCAATTTCAATACGTTTTTCTCAATTCAACAATACAATCATTACTTTTTTTTATCTCATTCTTCAAATTTTATCATATATTTTTTTCCAACTTTTTTTGTCTTCAACAATATAATCATTACTTTTTTTTTCTCATACTTTTTCTTATCTATTATCTAAATTAATTTTTAATACTAAATTCTCTCAACTATTTAACATTTTCCCTCAATTTCAATACGTTTTTCTCAATTCAACAATACAATCATTACTTTTTTTTTATCTCATTCTTCAAATTTTATCATATATTTTTTTCAACTTTTTTTGTCTTCATCTCCTCAAATCAAACTAAATCAAATTTAACCTCATTTCCAAACACTATGTAAGTTTTTCCCTAATGCTTATTGAGACGCCATGTCTCATGCAATGAGTAGCTGAATAATTAACTATGGTTGGCAAGTTGTAGGTTTTTCATAACCTAGTAGAAAAGGTCATAAAGATTATGAGATCTATGCATAACCTTAGTAAGTACGATTTTGCTAGTCAGATAACAATGATGTGTGTTGATTAGCAACATTGGAAGACGAAAAGAGAAGAATAGTTATGGAAGGGGAAAAGAGAAGAATGGTTATGAACGTTTAAGTTTCAATTTATGCATATGCATTTGGTTTGCTTATTTCATGTACTTATTGAAACAAGGGCTACCTGGGCGTAATGCCACTATCGAGGAAACTTGCCAAAAGCGGAGATGGTTCTGAGCACAGAACTGGTGGGGTTTCAAATAGAATCCAAGTCGACATGCAAGAGGATAATGATGTATTGAAAGAGCAAGTTGCACTTCATGAAAAGAAGTATGAGAAAATTCTTATACATTTATTGATTAAAGGATTTATTTTATCGTATGAATTTAGGCCTATAAACCCATGAACCTAGTTCTTTGAAACCAAACTTATAATCCATATGATATTCCATTCCATTAAATTTCTTTTATATTACATTTCATTTCATTATGTTGATTATTTTGTAGGGGGAAGAAGAAAAGGAAAAGGTTGTGGAGTAGGAAGAATATGAAGTGGAACAAGGACAATGCGAAGAAGAGGAAGCAAGATAACATTGCAGGAGCTCATCTGCAAGACTTGAATGAGAAAGTTTCAATGGAGAGGTATAATTTGGATAAAATGTTATATAAAAAGGTGAGCTTCCATTATATTCTTTTTGAAGTTGTGTTTGCTTGTGAATATTGTCAGCACCCCATTTTGGTCCACCGACTCTAGGATATGACATCAACAAGGCTCCCGACTAGGATTCCACAACTCTAACAAAAAAATGGCGAGGGCAACATATGGAATTTTTTAGCACACACAATTGATCCTGAAGAGTAAGGCACGAATTATCAATATTTGAACCGAAGGTGGTGGACAAAGGGGAAATCACGTCTCTGTATCATTTTCTTCGGTGAGAACGACTATCTTCATGGATCCTAGAACCAAGTTCGATATTTTTAGATCAAGGTTTGGTGAGTCGGGGACATTTCAATGCAAAAATTGTTAGAAAACCGAGCACGTGCGTAGCGAAAAAGTTAATTAAGGTAAAAATCAAATTTTTATCCCCGTGCTCGTTTAATCGAAAACTTCAAGATCATATCTTGACATAAGAATCGCCTTCTAAACGAATAGACAACATCACATATCGAATCTACAAGAAAAGTTTAGACTTTTATACTAACCTTGTTGATTCGAGTCGATCAAACTAACCGTCCAAGTGTCCGATCTCTAGTTCGTCCACACGAGCACGTCTCCACCGTGATTAGACTCCTCTCGACCCGTACACTCCGATCTAGGTCACCGATCTCGAACGGAATCGTCACGGAATGAAAGGATCTCTTCAAGGACGTCAAGGACAACACCAAAACGCCGAACCGGAACCAAAAAGAACTCTTATCGGCCTTGGGATTTGTGCGGCTGAGTTGCTGTTATTGCCTCAGTCGAAACCTTCTCTCTTTCTCTATAATATTGATTGATGATCGTTTGTGTTGTGTGGTTATCTGTAAGAGTATAGCTATATATATCTTTACCCTAAGGACTAAAATGTAATTATCAATTGATCCACATTAATTAATAAATCACAAATGAGTCCTCACACTTAAGTCATCCAATGACTTGCCCTTGTTATAAGAAAGAAAGATCAAACAAGTTCTTGACACGAGTTTCCAGTAATAGACAATCTATTTATAGAAACTCTCCAAATAAGGAAACTATCGTATTTCCTTAATTAGATTTATCCTTGATATTGAACTTGGCTTCAGGATGTGCTAGCACCCTTGCAACCACATTGCAAGCCTCGTTCGATAATTAATTCCTAATTAACTTCCTTAATTAGAATTAATTCTTTTCTCGATTTAAACACGCTCATCGTGTGTGACTAACTAGGTTCATCATCAAATGGCAATGAGATTATAGTATCAACTCATTCAACACTACCAGAAACTCTTTCTATAACCAAAAGCATAATTCCCAAAATGCCATTGGTTCCCAAAGTTCACGAGTGACACCTAGCAGCATATCGTGACAATCCAAATGATGACGAATGTATAATTGAAACATTCTGATGAACCTCTGATCGTATATGCCATGCATTTAATCCCTTCACTACAAGATCCCGATCTAGCCAAAGTTACGGTAAATGCCAAACTCTATAGCCGATTATATGGACTCTCTAATTTCATTATTAGATCTGTAGTACTTGAATAAAAACTCATTTCTATTTGAGTCTATCTACCCCGGCCGAGAATTTCTCGATCCAGAACAAAACTCATATCCATAGGACCATTTCCCTGTTTACTTAGGTTAATGAATTCCATCTTGATCGAACACCTAACTCCAAGTATAACTAACTATAACCACTATCTGCCGAATACTCATGCTAAGCACAAATATATTAGCAGTAGCAAATCCTAATCACCTATACTTGAGATAGTGTTCCATCTTAGGTCTAAGGACTATATGCACTAATACGATCCGGGTAACATTCATTGACATTAGTAAATTACCGTATGAATATCATATGCACGTCACGTTCGACTACTTACCATATAAGTATCAACATATCTGTCATGATAAAAGTTATCAGATAGCATGAGACCCACTACTCCATCTTCATTAGTATATGTATACTAATCATGAAAACAGACAGAGGTGATGATCTATCTAGAGAAATAATGTCCAGTTAAGTCTCCTACGATCGTGAACAGTTTAAAGATATTCTTACCGAATTATTTCGTCACTCATATTCTTAACTCTTAAGAATGAAGTATTCAAAATATCTTAAGAACTTTATTATAATAAACATAGACAATATACGAATAATAGAATAAACTTTATTGTCATAAAAGGAATTATCCAAATACATAAATTAGGCTCTAGGGTATATTACTAATAATCTCCCACTTGCACTAGAGCCATTCAGTACAGTATCTAAGACCCATCTTCTCAAGATGTTTATCTAGCTGCTGTTGCATCATGGCCTTCGTGAGTGGATCAGCGACATTATCCGCTGAAGCTACTTTCTGCACAGCTACATCGCCTCTCCCGATAATCTCCCTGATAATATGATATCTCTTCTCAATGTGTTTGGACTTCTGATGTGACCTCGGTTCCTTTGCCTGAGCAATCGCTCCAGTATTGTCACAGTACAGCTCTACTGGTGACGATATGGAGGGATCAACACCGAGTTCTGTCACAAACTTCCGAATCCAAATTACCTCCTTCGCTGCATCAGATGCAACAATATATTCAGCATCTGTAATGGAATCTGCAGTCGTCTCTTGCTTAGAACTCTTATAGCTAACTACACCTCCATTACAGGTGAATATATAACCGGAGATAGACTTTTTATCATCCACATCTAATTGAAAATCAAAATCTGTAAACCCGTCTAGTTTTAACTCACCTCCTCCATATATTAGAACCATATCCTTAGTCCTTCTCAAGTACTTACGGATGTTTTTGACAACAGTCCAATGATCAAGTCCTGGGTTGGATTGATACCTGCTAGTCACACTAACAGTATATGCGATATCCGGCCTAGTACACAGTATAACATACATTAGGCTACCTATGGCCGAAGTATAAGGCACTTGTGCCATCTTCTCTCTATCCTCAGGAGTCTTAGGAGACATCCCTTTAGAGAGATGGATACCGTGTCTCACAAGAAGCAATCCTCTTCTGGAATCTTGCATGTTGAACCTCTTCAACACCTTATCCAGATACAGGGCTTGGGAAAGACCTATTAATCTTTTCGGTCTATCTCTATAGATCCGACTACCCAGAATATAGGTGGCTTCTCCCAAATCCTTCATGGAGAAAAGATTACACAACCAGACCTTTACAGAAGTGAGCATACCAACATCATTACCTATTAGTAGAATGTCATCCACGTATAATACAAGAAAGGCAATCATGCTCCCACTAGCCTTCTTATACACACATGGCTCATCTTCATTCTTGATGAAACCAAAGGACTTTACAACCTCATCAAAATGTCGATTCCAGCTCCTCGAAGCCTGCTTAAGACCATAAATGGATCGCTTAAGTTTGCACACCTTGGACTTATCCTTGGAATCAAAACCCCTGGGTTGGTCCATGAATATGTCTTCCTCAATAAGTCCATTAAGGAAGGCGGTCTTGATATCCATTTGCCAAACCTCATAATCATAGTGCGCTGCAATGGCTAGCATTATCCTGATGGACTTTAGCATAGCTACAGGCAAGAAAGTCTCCTCATAGTCGACTCCCTGCCTCTGGCGATAACCTTTCGCCACTAGCCTAGCTTTATAGGTCTCTACCTTCCTATCAGCACCAATCTTCCTCTTGAAGACCCACTTGTTCCCTATTGGTACTATACCTTCAGGAGGGTCAACAAGATCCCAGACTTGGTTCTCACTCATGGAGTCTATCTCGGACTTCATGGCTTCTAGCCATTTAAAAGAATCTATATCTGATATAGCTTCTTCATAAGTGGAAGGATCATCCCTATGATCATTATCTTCATGAACAAACAATTCTTGTACGTTCTCATGAAGATTAAGGTATCTCATTGGAGAACGAGTTACCCTATCAGACCTTCGAGGTTTTGTGACATTTTCAACCTAAATTGGTGTTTCTATTAGTTTATCAGTTTCCATCGAAATGGGCGTCTGATTGGTCTGTGGCATTGATGACTCCTCATCAAGTATTATTTGCCTTCCTATACCACCTTCCTGGATAAACTGTTTTTCCAGAAAGATCGCATTTCTACTGATAACAACCCTTTGCTCAGCAGGGAAATAAAAATAGTATCCAAGGCTGTCACTTGGATAACCAACAAACCTGCCTTTCTCGGACCGAGTTTCCAGCTTATCGATCTTCTGCTTCTTAATGAATGCAGGACAACCCCAAATCTTAACGTGCTTAAGACTAGGTGTCCTACCATTCCATATCTCATATGGAGAGATAGAGACTAACTTGCTTGGAATCATATTAAGCAAGTAACATGCGGTCTGCAGCGCATATCCCCACATCGAAATTGGGAGATCTGTATAGCTCATCATCGACCGAACCATGTCCAACAGGGTACGGTTTCTCCTCTCAGAAACTCCATTCAACTGTGGTGTTCCTGGTGGTGTAAATTGAGAAACAATACCGTGTTCCTTTAGGAAATCACCAAATTCAGTACTCATGTACTCTCCTCCTCAATCTGATCGAAGAGTCTTGATGCTTTTCCCTTTCTGCTTTTCTGCTTCAGCTTTGAATTCCTTGAACTTTTCAAAAGATTCATGTTAATACTTCATAAGATAAACATACCCAAAACGAGAATAATCATCGGTAAAGGTGATGAAGTAGGAATATCCATCCCGAGCCACTTCATTAAAGGGACCACATACATCGCTATGTATGAGTTCTTAAACTTCTTCAGCCCTCTTCATTTGTCCTACAAATGGAGTCCTAGTCATTTTGCCTTGAAGACAAGACTCGTAAGTCGGATTGGATTCTGAACCCAACGGAACTATAAGCCCCATCTTCTCCAACTTACTTATCCTATCATTTGCAACATGCCCTAGTCTAAGGTGCCAAAGTTGCTTTAGACTTGGAGTAGATTCGGACACGGTATTAATCTCAATCGTATTCAGAAGCGTTTCATTTCTAGCTCTAAGATAATAACGGCCATCGTGTAAATAACCAACGCCAATAAGTTTATTACCATAATAAATGTCGCAAACATCATGCTTGAAATCAAACAAATATCCACTCATAGTCAAATTAGAAACAGAAATAATGTTCCGATAGGCGTTTGGCAAAACTAAAACACGATCTAGAAATAAAAAATATCCATCCGGATGTAATGAAGTCGACCCCACAGTTTTGGCGGTAACACTTGCTCCATTGCCGATCTTTAGGTAGACCTCATTCCTTCCGAGGACCCTACTGCTTGCTAGTTCATGTATAAAAGTACTAGTTTCTCAAATTTGCACTTATATAAAAAAACCCATACAGTAGATGAGCTAGACGAACTATTAGAACAGGCAAGATATGGATTTACCTTCCAAAAGCTTGTCCTTTTTCCCTTGGATCGCTTTCAATCACTCCAAGTATTGAGAGCATTTCCTATTCTACTATCCATATTTGCTACAACCGGAAACAATTTCCTTTGTTTACAACTACCTCTATCCTTTGTCTTTCTCTTGAATACAAGACACTTATCTTCCATGATCTCTTCACTAAGAGCCATGGATGAAAGAGTCAATTAAACGTATCCTATACGCTCCAAGTTTCAGACAATATCAAGGTGCTGTAACTAGTCCTTTTAGGCCCAGTAAAGCTATTCGTGTTAAGTATGCTAACGAATGGATTAGAGATATCATATCAAGTAATGCAGAAAGTAACAAGATTCCAATTAGTGAATTTATGTATATCGACCATAATGATCATGAACTTTCAATCAAAATGGTCTCCCACTATCTGTTCAAGTTCTACACTTCCAAAATAGGAAACGGGAATCCTAATCGGGAAAGATTCCTAGCGGGTGATTGAATTCTCATAAAATGCTAATTCCCTCATGTGCTTGCCATTATTGGAAACAAGCAATCTACAAGCGAACAACTCCTTGCTTAATACATCTCTATGTATGGCTCAATCAATTCGGCTCCTAGTCCTATGGACCTCAGGTGCCTGCCGTTATTAGTCCATCATACATAGTTAAGTCTGACCCACCAAACCCTAGATGTCAGCTGCCTCAGGTGCTTACCGTTATTAGCAATCGAAAATCTAAAATATCACATGTTTAACATTCATTCAAAAAGATCTCTTAGTCTGTCTTGTGCCCCCGTGTGTCCATGACCAACAGAGAAACAAACTAAAACTCTTTGGAGAATGCTTTGGTGGAGAGCCATGACAGAGGTTCGCAACCTCATGCCATTCTCGACTTAATTATTTTAATTTGGAAGATTTTCTTTTAGGTGACCTAATTACTATTCGGTTCCGTATTCACACATCACATGCATAAATATGTACTCGGAATCGATAAAAGCATGATCATGGACTTACTATTAGCCTAATCCTAAAGCCACAAGAAATAAGTAAAATTTTCCTAAAGTCCATAATCACACACCATGCTCAAAATGTATAAAAGGAAACTAATAGAATAAAAGGAAATAAATTTCGTGCCAATTTTGTAACTTTTTACAAAATATCCAAATATCTCATATTAGGAAATTTCCAATTTTGAAAAATATACAAGATTTCACATATCTAGTGTATCTTCAAAATTCCTTTTTGATATCAAATATCAAATCTCTAATCTCATTAGAATAGGATATCAAATATCCAATTTCATAAAATTAAATTTTACGAAAAAACAATTTTGGGAATTAATTGTTTAAAAAATCTTATTTCCGAAAATATAGAAATTTACTTGTTACGCGACGAGCGCCGGTTCTGGACAGCCATGTCAGTCACGCGCTTCACAGTCGCGTTTAGTCACGAACAGTCGCGCCCCGTCGCGAACAGTTACGTCCCTTCGCGAACAGTCGCGCCTAGTCGAGAACAGTTGCGTCCCTTCGCGAACAGTTGTGCCCAGTAGTGAACAGGACATCAGCGATTACTGCAACCTTTTCAGCCGAGAGAGATCACCGGTTCAGTGATCTAAACCCGATTACAAGAAACGATTTCTCGTACCTTGTTCGATACCGATTTATCAAACACTTTAATAAATGACAATCAACCACTAAATTAGGCACAAAACATGTATCTAATCGATTAGAAGGGTGGCTTTGATACCACTGTTAGAAAACCGAGCATGTGCGAAGCGGAAAAGTTAATTACGGTAAAAATCAAATTTTTATCCCGTGCTCATTTAATCGAAAATTTCAAGATCATATCTTGACATAAGAATCGCCTTCTAAACGAATAAACAACATCACATATCGAATCTACATGAAAAGTTTCGACTTTTATACTAACCTTGCTGATTCGAGTCGATCAAACTAACTGTCCAAGTGTCCGGTCTCTAGTTCGTCCACACGAGCACGTCTCCACCGAGATTAAACTCCTCTCGACTTGTACACTCCGATCTAGGTCATCGATCTCGAACGGAATCGTCACGGAATGAAAGGATCTCTTCAAGGACATCAAGGACAACACCGAAACGTCGAACCGGAGCCGAAAAGAACTCCGATCGGCCTTGCGATTTGTGCAGCTGAGTTGCTGTTATTGCCTCAGTCGAAACCTTCTCTCTTCCTCTCTAATATTGGTTGATGATTGATTGTATTGTGTGGTTATCTGTAAGAGTATATCTATATATATCTTTACCCTAAGGACTAAAATGTAATTATTAATTAATCTGCATTAATTAATAAATCACAAATGAGTCCTCACACTTAATTCATTCAATGACTTGCCCTTGTTATAAGAAAGAAAGATCAAACAAGTCCTTGACACGAGTTTCAATCAATAGACAATCTATTTATAGAAACTCTCCAAATAAGGAAACTAAAGTATTTCCTTAATTAGATTTATCCTTGATATTGAACTCGGCTCAGGATGTGCTAGCACCCTTGCAACCACATTGCAAGCCTCGTTCGATAATTAATTCCTAATTAACTTCCTTAATTAGAATTAATTCTTTTCTCGGTTTAAACACGCTCATCGTGTGTGACTAACTAGATTCATCATCAAATGGCAATGGGATTGTAGTATCAACTCATTTGACACTACCATAAACTCTTTCTGTAACCAAAAGCATAATTCCCAAAATGCCATTGGTTCCTAAAGTTCACGAGTGACACCTAGCAGCATATTGTGACAATCCAAGTGATGATGAATGTACAATTGAAACATTCTGATGAACCTCTGATCGTATATGCTATGCATTGAATCCCTTCACTACAAGATCCCGATCTAGCCAGAGTTACGGTAAATGCCAAACTCTATAGCCGATTATATAGACTCTCTAATTTCATTCTTAGATTTGTAGTACTTGAATAGAAACTCATTTCTATTCGAGTCTATCTACCCCGGCGAAGGATTTCTCGATCCAGAACAAAACTCATATCCATAGGACATTTTCCCTGTTTACTTAGGTTAGTGAATTCCGTCTTGATCGGACACCTAACTCCAAGTATAACTAACTACGACCACTATCTGCCGAATACTCATGCTAAGCACAAATACATTAGCAGTAGCAAATCCTAATCACCTATACTTGAGATAGCATTCCATCTTAGGTCTAAGGACTATATGCACTAATACGATCCGGATAACATTTATTGACATTAGTAAATTACCGTATGAATATTATCTGCATGTCACGTTCGACTACTTATCATATAAGTATCCACATATCTGTCATGATAATAGTTATCAGATAACATGATCATGAAAACAGACAGAGGTGACGATCTGTCTGGAGAAATAATGTCTAGTTAAGTCTCCTACGATCGTGAACATTTTAAAGATATTTTTACCGAATTACTACGTCACTCATATTCTTAACTCTTAAGAATGAAGCATTCAACATATCTTAATGACTTTATTCTAATAAACATAGACAATATACGAATAATAGAATAAACTTTATTGCCATAAAAGTATTATCCAAATACATAAATCAGGCTCTAGGGTATATCAATAACAAAAATCACGTCGAGAGCCCATTCGAGCAAAAAGATAAAATTTGTGGGACTTGGGGTGCCCAAACAGTGAATATAACTGCTCGAGCATGGGATTCGACGCATCATATTACGGTCAATCCTGCACCTAAAAAGGTGAATTCTGTATTCTTGACCTAGGAAATCGAGTTAGGTTCAATTTGACGGGTCATTCGTTCCAAGATTCAATACAGAGATAGAGTTATGAATTTTTGAATGCACCATGCGCGAAATTGTTAAACCATGACAGACTCTGCTAGTCGAGGGAGAAAATCCATAAAAAAATTCAATTCTTCGTATTTTCAAGCATGACCAACGTCATTGGATTCCTAATTCACTGAAGATTCAGAAAATTAAAAAAATAGGAGATGTTTTTTGCTAGATTAGTACAGAATTGAATATATTCTCACAAATCAGAACCAAATCTCTTGGTTCGAGCCAGCTGTTGAAGAAAACTTCTTTCGGGAACTTCCCAAGGTCGAACGATCTTTAAATTTTACGAGGATGTGCCTAACTCATGTAGGGATCAAGGAAAAATATCACATAGACCGAAAGGTTCATGAGCAATTCAGGAAAATTTCGGATGTTCAGGTCATCCTATGGACCATTGGTCACAGCTCTGCTTCTTCTGCTTTGACTGAGCAAGGTGGAGTTTACTCCACCCCTTCCCCTTTTCCCCACGCCTTCTTCTCCTCTGCGGAATGCACAGAATGCCCTGACTCGTTCCCTCAGTCCCACCTCTCTTCCCCTCAGCAAAAAATCGACTCCCTCACCTAACAGCAAAAAAGAAAAAAAAAAAAGACAGCTCCTTCCTCTCCACGCCAACTCCTCTGTCACTTCCTTTTGGCTCCCCATGTTTCTGCTCTTATTTTTTCTGCACGCCTACATCCTATCTGTGGCAGGCTACTCTTGCACACGTTCTCAACAGAGAACAGACAGGCCAAGATGATTTCCGGATCCTTCTGGTTCAACCTTGATCTTCCCTCACTGGTTCCATCTCATCTCTTTCACACGATCACCTGCAACTTTCTCTCAATGGTGGCCACTCACATTTGCAGTTTGGGCTCAATAAACATGGCTTGAACACCAGCAATCACCAACCTTTCTCTCCTTCGGATCAGAACAGCAGCTCAACTCTTTTCCCTTTTCCTCAGACGTACGCAGAAGCAAAGCCCCAGCTCTTAACTCTTTCATTTTCTTTCTTTGTTGTTTGTCTCCCTTTTCCTTTTCCTATTGCGTCATGTTTGTTTATTTGTTTGCTTTTTTTTTTTTTTCAGCTATGGGGAGCCCTTGGAAAGCCCGTTCCTGTCATCGTTCGTGGATAACCAGGAGCCTCACACGTTGCCTCTCAACAATAGCCCAAAAAGGTCTCTGTCAAGCATCGTGCGTCGCAGTTCAGCTCTTCCTCCCGCTCTTTGAGTCATGCCGGACTTTCGTTTTCCTTTCTCGCGGCTGCTGCGTGTGTTGACTCCCTGTTGCTGTACTTCCCTGCCACTGTGAAGTCCCGAGAAAGCCCACAACCGGCTTGATTTGAGTGGTTTTGAAGTTTCCTTGAATTCCTCCAGACATTTGCTCGGAAAAGGTATAAATCTCTACCTAGTGACATGCTTAGGACCTCATTTTATATGTTAATGCTTGTATATATGGTGTAATGTGAAGTAAACGTTCGTGAGTTACACCAAAACCAGGTTTTATGAACTTTTCAAGTTGTTTCGATTCAGTCCTTACTGCTATTTTCAATTTTTTCGGTCAGCCCTAAATTTTCGAATTTGTCTCAATCAAGTCCTAGGCCATTTTTAACACTTTCCAGTTCAACCAAAGAATTTTCAGATGATTTTAAGCCAGTCCAGAAAACTTTTAAATTTGTTTCAGTTCAGTTCCTGCGACATTTTTCACTTTTTCTAGATCAGTTCCAAACTTTCAAATCTGTCTCAATCAGGTCTCGGACCATTTTTACTTCTTGTTCAGCCACATAACTTTTCAGACGTTTCAAATTAGTCTAGGAAATTTTTCAGGTTGTCTCAAATCAGTCCCCGGAATTTTTAGCCGAATTTTCGAATCAGTCCCTGTTCATTCAAATATAATTTTATTCGATCCTTGAGTAATTTATGAGATTTGTGCTATGATCGTGAGTGATATATGATCGTATGCGATCGTATTTTATGTTTAGTTTTGATCGGATGATAAGTCATAAGTTAAATGCGTTAGATTTAAACAAATCGTTTCGTAAACTCATAGAATCTAAGGCAAATTATACATCAAAACGGTTCAATTAATCACTTGGACTTAAAACCGACTAATTATTTTTATTGTGATCATTTGCCCATATTCGTGTGCTTGGAATGTTTGAATATGTCTTTTATTAAAACCTCAGATGAATCGGTTTAATCACGTAAAGTTGATTAAAAATTTGGATTTAACCCCAAGACGGTCGAAAATTAGAGTTTTCTCAGGACGATCCACCAATGACCGTTCCGGCGGCTCGAAACCCATAAACTAAAGCATTTAGCAAATTTTTAATTAACTTAAAATTCCACACACGGGACAATCGAGACACTAAACTTGGTTAAAATAAATCACTCGACTCTTTTAAATGAATTGCACGAACCGGTCAATAATCTGTGATCGCATCGATAGTTCAAGAATTGTTGGTCATGTCCTTTTAAAATTCACAATTTGAAAAACACCGAGATACGTGTCACACGTAGCATGGATATCTAGGGAGTACTCGTATATCTTAACTTAAGTCTAGGCCCAATTTGAGGCGGCTCAAGTCGGGATATACAAGTTCTTTTTGGACCACTTCCGGGCGGAGAGACCGGCCTCTAGGCTCTTCGGGGTTTTCACGAGCCCCGATGGATCCAAGAGATCAGTCGACACCGGCTACCGACTTTCGATAGTCCGTGTCACGTAATCTTGATTTTCCATGCACACACATATTTTCCGGTTCAAGGGCATGACTATTGGTTCTTGACTCGCCGACACCCTAGCGGTGTCTCGTGCTCCCATTTCCCTAAGTTTGTGTTTAGAATGGGTTAAAATATGAAAAACAGATTAACCTCAAACTCGGCTTAATCAAACATGGGCAAATAGTCAAGTAGAGGGTTAGGTTTCAGATTTTAGGTGAAAACACTCTTAATCTGTAAAAGCCATATTGTCACGATACAGAACAATGTAAAAACAATCCACACATTTGAAACTTGATTCCAGACATTGTGTTTGTCAGGTCCACTAAAATAATGCCGAATGCTACACGCCTTATCCATCACCACTTTTTTCTACTTTAGGGTAGGATTTGCATGCCAAGATACCCCGGTTAATAATTGGTTAATTCACGTAAATTCGGTAATAACAAACCTCATTATTTGTTTATTTGTGCTTACTTGTTACATTATTGCACTTGTTTGTTATGCGAATTGAGCTCGATCCTTTAAGATACGATTTACACGGGTCCAACGCCCCTAACCATCGATCACGGGGTCCAATGCCCTCATATATTGAGTGCGCATCTTAATTTAATTTTCAGTCTTTTCAAAACCACACGGTGAGCACGAGTGGAATAATGACCGAACGTAAACCGATCGGAATTCAGTCGTTGTAATTTGTATTTCTATTTATTTGTGAGAACAATGTAAGGGTTTATGCTATACATTTATTCATGTAAAAATCTCGGTTTGAGAGTGAACGGTCTGAGTGTTTCTTCGAATTTACGGTGTCAAAACGGGCGAGTCAAGTGCAACCCTAAATCATGCGATAAATAAATAAAATGGCAAGCCTAGCAAGTTAGAGTACTGAAATGGCGTGTGGGATATAGACCCACACGTAATAGAACCCCCGAATTTGGAATTTCCGCTTCCGTACAGACCATTGCCTTAGCATACTAGGTGTATCCCACACCCCTAGACCTGGGCAACTCACCGGCCTTCGACCTTCAGGTCGTAAAAAGGTAGTGGCGACTCCTTCTCACGTGCGTCCGTCGCGCTTCTTCGGAAAGGTGGATACTCCCAAGCCGCGTTGCATAGGCAGGCGCATGCGTGCCCCGACGGGATGAAATTCGGGTGCGTACAAATACCATATAATAGGGTCATGATGCAAATATCGTGATGAGAAATGTGATGCATATGACCGATCAAAACATTGATATTGCATGTGAGAAAGATAGCACATGTGAGAAAGCCTATGATGGTGCATTGGACATCAAATCACTCCCAATAGAGAAGATGATATTGCATGATAATTGTCAGCACCCCATTTTGGCTCATCAATCCAAACAACAGTATCAGCAGCAATTCAGGCCACGACTCGAGCAGGAATACAGAAGAAGGCTCGACAGAGCAAGAAATCACTATTCATCCTTGAGTCAACAAAATTAAGCAAATGACATGTCCATACGACAGAAGGATCCCCGGGGTCACCGAAAGGCAACAGAGCGACTAAAGAGCTCAATAATATCCAAAACCGACATTTTCAGTATATCACATGAACAGTCCTATTTTTCGATAGTTCGCTTGACCGTCGGAAGATAGCCAATATTGGACTTCAAAAAATCCACATTAGTGCCAAACAGATGAAAAATGTCTTCAAAAGCATTTTGCAAATCATCTGCTCTATACAGAACAACCTTCTGTATATAGACAACTTTTCAGTGGAAGTCCAAAAATGCCGGTTTCCCGGAGAAAAGTCAATTCTAAATGTCAGATACGGCTATGCCCCACAAGCATACAAAGTATGAGTAGTGCTTCAGATTATCTCATGGAAGCCACACAGACACTTCGAATGACTTCCGAGTGACAAAACGGGTATACCCCTTTTCGGAAATGCATAACCAGAGACTGGTCAGACGGAATTACGGCAAATGAAGTTCGTACTGCATTGCCCTGAAAACTCTAGCGAACATCCACAATTGGGCAAAACAGACAGCAAAACCCTTCTCAGTTTCCCGAGTAACATCCAAGGACCAGAAATGGTCATTTTCAGTGGAAATGCATATCCGGAGGACTTTTTTACGGAAACTTGACGCCGGATGCTTGCCCTACACAGTGCTACACACCCCAAGGTTCAATGTGAAATCGTCGGACTGAACTACACAACTCATCTAGACCTCCCGAGCAGTGCTTTAAGGGTCTTAGATGCCCTTTTCATGTCCTTAGAGGTCCAATCTCAACAAATAGAGATCACAGTGATCTCCGGATAGCACAAGCAACTTAGAAAGCAATCTGAGAAATTCAGTTTCGGCCTCCCAGGACATCTCCGGCTCCACATTTGCATTACCGGCTTAAGAGTCAGTTATCCACGTTATTTGACAATTTATGTGAAAATGACCAACGTGAGATACGGACACAAGATATGCTGTCAGAAGCGGACAACTTCGCTCTGAGTGCTTAAAATGAGCAAAACCGGCTTTCGAGCCTCATACAGACCTTTGACATTTTTCCACGAAAAGTGCTAATCTTGGGCACATTAAATCCGTTTTCTCGCGTATATCGATAATTCGACGTTCAATTCGAACCATAAGCTTCGAATACGCAATCAATCGAGACACGAGCTTTTTCTCGGTTTCTCTTCTTCGGCCATGGGACCCACAAATTGCCCAAGGGCAACTCTTCCCTTACCAAACTGTCCACCCCAAGCTTCTCTTGCACACTTGCATGAAAATATCTCTAAGTCTTCCAAGACAACACTCAAGCTTTCATCAATGCTCATCAATGCTTCTTGACTCTTCTTCATCAAGATTGCATGGTCCACATTCACCCTCATCTCCTTGTCATCTTCTCCGTGCAACTTGTATCCTCTTGGGAAAATATAAAGCCTACAATTTGAAGACAACACTCAATCTTCATCAATGCTCATCAATGCTCCTATCTCTTCTTTATTAATGCAATGGAAGAATATGAGGCTTGATATTTCCTTAATCAAACCGCCCAAGCTTAATCCAAGGGGTTAGGAGCACTTGCTTTTGCTTAATTGCTCAATAACTTTGCCTATATATTGCTCTAAAGTGATTAAGCTAAGGACTTACCTTCAAGCACTCTCTCTCTAGCATTTCTCACTCAAACAAATGCTCTCAACCTCTCAAGGAGTTCAGCAAAACCGCAGCTAGCATCCTCAAGCCAAAAATCAAGCAAAACCCTCAAGACCTAAGTCGGATGCCGGGTGGCAGCAGACTTGTGCGCCGTGCCAAATCTTAAACTGGACCATCGTTGGAAATTTAACTCATTCATATCCTCATACACTTCCCAAGGGTCTTCCAGGAGGAAGGATCCATTAAGCAACCTGTCAGCACCTAATTTCGGTCCATCGGCTTCGAGGGGGGCAAAATTGTCATTTCCTAATTTATCACATTTCCTTAAGAAAAAAAATTAATTAAGTAAAGAAAAGATTCGGGCAGTGCTAGGCAGGCCGGGCAGCGTTGACTGGCTGCCTGGGACCGCCGGCATTAAAAAAAAAAAATCGGGCAGGCCGGGCAGCGCTCACCGGCTGCCCACGATCCCCGTCGGCCCGAAACTGCCCCCAAATCGCGGTTTTCCGCGATTTTCTCCAAACCGGCTGAAATCTCAACGGAAACGGGGAAGAAATTGCAATTAAATAAATAGAAATGGAATTCGGCTAGGCAGGAACACGACCCAGGGAGCAAAATCAAACAATTAGCTTTCGTTTCGGAGAATTTGGAGATCGGAGATTTCGAGAACCGTTGCCGGAAAACCGCGATAACCGCCCCTATTCCGACTGATTTAGGGCCGGTGAGGTCCCGATCGACCACGGCGAAGCATCGGCGGCGCCCAGAGATATCTCCCGCGTCCATTCCGGCCGACGTCACGGCGTCCAAGGGCGAGAACTGCCGCCCACCAGCCTCGTCGCCGCCGCTCCCTCGATCCCGGCCGCCCTTCGGCTAACGGGCCTCGGCCCATTTCCCTTTCTTTGCAGGCTCGGCCCATTCAGGCCCAACTCTCTCCAGTCCGGCCTAGCTTCTCTTCCGGGCGATTTTCTCCTTCCGGCCAGTCCGACCCGACCCGATCCGACCCGATTCGTCCGGGAATTTTTTTTTAATATTTATTTTACAGAGAAGTCCCTCAACTTTCCGGACTAGGTAAATTCTCGACTTAGTGGCATGATTAGGGCTCATTTCCTGAATATTATTACTTGCTTGATCGATATAATGTGAAATGAGTGTTCTTGGGTCACGTGGGTGATCGGATTTGTCCCGAACTCGATTTTTACGAACTTTCTGCTTTGTCACATTTCAGTCCAGAGGATGCATTTTATTTTTTTCAGATCTGCCCCGAACTCTAAAAAATTATTTTCAATCAAGTCCGGGTCATTTTACTATTTTTCAATCAATCCTGGAATTCTCAGAATTTTTTCGAGCATCCCAAAGAACTTTCCAGGTTGTTTCAGTTTAGTCCCGGGGCCATTTTTCACCTTTTTCATATCTGTCCCGAACTCTAAAAATTATTTTCAATCAAGTCCCGGTCATTTTACTATTTTCCAATCAGTCCTGGAATTTTCAGAATTTTTCAAGCATCCCAAAGAACTTTCCAGGTTGTTTCAGTTTAGTCCCGGGGCCTTTTTCACCTTTTTCAGATCTGCCCAGAATTTCAAATTTTATTTTCAATCAAGTCCCAGTCATTTTACTATTTTCCAATCAGTCCTGGAATTCTCAGAATTTTTTCAAGCCTCCCAAGGAACTTTCCAAGCTGTTTCAGTTTAGTCCTGGGGCCATTTTTTTGTTCTCAGATCAGTCCCGATTTTCAAATTCATTTCAAATAAGTCCTAGGACATTTTCAGTAATTTTTTTACACAGTCCCCATTTTTAGAATTTTCAAACCAGTCCCCAATTTTTTAGAATTTTCAAATCAGTCCCCAATTTTTTGGAATTTTCAAATCAGTCCCCAATTTTTTTTCAGAATTTTCAAATCAGTCCCTGATCTTTTAAAATCGTTCAATTTAGTCCCCTGGACATTTTCTAAAAATATCCGGCCCTTTTCTACTTGGATCACCCACCGACAATGTATGTGCCCCATTTAAATATTTCATTTTTGTAATTATGTGACCATGTCGGAAATTAGGGTTTATCGGGCGGTCAACTAATGGCTATTTCGACGGCTCGAAATCTGTAGACTAAAGCATTCGGCAAGTTTTTTTTTAATTAACCTAAAATTTTACATACGGGGTAATCGGGACGTTAAATTTGACTAAATTGAATCACTTAACTTTTTTAAATGAATTGCACGAATTGATTAATAATTTGTAATCGCGTCGACAGTTCAAGAACTGTTAGTCATGCTCTTTTCAAAATTCACAATTTCAAAAGCACCGAGATACGTACAACGTAATCTTGATTTTCATGCATACACATATTTACCGATTCAAGGGCATGATTACCGGTTCTTATTCTGCCGTGATCCTAGCGTAGGTTTGTGCATAGAATTGGTCAAAATATGGGAAAACAAATTAATCACAAACTTGGGTTAAATCAAATATGGGCAATAGTCAATTAGAGGGTTAGGTTTTTTGGGTTTTAGGTGAAAATACTTTTAATCTGTAAAAGCCATATTGTCACGATACAAAATAATCTAAAAACAACCCACACATTCGAGACTTGACTATGTACATCACGTCTGTCAGGTCCGTTAAAATAATGCCGGATGCTACATACCCTATCCATCACCCCCTTTTTGCTTGTTTTAAGGTAGGATTTGTATGCCAAGATACATCGGGTAATAATCAGTTAATTCACGTAAATTCGGCGATAACAAAACCCCATTGATTGTTTATTTGAGCTTGCTTGTTACATCTTTTGCACTTGATTGTTATGCGAATCGAGCCTGATCCCTTAGGACTCGATTCACATTGGGTCCAACGCCCATAACTGTCGATCACGGGATCCAATACCCCCATATACCGAGTGCGCATTTAATTTAATTTTTGGTCTTTTCCAAACTATACGGTGAGCATGAGTGAAATCATGGCCGAATGCGAACCGACCGGGATTTAGTCATTGTAGTTTGTCTTTTATTTATTTGAGAGAACAATGTACGGTTTTACATTATACATTTATTCATGTAAAATCCCGGTCGGAGAGTGGACGGTCAGAGTGTTTCTTCGAATTTACGGTGTCAAAACGCATAAGATGAGCGGAACTTAATAAAGCGGTAATTAAATTAAAATGGCAAGCCTAGACAAGCTAGAGTACCGAAAGGGCGTGTGGGATATAGGCCCACACGTAATAGAACCCCCGAATTCGGAATTTTCGGTTCCGTACATACCATTGCCTTAGCATCTTAGGTGTACCCAGTACCCCTAGACCCGGATAACTTGCCGGCCCTCGACCTTCGGGTCGTAAAATGGCAAGTGGCGACTCCTTCTCACGTGCGTCCGTCGCGCGTCCCTGGGAAGGTGGACACTCCCAAGCCGCGTTGCATTTAGGCGCGCGCATGCGTGCCCCGACGAGACGAAATTCGGGTGCGCACAACTTGGCGACTCCACTGGGGACACTTAGAGGTTTCGGGCTCGTTCTCGCTTGCTTTGTTTTCTTGTTTATTTACCGCTTTCCGTAATTTCCTGCTTATCTACTTTACGCACTTTCATTTATGCATTCGCATTGTATATCATACTAGATTCAGATACCTACGGGTCGCGTCCCACGACCGATTTTAGGAAAATCAGGTTAGATAGGGGTTCCGAGTAAGGGTACGTCGCACGGTTGGACCGTCGATTAGGCCCCCAAAGATCCCCGCTCGATTTCAAGGAATTGACACCCTTGAGTCGGGAGCCCCCCATCCTTACGTAGCACGGTCCCTGTAGTACTAAAACCATGCATTCTGCAGGAGCTCCACGCCATCCTCCAACCCGACTCCAACAACAGTCCTTGAGTCGGCCTGCGCGCCAATCTGAATTTTTCTGCTCTTGAGAGAGATGTGCGATGTATACTATTCATTAAGCCGTGGCCATTTTTATTTTCTACATGCATGCATCATCCAATTTCAAAATTAGGGTGTCATTTGTATTGACTAGTCTTAAATCGATTTTCCTTCCATCTTAGTAAGGGATGTCGCGCCCGGTCTCCTGCCTGCGCCTCAACAGAGTCACACCGCCGCTCGAAGAGATTACCCGTATATGAGGAGCATTACGCCCAGTCGACCGCCGTTACATCTCTACATTCATAGGGGATATCCCTTTGCTGGCTACTCGGCAAGTTGATTGGAATTTCCTCGAAGCCGCCATCGCATTCTGGAACCCAAGTCGTGCCGTCTTCGACATACAGGGTACCGAGCTCACGCCTATCATTGAGGAGTACCGGACACTCATCGGTCGAACCGCAGTTGTCCACGGCATTGTAGAACCCAACTTCCACACCGCCCGACCAACCCTAGTCTCACGCCTACTCGGGGTTCCCACGATTCGTTTGAATGCTGAACTCGCATACTCCGGCAGCACGGAGATTGCAATCGAGAAACTCCTATTTTTTATTGAGTCACGAGCGCATAGGGTCCAGGGGGATTTTCTTCGAAAGGATTTAAGTCATGTTGTTCTATTGCTAATCTTTGGGACTCTCTTATTCCCTCGCTCGCATAGTTTTATCGATGCTGCCTTGGCCAGCGTTGTCCTCCAAGTAGTCGGAGGGCGTGGTTATGAGGTAGCCCTCGTGGCTGAGACCATCCGGTCCCTCGACCGCGTCTTGAGAACATGCGACCGAAGGATAAGAGGATCCCCTATGCTTTTACAAATTTGGCTCCAAAGTCACGCAAACCCTCTGCGTCTGTTGCGCTCAATTATGTATTTTAATGGTCCGGAGTCAATTATCTCTCGATTGCTACCCCTCCTACGTGTGGAAGAACGCAAGGTCTCTAAGTGGATCAAATTTTTTCGTGAAATAGCACCTAGGGGCTTCAAGTGGCGTGCCGCGTGGATGCCACCCGGACCCATAGCCCTTAGGTGTCCTGATTTTTATGGAGTCCCACTCGTGAGTCATGCGGGGTCCACCACTTATTTTCCGACGCGAGTAGTGAGGCAGCTCGGTGGCTTACAGAAGGTCCCCGAGGATACGGCGCGAACTAGATTTGAACATACTTGGCGGGAGGATCAGACACCTGCAGATCGCTAAAGTAACATCAAACAGGTCTTGGATGCGTGGCGAACTGTGATTATCGAGCGTCCATACTTCCCCGAGCATTCGACCCTTGATGAGCGGGATTTCCAAGCTACAGAAGAATACATCATTCGCTTCTACCGATGGGGTTCAGCAGCACACGAGGATCTCGTCAACTCTCCACGAGTCGAAGATGGCGGGTCACCCAGCGCAACTCCCACTCCAAATATGGCCATCCAAGCCGAGCTCACTCATCTCAGAGCCGAAAGAGATCATCTTCGTCGAGAAGTCGCAGAGAAGGACGAGCAGCTTGTTGATCAGCGCCAACTACAGAAAGAGCTCGCCCAGACTCGTGCCGAGCTACAGAGGCGCGATCAGGAATTGGCTTGAGTAAACGCCGCTTTGGAGAGGTCTAGGAAAAGGGCCCGCGGGGGTCCATATACACCCTAGGATAGACACCCCTGCTAGACCCTCGAACTAGGGTTCTCCATGGCGATGGTTAATTGGTCCCCGGGCGCGGTGGAAGATCGATTTAGGACTATTTCTTTTAAAATTTTGCATTATATTTTGGATCGTTCGGAGTCAATGCAAATGACAGCATTAGTTTTCAAATTTCATGCATTTCATGCATTTCCTCTTTTATTCAATACTTTATTCATTTTAAAGAGAATCTTTACTCACGCACTTATGGAATCTAGGTGTTAACAACTGGCGATACCTCATCGATATCCCACTCGTTTCCAACAAAGAATGGCAGAAGAAAATTAATTAGCTGTCTTTGAGGAAGATACGTCTATCACCCCAATTCATTCTCAAGCACCGACTATGCATGCGCCACCACTACACGTGTCTCCTGCAAGCGTGCCACCAGCACATCGGGGAGCTTCCCCGACTCATCTTCCGCCACCTGTATCTTCGGGCCCATACCTGGCATATTCAGGAGGACAGCCATCTTCCGCAGCTGACGATCGTGCACGTATTGCAGTACTTGAGAGCACGGTCAATCAACTGGCTGCCACCATGGCCACCAATATGGCCGAGCTCATGGCCCTACTCAAAGGCCCAAATCGCGCTTCTTCGAGCTTCACCCCACCTCCGGCCAGCGGTCGATCCAAGCCCATGGGCCCAGCCGACCTTGATCCCCGATAATGGAGATACGTCTGCCCCAACGATAGTGAACGCACCGGCGGCCCATCCGGTTAACAATCTTCCAGCACCACCTGCTTCAGCAACAATGTTGGAACCACCTACGCTCGTACCTCCACCGATCTCCACATCAGTCCCGGTTCCAGTCTCTGCGTCGGTCCCAGCTCCGACTTCCACTGTCCCACCGCCGATCATATTCCTGCCTACAACTGCCCAGGCTCCTGCTCACATTGCTGAACCTCCCCCGTACCAAGCTCCAAAACCCCATATCGGCCTTTCTTACCAAGCTCCACCTCCCATAAATATAGCCTACTCTGAACCGGGCACGCCAAACCACGCGGCCCCTAGAGCTCCACCCACAAATTTTCTCCCGGAAACGGGGACTGAACAGGAACAGAGATTGAAGAAGTTGGAAGAGAATATCCGAGCCCTACAATCAGGCGCCTCCCGCCTCGATGCCGGCGACGGCAATTGGAGTCTTTTCCCAGGTATGCAGCTACCCCCAAAGATTAAGGTGCCTGAATTCCAGAGGTACTACGGCACGACCGACCCTCGTCACCATCTCCGTCATTACCGGGGAAAAATGCTGCAGTACTGGGACTACGAAGAGTTCGTCATCCATACGTTCCAGGATTGTTTGGCAGGAGCGGCTCTGGATTGGTACATGTCACTGAAAGCTGCGGATATCCCCACGTGGGCAGACCTCTCAAGCAAATTCATCGACCAGTACAGGTACTGTGCGGAGACACCCCCGACTCTGCTGGAGCTCAGCACGATGGAGATGACCAATGACCAGGGCTTCGAGGCTTATGCAGTGAAGTGGCGGGCTAGAGCGGCGAAGCACGTCCCTCCGATCAGTGAGGCACAGCAGATCCAATTATTCCACTCCGCTCTTAAAGGGGCCTACTACCTGCACTTGTTGGCCCACACTTCTTCATTCTCCAACCTTATCGATGCCGGAAAGAAGCTCGACATCGGCATTAAGCTCGGCAAGATAGAAGGTCCGGCCGAGAAAAAGGAAGGAGAGTCCTCGAACAGGGCCGCCATTGGGACAGCGGGAAACAGGAGAGGGAAAGGCACGTCCGTCAACGCTGTCAACTCAGGGCGCCAGGCCCCCCAACAATATTCCATAAGCTACACGCCCGCACCACCGGCCACTCAAGCGTATGCCCCACCTTCGGTACATTATCAACAACAACCCCCAACACAGCAAGCTTACTATTCCGCTCCGCCGGCTTCCTTTCCGTCGTCGGTCCCGCAGCAATACGCCCATAATTATGCCCCTGCTCCTCCTCCGATTCAACAAAATAGGCCCCCGGCTTCGAGAACTCCTCAGCCGGTGCAACGGGCTCCGGCTCCGCAGGACCAACAGGGCATCGCAACACAAACGCGGCGTAAACAGTTCACACCTCTGCCGGCTCCGCTCTCCCATATATACCGGCAACTCCTCGCGGGTAACAAGATCCGATCGATAGCACCTTACCCTGATTTCGACCCAACCATCCAAGATCAGAGTCGGCGCTGCGAGTACCATCAGGGCGCACCCGGTCACACCAATGACAATTGTTGGAAGCTACGGGAGAGGATCCAACAGATGATTGATGATAAGCAGCTCACGTTCAACGCCGTCAAACCCCCGAACGTGCAATCAAATCCTCTTCCCGATCACGGGTCGAGCTCGGGACCCAGCATTAACATGATCGGTGTTTGTGCTATAGGGGAGTACGAGACCGGACAGGAGGCACCGGCCCCGTTTGTGATCGAATATGTTCCTGCAGAAACTGGTGTAGGGTACGCAGGGTTTGATGCCACGCCCGCCCCATTCGTGATAGAAGTCCCCGCACGAGAGCCATATCAAGACAGCAAGGTCCCGTAGACCTACGAAGGAAGTGTTGGGAACCTCGAGAGTCAATTTAGCGTCATGGGCGTGACGCGCTCGGGTCGAGTCTATGAAAATCCGAAGGCCGCAAACAAAGGGAAAGCCCTGGCAATGCCCGAAGTCGCCCCGGAAGCCTTGTCCATTCCCTAGAAGAAGGTGACTGAAGAAGAAGCTGAGGCCTTCATGAAGATTATCAAGGCAAGCGAGTACAAGGTCGTTGAACAAATGGGCAAATCTCCAGCCCACATTTCACTATTCGCCCTTCTCTTGGGTTCAGAGCCACATCGTGAAGCGCTTCTGAAGGTCCTGACAGCAGCGCAGATTCCCAAAGAGACAGCTCCGGAGCGGATTGAAGAGACTATTAGTTCGATCTTTTCCAACAATATTTCATTCTCAGATGATGAACTTCCCTCAGAAGGGTGGGCACACTCGCGGGCACTACACATTGTTTGCAAGTGCAATAACTTTATCATCGGTTGGGTCATGATCGACAATGGCTCGGCACTCAATGTTTGCCCGGTTTCCACGCTGAAGCAGATGAACGTGGACTTTAACCGCATCCGTCCGAGTAAAACTGCAGTTCGAGCCTTCGATGGCTCGCGAAGGGAAGTAATGGAGAGATCGACCTGGTGATCGAGGTGGGTCACTGCTCATTCGCTGTTACGTTCCAAGTCCTAGACATTCCGAATGCTTTTAGCTTGTTGCTCGGGAGACCGTGGATCCATGCAGCTGGCGCCGTTCCTTCGTCCTTACACCAAAGGATCAAATTCATCGCAGAAGATCGACTTATCACGGTCAAGGGTGAGGAGGACTACACCATTTACAAGGAGACAGCTGTCCCCTACATCAGTATCGGGGACGATCAAAACCTCTCCTTCCATTCATTTGAAACAATCTCC
Organism: Punica granatum; assembly: GCF_007655135.1. Lineage (NCBI taxonomy): Eukaryota > Viridiplantae > Streptophyta > Magnoliopsida > Myrtales > Lythraceae > Punica > Punica granatum. The sequence goes on along the minus strand of NC_045127.1, from coordinate 17,396,758 downwards.
GTCATTCGAGACTACGGAGAGATCGGTCCAACCCGCGCTGACCGCATGGTGGGGAAGGTTTTGCTGCGCCACAATTACATTCCCGGCACCGGACTCGGAGCACATGGGCAGGGGATCAACCGCCCCATCGAGGTCGAGGAGTACAAGAACAGGAGGGGACTCGGTTTTCGCCCTTCCTGTCACGAGATTATTGAGGCCCGCAGGGGCAAGCACATTCACCGTCTCGCTGCACGCTATGGGAAGATCAACAGGGGCATCCCGGTTCAGCCGCTCTCCTACTTTTTTCCTGGGCCTCCACACATTATCGTAGGTACTCTTGACGGTCTCTCCTCGGATTCAGACAGCGAGCCTGTTGACCTGCCAAACATATGCGCCGTCACCGACAAGACAACTCCGGGGGCTTACATCCGCCTCGCGCAGGAAAATGAGGAACTCAACAACTGGACCTCAGTCCCGCGTTACTCGGCTGTAATCGTCGATGTGTAAGGCCATCTATGTTTTGATATTCCCCGCGTGTCGGCATAGCCATAAGCCACACGACGGAAGAGGGATTCTTGTTATGGCATTGCGTCCTCATCATTAATAAAATCCCTACATGCATTTTTCAGAATTCTCGCGTCTACTTTCTCTTTCTCTCTCACTTATTCGCAGCATTTTAAAGTTTCTAAGACAAATTTATTTAAATCGCCAGGCTCCACTCGAATCTGAGTCTTCGACGCGTCGATTCGAACCCATCCGAGGAACTCCTTGAAGAGTCCCGACCCATATACTTCGGGGAAGGACTCGACGAGGATGGTCGAGTGCCCGAGATAGAAGAGAGTTTGCGCCGCCTTGAGAACCGCCAACTCACTTCCATGGAGCCGACAGAGGAGATCAATGTGGGTACCGAAGAAGAACCTCACATCCTGAAGATTGGGACGGGTCTCGACTTTACACAACGAGCCAGGATGATCGAATTTTTAACAGACTACCAAGAGGTCTTTGCTTGGTCCTACGCCGACATGCCAGGCTTAGATCCATCGATAGTCAAGCATTTCCTACCGCTTGATACAGAGAGGTTTCCACCCAAGCGACAGCACTTACTGCGGCAACGTGCCAGCCTTCTCCTCCGCATCAAAGAGGAGATTATCAAACAGATTAACGCAGGGTTCCTGGAGGTTTGCAATTATTCTGAATGGGTAGCGAATATCGTGCCCGTAGAGAAGAAGGATGGAAGAGTGTCTGCGTCGACTACAGAGACCTCAACAAAGCCAGTCCCAAAGATAACTTCCCCCTACCTCACATTGACGTCTTAGTCGACAACACAGCACGCCACACGTTGTTCTCCTTCATGGATGGCTTCTCCGGATATAACCAGATTCGGATGGCCGAAGAGGACAAGATCAAGACGACGTTCATCACAATGTGAGGCACTTTCTGTTACCGATTCATGCCCTTCGGCCTCAAAAATGCCGGGGCAACATATCAGAGGGCGATGGTCACGCTATTCCACGACATGATGCACAAAGAGATCGAGGTCTACGTTGACGACATGATTGCCAAATCCAAAGAAGGAGAGGACCACCTGGTTAATTTAAAGCGCCTTTTTGACCGCCTCAAGAAGTACAAGCTCAGACTCAACCCGACGAAGTGCACATTCGGCGCTAAGTCAGGGAAACTGTTAGGATTTGTGGTCAGTGAGCGAGGCATTGAGGTTGACCCGGACAAGGTGAAGGCAATCAGGGAGCTACGTCCGCCATCGACGGCCAGCGAAGTACGAGGTTTCTTGGGACGGCTGAACTACATTGCAAGATTTATCGCAAACTTGACAGACAAATGTCAACCACTCTTTCGTCTGCTTCGTAAAAATGCAGCAATTGAGTGGGACGAGGAATGTCAGAGGGCCTTCGATACTATCAAGGCATATTTGGCTCAGCCACCAGTGCTAGTTCCGCCGACACCAGATCGTCCGCTGATCCTTTACTTGACAGTGCGCCGGCAATCCCTAGGATGCATGTTAGGGCAGGAAGACGAGTCCACGCGCGTAGAACACGCCATTTATTATTTGAGCAAGAAGTTTACTGAAGGGGAGTCTAACTACCCGGAGATTGAGAAGATATGTTGCGCGCTAGTGTGGGTTATGCAGAGACTTCGACAATACACGCTCTACCACACTATCCGCTCATTGTCAAAGGCGGATCCCCTGAAGTACTTGCTCGATAGTCCATCTTCTATGAAGAACATTTCAAAGTGGCGATGTCAGCTGGCGGAATACGACATTGAATATGTGCCCCGTACATCAGTTAAGGGGCAGATAATTGCAGATCACTTAGCGGAGTTCCCAATCGAAGATGATACGCCAATCAACTCTAATTTTCCGGACGAAGGGATCCTCCAAGTAGATAGTGAGGAGAACAAATTCGCATGGAAGATGTATTTCGACGGCGCAGTGAATTCCACCGGTTCTGGTATCGGCGCAGTGCTGATATCCCCCGACGGACGTTATTATCCGATTGCAGCAAAAGTCGATTTTCCTTGCACCAACAACGTGGCCGAATACGAGGCATGCATCCTTGGCCTGCAAGCAGCGATCGACTTCAAGGTGAAGGAATTGGAAGTGTTCAGAGATTCTATGCTTACAATCTTCCAGACTCTGGGGCAATGGAAGACGAAGGACGAGAAGCTAGTGCCATATCACGAGTATCTTGAGGAGTTAGCGGAGAACTTCGAGACAATCTTATTCACATACACACCTCGCATCAAGAACCAATTTGCAGATGCACTTGCGACGCTCGCATCCATGGTGAGCATCACGAAAGAAAACCTCATTGAACCACTCGAGATCGAGATCTCCAAAGGCCCTGCTTACTGCGACGCAATCGAGGCGACCGATGAGCAGCCATGGTACGAAGACATTAAGCATTTCTTGCAAAGCGGTCAATACCCTACATTCGCTAACCGTCGTGATCGAAAAACACTTCGGCGACTCGCAGCACATTATTTCCTGAGTGGAGAAACTCTCTATCGCCGTTCTTTCGACGCCACACTACTCCGGTGTGTTGACGAAGTCGAGGCACAACGTCTCATGGGAGAGATACATGGAGAGAGCTGTGGACCCCACATACGTTTGGGTTACTTTTGGTCCACCATGGAAGCCGATTGCGTCAAACACGTCAAGCATTGCCACTTGTGCCAGGTGTACGCCGACCAGATCAAAGCACCGCCTAACGAGTTGCGCCCGATGACAGCCCCATGGCCCTTTTCAATGTGGGGTATCGACGTGATCGGTCCTATCAACCCCAAAGCATCCAATGGACACCAATTCATTTTGGTGGCGATAGACTATTTTACCAAGTGGATCGAGGCCGTAACGCTTGCTGCAGTCACTGCAAATGCTGTGGCACGTTTTCTCAAGCGTGACATCATCGCTCGATACGGAGTCCCTGAGACGATCATCACTGATAATGCCAAGAACCTGAACAACAGGATCATTGACGAGCTTTGTGAGCGATTCAAAGTGCATCACCGCAACTCCACTCCATACCGTCCCCAAATGAACGGTGCAGTGGAGGCTGCAAACAAAAATATCAAGAAGATCATCGACAAAATGACGGTGACTTACAAAGATTGGCACGAGATGCTTCCTTTCGCGCTCTTGGCATACCGAACATCTATCCTCTCTTCAACCGGGGCAACCCCGTATTCTTTGGTCTACGGCATGGAGGCCGTCCTCCCAATCGAAGTGGAGATTCCTTCCATGAGGGTCCTCGCCGAGACCGAACTTGAAGAAGCAGAATGGGCGAAGCAACGTTGTGAACAGCTCAATCTCATTGATGAGAAACGGCTAACAGCATTATGTCACGGCCAATGCTACCAACAGAGAATGGCCCGAGCGTTCAATGCGAGAGTCCGCCACTGCGAGTTCAAACCTGGTGACCTCGTCCTGCGGAAAGTCCTACATATTACACCCGATTCTCGGGGCAAGTTCGCATACAAGTACGACGGGCCTTTTGTCGTCAAGGAAGTCTTCTCCGGAGAGGCAATTATCTTAAGCGACATGGACGGGACCGAAAATGCGCTCCCAGTCAACGCCGATGCCCTTAAGAAGTACTATCCCTGATTGGGTGCTTCGTCGTTCTACAGCCGTTGCATGTCCCCGCAGCTACAACTCGCACTTCCAATACTTGTCTTCTTCCGTATTCTTCAGGCTTCGCGCCCGCTTTACTTCAGCACATTTTCTGTTATCAGCATTTATGCCATCTCCATCCAATCCTTCCATATAAGAACATTTCTAAAAGAAAAAGAATAATTTTCCCGCTAGGTTGAAAACCTCCCCGAGGCGACCTAGGCAAAAATTAGGGAATGAGGGGCACGACTTAAAATCCCGCAAAGGGGAGCCGTGGCAAAAGGAGAGCATGAATTATATCATTGCTAGGCTGAAAACCCACAAAGGGCGGTCTAGGCAAAAGTTAAAGGAACCGAGAGGTGCGATCGAACCCTATCTTGGGCAGTCGTAGCAAAAGGAGAGCATTCATGAGAGAAAAGTCAAAATAAAATACCCCGTCAGGTCGTCGCGCGTTTTGCGGCCTGGGCAAAAATTAGGGGAAATTGTCGGTTCAACCACGAAAGAGCTGCGACACCTCGTGTGGAGCTATGACAAGTAGTGGTTTAGCGGTTTTCAACGCAAGCAAACTCTCTTCGATTCTACGGGTTCAAGACATGCCTCGAAATGAGTTCGAATCGTCGTATCCTTGATTTAGAGGATTCCTAAAGATCCTTCCTTTTACCTTCATGCAAAAACTCTGCGGGTCATGCCCGTCTTGCAAAGGCCATTCCTTTAAGTCAAATACATGTCATACTCGGGGACGCGGTCACCCCTCAAACGGCCACTGAATCTAAATTCCCGGAATATCATTACATAGATTTCTTTACATATCGCAATTTCAGCAAGTTCTGCCCGACTGACAACGATCGTTGGTTATCGTTTTCCTGCATACAGGTCTGAGTGTACAGATCCCGGGATGCGTCCTCCCCGAGCGGGCATATGTCTGTCTCGTTCGACAGGTCGCAGTCCCTATTCGGGTGAAGGACCCAAAAAGGAGCACACGTCAACTTCGCCAAACAAACCCATGGACGCACGACCAGCGACAGGGCGCAGTTATCACTGCATTATTTCAGCACAATACCGGCTTAACACCGAACAAATAGCCCTACACTACCCCATAACAGTGATTCTTACTCTCGCATTCACCGTTCTTTGGACTTCGTGTCCTTATTTACTGTTTTCCGAACTTCGTGTCCGCATTTACTGCATTCTGGACTTCGTGTCCACATTTACTACTTTTCGGACTTCGTGTCCATCTTTATCGCTTTTCGGACTTCACGTTCAGGACTTCGTGTCCACATTTACTGCTTTTCGGACTTCGCGTCCAGGACTTCGTGTCCATCTTTACCGCTTTTCCGACTTCGCGTCCAGGACTTCGTGTCCATCTTTACCGCTTTTCGGACTTCGCGTCCAGGACTTCGTGTCCATCTTTAACGCTTTTCAGGACTTCGTGTCCATCTTTACTGCTTTTCGGACTTCGCGCCCAGGACTTCGTGTCCACATTTACTGATTTTCGGACTTCGCGTCCAGGACTTCGTGTCCATCTTTACCGCTTTTCGGACTTCGCGTCCAGGACTTCGTGTCCACATTTACTGCTTTTCGGACTTCGCGTCCAGGACTTCGTGTCCATCTTTATCGCTTTTCGGACTTCGCGTCCAGGACTTCGTGTCCACATTTACCGCTTTTCGGACTTCGCGTCCAGGACTTCGTGTCCACATTTACCGCTTTTCGGACTTCGCGTCCAGGACTTCGTGTCCACATTTACCGCTTTTCGGACTTCGCGTCCAGGACTTCGTGTCCATCTTTACCGCTTTTCGGACTTCGCGTCCATTTTTACCGCTTTTCGGACTTCGCGTCCAGGACTTCGTGTCCATCTTTACTGTTTTTGGGACTTCGCGTCCGCATCTTTACTGCATTTTGGACTTCGTGTCCACATTCATTACATTCCGGACTTCGTGTCCGAGTCTACTGCATTCCGGACTTCGTGTCCTCATTTACTGCTTTCCAAACTTTGTGTCCGCATTCACAGCATTTTGGACTTCGCGTCCGTATCAATTGCATTTTTGACTTCGTGCCCACATTCATTGCATTCCGGACTTCGTGTCGGCATTTACTACTTTTTGGACTTCGTGTCCTCACTTAATGTCTTTCAAGTATGCGTCCACATTTACTAATTTATGGTTTTTACTATTTTTGCAACAGGTCTACATATTAGTAAAAACGAGGAGAATTGCCAAACGGTCGCCAGGACCAAACGAGGTGCTTCTTATAGTCTTTGGCTGCATCCTCTATTTGAGCACGCAACCAAAGAGGGGCAAGCTGTCAGCACCTAATTTCGGTCCATCGGCTCCGAGGGGGGCAAAATTGTCATTTCCTAATTTATCACATTTTCTTAAGAAAAAAATAAATTAAATTAATTTTAATTAAATTAAATTATATATGTACCAAAAAAAAAAGATTCGAGCAGTGTTGGGCAGGCCGGGCAGCGTTGACCGGCTGCCCGGGACCGCCGGCATTTAAAAAAAAAAAAATCGGGCAGGCTGGGCAGGGCTGGGCAGCGCTCACCAATTGCCCGCGATCCCCGCCGGCCCCGAACTGCCCCCAAATCGCGGTTTTCTGCGATTTTCTCCAAATCGGCTGAAATCTCAACGGAAACGGGGAAGAAATTGCAATTAAATAAACAGAAATGGAATTCGGCTAGGCAGGAACACAACCCAGGGAGCAAAATCAAATAATTAGCTCTTGTTTCGGAGAATTTGGACATCGGAGAGTTCGGGAGCCGTCGCGGGAAAATCGCGATAACCGCCCCTATTCCGACTGATTTAGCGCCGGTGAGGTCCCGATCGACTACGGCGAAGCATCGGCGGCGCCCATAGCTATCTCCCGCGTCCATTCCGGCCGTCGTCGCGGCGTCCAGGGGCGAGAACCGCCGCCCACCAGCCTCGTCGCCGCCGCTCCCTCGATCCCAGCCGCCCTTCGGCTAACGGGCCTCGGTCCATTTCCCTTTCTTTGCAGGCTCGGCCCATTCAGGCCCAACTCTCTCCAGTCCGGTCCAGCTTCTCTTCCGGGCGGTTTTCTCCTTCCGGCCAGTCCGACCCGACCCGATCCGACCCGATTCGTCCGGCGATATATATATATATATTTTTTACAGAGAAGTCCCTCAACTTTCCGGACTAGGTAAATTCTCGACTTAGTGGCATGATTAGGGCTCATTTCTTGAATATTATTGCTTGCTTGATCGATATACTGTGAAATGAGTGTTCTTGGGTCGCGTGGGTGATCGGATTTGTCCCGAACTCGATTTTTACGAACTTTCTGCTTTGTCACATTTCAGTCCAGAGGATGCATTTTATTTTTTTAGATCTGCCCCGAACTCTAAAAAATTATTTTCAATCAAGTCCCGGTCATTTTATTATTTTTCAATCAGTCCTGGAATTCTCAGAATTTTTTCGAGCATCCCAAAGAACTTTCCAGGTTGTTTCAGTTTAGTCCTGGGTCCATTTTTCACCTTTTTCATATCTGTCCCTAACTCTAAAAATTATTTTCAATCAAGTCCCCTTCATTTTACTATTTTCCAATCAGTCCTGGAATTTTCAGAATTTTTCAAGCATCCCAAAGAACTTTCTAGGTTGTTTCAGTTTAGTCCGGGGCGTTTTTCACCTTTTTCAGATCTGCCCAAAATTTCAAAATTTATTTTCAATCAAGTCCCAGTCATTTTACTATTTTCCAATCAGTCCTGGAATTCCCAGAATTTTTTCAAGCCTCCCAAGGAACTTTCCAAGCTATTTCAGTTTAGTCCTGGGGCCATTTTCTTGTTCTCAGATCAGTCCCGATTTTCAAATTCATTTCAAATAAGTCCTAGGACATTTTCAGAAATTTTTTTACACAGTGCCCAATTTTAGAATTTTCAAACCAGTCCCCAATTTTTTAGAATTTTCAAATCAGTCCCCAATTTTTTAGAATTTTCAAATCAGTCCCCAATTTTTTTTTCAGAATTTTCAAATCAGTCCCTGATCTTTTAAAATCGTTCAATTTAGTCCCCTGGACATTTTCTAAAAATATCCGGCCCTTTTCTACTTGGATCACCCACCGACAATGTATGTGTCCCATTTAAATATTTCATTTTTGTAATTATGTGACCATGTTGGAAATTAGGGTTTATCGGGCGGTCAACTAATGGCTATCTCGACGGCTCGAAAACCGTAAACTAAAGCAATCGGCAAGTTTTTTTTAATTAATCTAAAATTCTACATACGGGGTAATCGGGACGTTAAATTTGGCTAAATTGAATCACTTGAATTTTTAAATGAATTGCACGAATTGATTAATAATTTGTAATCACGTCGACAGTTCAAGAACTGTTAGTCATGCTCTTTTCAAAATTCACAATTTCAAAAGCACCGAGATACGTACAACGTAATCTTGATTTTCATGCACACACATATTTACCGATTCAAGGGCATGATTACCGGTTCTTATTCTGCCGTGATCCTAGCGTAGTTTTGTGCATAGAATTGGTCAAAACATGGGAAAATAAATTAATCATAAACTCGGCTTAAATCAAATTTGGGCAATAGTCAATTAGAGGGTTAGGTTTTTTGGGTTTTAGGTGAAAATACTTTTAATCTGTAAAAGCCATATTGTCACGATACAGAATAATCTAAAAACAGCCCACACATTCGAGACTTGACTATGGACATCACGTCTGTGAGGTCCGTTAAAATAATGCCGGATGCTACATACCCTATCCATCACCCCCTTTTTGCTTGTTTTAAGGTAGGATTTGTATGCCAAGATAGCTCGGGTAATAATCAGTTAATTCACGTAAATTCGACGATAACAAAACCCCATTGATTGTTTATTTGAGCTTGCTTGTTACATCTTTTGCACTTGATTATTATGCGGATCGAGCCTGATCCCTTAGGACTCGATTCACATTGGGTCTAACGCCCATAACCGTCGATCACGGGATCCAATACCCCCATACACCGAGTGCGCATTTAATTTAATTTTTGGTCTTTTCCAAACTATACGATGAGCATGAGTGAAATCATGGCCGAATGCGAATCGACCGGGATTTAGTCATTGTAGTTTGTCTTTTATTTATTTGAGAGAACAATGTAAGGTTCTACATTATACATTTATTCATGTAAAATCCCGGTCGGAGAGTGGACGGTCAGAGTATTTCTTCGAATTTACGGTGTCAAAACGCATAAGATGAGCGGAACTTAATAAAGCGGTAATTAAATTAAAATGGCAAGCCTAGGCAAGCTAGAGTACTGAAAAGGCGTGTGGGATATAGGCCCACACGTAATAGAACCCTCGAATTCGGAATTTTCGATTCCGTACAGACCATTGCCTTAGCATCTTAGGTGTACCCCGCACCCCTAGACCCGGGTAACTTGCCGGCCCTCGACCTTCGGGTCGTAATATGGCAAGTGGCGACTCCTTCTTACGTGCGTCCGTCGCGCGTCCCCAGGAAGGTGGACACTCCCAAGTCGCGTTGCATTTAGGCGCGTGCATGCGTGCCCCGACGAGACGAAATTCGGGTGTGCACACAACCCATTCAAACCCATTCAAACTCAAGCTTTTCCAAACCGGATCTAAAAAGACAGTTTTGAGCTTATTGGGTTTTCTTGCCTTTTCAAGTTAATGCAGGTTCCCGCACGCCACGAGCCACCCATAGGCACCTCCGGCACCCCCTTGAGAGATGTCCCAAGCCGGGCCAGCTCGTGCAACCATCCCAAACCACCGGTGCAAGCTAGCCAAAATCGGGTGCATTCTCGGGTGAACAGTACCACTCAGGATCCGATTTTCCAGCAAGCCTTTTCCAGCCATTTTATCGAGTTGTCCTCGACCCTCGAGGCTAGGTATAACCATTCTCGACTTAGAAAAGTTAAGAATTTTACATTATCATTGCATTTGTGGGGTTATAAGGCGGTTCGAGACCGGTTTACATGCCAAGTTTACATTTGTATGCTTTTTTTTTTTTTTTACGTTATGTCATGCATGTCTCAATCGTTTAACATGTCAATCATGTCGGGAACGGGTTTAAATCGGAGTCGAGGAGACCGATTTGGCTCGGAATGACCAAAGGAACTCTCGGCTTAACTTTTGGAAAAGTACCCGAGAGTTTTTCTTGGTTTTTCCGGGCCATGACCGGCCTCCTTGCCCCGACTTAAGTCATTTCCTGAGTTTTATATTTTTCCGCATCCATGAAGTCGGTATCGTTTTATTGATTCCGTAAATAACATGTTTGTGCGTGTTTATATGTTTAAATGCACTTTTTCGATATTATGGCGATACCGACTTTGCAAAAATCATGTCACTTATCGTGTTTAACGCTTGAGCATGCAAGAAATAGTCGAAATCGGGTCAAGAACGGTCTCTTTACCTCGATGAAATTCATTTCTTGGATTTTGTGCAAATTGCAATTTCAATATTATCGCAAATCTCGCATTAAAATTCCTTTAGAACATCGTTTTCAAAGGAAAAATGCATGAATTCATATATCGTAAAATGCATGAATTCATGAATTCACCATTAAGTATAAAAGCAAGTATAATAACTAGTTAAAGCAACGTCGTGAAGAAGATGTTAGAAAACCGAGCACATGCGCAGCGGAAAAGTTAATTACGGTAAAAATCAAATTTTTATCGCGTCTCGTTTTAATCGAAAACTTCAAGATCATATCTTGACATAAGAATCGCCTTCTAAACGAATAGACAACATCACATATCAAATCTACAAGAAAAGTTTAGACTTTTATACTAACCTTGTTGATTCAAGTCGATCAAACTAACCGTCCAAGTGTCCGGTCTCTAGTTCGTCCACACGAGCACGTCTCCACAGAGATTCGACTCATCTCGACCCGTACACTCCGATCTAGGTCACCAATCTCGAACGGAATCGTCAGAATGAAAGGATCTCTTCAAGGATGTCAAAGACAACACCAAAGCGCCGAACCGGAGCAAAAAAGAACTCTGATCAGCCTTGGGATTTGTGCGACTGAGTTGCTTGTTGATTGCCTTAGTCGAAACCTTCTCTCTTTCTCTCTAATATCAGTTGATAATCGATTGATTTCTTAGGGTTATCTATAAGAACAGATCTATATATATCTTTACCCTAGGGACTAAAATGCAATTATTAATTAATCCATATTAATTAATAAATCACAAATGAGTCATCACACTTAAGTCATCCAATAATGACTTGCCCTTGTTGTAAGAAAGAAATATCAAACAAGTCCTCGGCACGAGTTTCCATCAATAAACAATCTATTTATAGAAACTCTCCAAATAAGGAAACTATCGTATTTCCTTATTTAGATTTATCCTTGATATTGAACTCGGCTTCAGGATGTGCTAGCACCCTTGCAACCACATTGCAAGCCTCATTCGATAATTAATTCCTAATTAACTTCCTTAATTAGAATTAATTCTTTTTTCGATTTAAACACGCTCAATGTGTGTGACTAACTAGGTTCATCATCAAATGGCAATGGGATTATAGTATCAACTCATTTGACATTACCAGAAACTCTTTTTGTAACCAAAAACATAATTCCCAAAATACCATTGGTTCCCAAAGTTCACGAGTGACACCTAGCAGCATATCGTGACAAACCAAATGATGACGAATGTATAATTGAAACATTATGATGATCGTATATGTCATGCATTGAATCCCTTCACTACAAGATCCCGATCTAGCCAGAGCTACAGTAAATGCCAAACTCTATAGCCGATTATATGGACTCTCTAATTTCATTCTTAGATTTGTAGTTCTTGAACAGAAACTCTTTTTTATTCGAGTCTATCTACCCCAGCCGAGAATTTCTCGATCCAGAACAAAACTCATATCCATAGGACATTTTCCCTGTTTACCAAGTTAGTGAATCCCGTCTTGATCAGACACCTAACTCCAAGTATTACTAACAGGACCACTATCTGTCGCACAAATATATTAGCAGTAGCAAATCCTAATCACCTATACTTGAGATAGCGTTCCATCTCAGGTCTAAGGACTATATGCACTAATACGATCCAGATAACATTCATTGACATTAGTAAATTACCATATGAATATTATGCTGCGAGTCACGTTCGACTACTTATCATAAAAGCATCCACATATCTATCATGATAACAGTTATCAGATAGCATAAGGCTCACTACTCCATCTTCATTAGTATTTGTAAACTAATCATGGAAACAGACAAAGGTGACAATATCCGGAGAAATAATGTCCAGTTAAGTATCCTACAATCGTGAACAGTTTAAAGATATTCTTACCGAATTATTTCGTCACTCATATTCTTAACTCATAAGAATGAAGCATTCAAAATATCTTAAGGACTTTATTCTAATAAACATAGACAATATACGAATAATAGAATAAACTTTATTGCCATAAAAGGAATTATCCAAATACATAAATCAGGCTCGATGGCATATCACTAACTGTTCGCGAATAGTCGTGTCTCGTTGTGAAAAAAATAATTCTTAGTCTTTCATATGAGATAAATAATTTTTATTTTATAACCTGTTTCCGGATTTCAATGAAGGAAGAAAGGCAATTTTCCATTTTCCATTTTCTTCGAAAAATTGGACAATGTCTTTTTCTTCCACGTAAATCCTTGGTAGGCTCTTTCGGGATTCCTCTAACATGAGACTTCATGCAGAGGAGGGATCGAAAAATAAATGAAGAACTCGTGAATTTGATGAAATGAACAAAATTGGAATTTCATTCACTAAGAAAACAATACATCACAAGTACATATAAATATAAAGGAAATTCAAATCGAAATCTTTGAAGATAACCTACACCAGATGGAATGACTACGCTAATGTAGTTTAGGCCCGAGATGAACGACTTGGGGGCGCTCGAACCGTCAAGGATGGAATGAACCTCTATCGCGTTTGTCAACACCCCGTTTTGGTCTACCGATTCCAGGGGAGGGCATCGACAGCAATTCTAACAACAACCCTTGAACCGCAACAGAGAACCACCAGACAGTCAATTGATTGTTAATCATAGCCGGGTCACTAAGGTCAACCAGACAACCCCGAAAGCTATGCGTAGAGGATCACAGCACGTGATGAATTTGCAACCGAAAAACTAGCATGATCACGAGAAGGAGGGCCAAAATTATCATTTCTATTATCCATTGGAGGGAAATATTTTTGGCTAATTGCTCGAGCATTCACGGCTTTTAAAAACAGGTTATTTTCCTAATTAAAAACCAATTTTACATTTTTCAAAAAAAATTATCTGCGGGACGTTTTCGGATTTTACGTGTATCAATTTCAATTTTCAAAATTCAGAGCAATACACGGGGCCGAGAAATATCTTGCTACATAATATTGATCCCTGAATTTTTGTGAACACAATAGTGTCCTGGATTATTCTTTGGATGTCCGGTTAAAAAGACAAGAATTTCAGACCCTACGTGCATCAATTTTGATCTTTTTCAAAAATTCGGGATGATACTCGAGAGTTGAAAATATTCTTCCACATAATATCGATCATCGAATTTTTCCGAACACAAGGATGGTCCCGAAATATCTTTCAGATATCTGATTTTAAAGATTGAATTTCAGAAATAATCGAACAATTACGATCAAAGCGTGTCAAAGGTTCGATGTCGATTTTTATCGAGATTCGATTTCTGTAGATGCAAATTGAAATTCTCATGAAGCTGATTATTTTTCGAATTTCTTAATTTCAAAGTTTTTATTCTGAAATTGTCGACGAATTTTGAGAAATTGAATTTTGCTCGAACGATGCCCACACGATGCCCGTACGAATTAAATTTAAAAAAAAAAGAAGGAAAGAAATAGGGAAACACATGGCAGAGGGGTCGGCCCAAGTGGTCAACTTGGCCGACCCCCATGGATTATATATTATTTTGGTCTGTTCTATTTTCTTAATCTCTTTTCTTTTCTTTTTCTTCTGCTCCTTCTCTGAGTCGAGCCTGCAAAAACCGAGATCTTGCAATCTGATTCTAGCAACTTGCTACTCCCCTTGCTTCTTCTCTTCCCTAGTTCTTTCATTATTTTTCGATTTTTTTTCTAAATTTTGCCCGACTCCTCTGAACTCCCATTCCCTAGCTTCTCTATTCTTCTTTTGATTCATTTTTCTTCTTCCTTTTTTCTTTCTCTGCTCTGCAACTGCACACCAGACTTCTGCTTCTTCTTTTTTCTTCATGCCATCACCTACAACTGACGCCCCCTTTTTCTTCTTCTTCATCCCCGCAGCTGCTCCTCTCAGTAACTGTTCCGCTTCATCTACAGCTTCTTAACATCACCATCAGCTAATCACTGACCCTCTGTCATTCAATTAGGCTATTTTTTCTTCTCTTTCTCTCACTCTCAGGAAAAAAAAAGAAAAAAAAAAACAGAACAAAACAGAAGCCGGGCTGGCCTTCCCTTCTTTCTCGATTTTCTCTGCCATACCAACAACTCTAGTCCTCTCACCTCCTCCTTCCGCCATCTATTACCATCACACCATCATCTCCTATTCTTTCTTATCCTTTCCGGTCTTTCCTCACGTTACAAAGGACCAGCAACCATACTCGTTCTTGGCTCTTCCGGGCTCGACTCATTCCCTGCCACCTCGCTCGGCAATGCCATTCCCAGCCTCTTCCAGACATCACTAACACTCCCTCTCATGCTTTCCCTCACTCTTGGCTGGACTATAGCAAAAATCAAAAAGACGACAGACCAGCCCCTTTGCCTATCTCTTTTCCCTTCTTCCTCCGGGGTTCTCACCCTCTCTATCTATGTCTTGGGTTTGAACTAAGATAGTAGCAGGCTCTCTCTCTCTCTCTCTCTCTCTCTCTCTCTCTCTCTCTCTCTCTCTCTTCTCTCTCTCTCTCTCGGTTATTGTTGATGTTACTGCCTCTTTAAGAGTTATTAGCCATTGCTGTAAGCTGGTCCCTCCTTTCATCGAGCTAAGTCACTTCTTCCTCCCCATTTCTCTGTGATTTACCTGTGTTCGATTGCTTATGTTTTCTCTTCATTCTTTAGTTGTTGCTGAGCTTATTCCGTGGCTATTGTCCCCTTTCTCGTGGCAATTATATCCTAGGTGCTCAGGGCTCGGTTAGTGATAAAGTTGAAGCTCAGGCCGTTCCTCCCGAAACTGGCTTGGGAGAGGTGAAACTGATGAACCTAGTGGCATGTCTAGGACTCTATCGGGTGATTGCTTCAATGTTTGCATGGTTGATAATATCGTGAAATGCGTGTCTTTGGATTGGAATGGCATGAATCGGTTTAATAACTAAACTTGACTTTTGAAAAAAGGATGTGTGATAAAAAAACGATACAAGCACGAATTTGAATATTTTAAAGAATCAGACTTAAAATCGATTAGTTGAAATGGAAATGAATCCACACGAACTAATCTCATGCTCACTCAGTTTTAAGTGATAAGGTCGATTAAATGCACAAAAAAACCCGGTTTAATTGATCATTCGGACATCAAACCGACGAATTAAATATTGTTGTGATTTTGTACACCCTATTCGTGTGCTTTGAGATGTTTGA
Organism: Punica granatum; assembly: GCF_007655135.1. Taxonomy (NCBI): domain Eukaryota; kingdom Viridiplantae; phylum Streptophyta; class Magnoliopsida; order Myrtales; family Lythraceae; genus Punica; species Punica granatum. The sequence continues at coordinate 17,381,128 of NC_045127.1, read as the reverse complement.
CTGCAATTTTAATTAAAACCTCACACGAACCGGATTAATCACGTAAAGTCGGTTAAAAATTGGACTTAATTTTGGGGCGGTCGGGAATTAAAGCCTTTATAGAATAGTCCACCAATGGTCGGCTTGACAGCTCGAAACCCGCAAACCAAAGCATTCGGCGAACTCAGTCAAATTAATCAATTCCACACATGAGGTAATTGGGACGCTTCACTTTGGCTAATTAATCCACTCAGCTTTCTAATAAATTACACGAACATGTCAATAATTTGTAACTGCGCCGACGAGTCAAGAATTGGTAGCAATACCCTTTTTAAACTCACATTTTAACCAACAAAAAAAACACTGAGATATTTAATACGCGTTGCATGGATATCTAAGGAGCACTCGCACATCTCGACTCGAGTCGGGATGTAAGAGTTCTTCTTAGACGACTTCCGAGCAGAGCGATCGGTTTCTCGGCTCCTTCGGGGTCAACACGACTCCGATGGACCCTAGGGATCGGTCGACACCGTCTACCGACTTTCAATAGTCTGTATCACATGTTCTCAACTTTTCACATGCACATTCACACATTTTCCGGTTCAAGGGCATAACCACTGGTTCGTGATCCTCTGACACCCTAGGCGTTAGGATGATTGAAATACTTTGAGCCACGGGTAAAGGAGGACAACCTGCCCTAGGGCAGGTTTCATCTGTAAGGCCCTCTTTATCCGACCAAAATGTTTTTGTCATCCTAACGTAGATTCGGGCATTTAGATATATCATATCCGTCATAAAACACAAGACCTGACTAACCATGCACCTTACTTAATTAAACATTAGAAAGTGGTCAGGTCAAACCTTAGGTTCCGGGTTTCAGGCTAAAGCACACCTCTGTCATAATTTTTAAAGACCGCATTGTCACAATAAAGAGCAATTTAATAGCAACCCACACATTGGAGATTTGACTACAGGCGCCATGTCTGTTAGATCACTTCAAAGATTGTTGAATGTAACATACCCTCCCAAGGCAGTCCATGACTGATTCACACCAAATACGTCACTCTCGTTTTGTCCGTTTAAGGAAGGAATTTGTCTGTTAAGCAACCCCGGTTCATAACTTGTTAATCACGTAAATCTAGCAATAATAAATAATTTGACTGTTTTCCTTTGTCTTGATCTGCTTTTATTTGCTTTCACGTGGTTTGAGCGCCCAAAGGATACTATGCACATGGAGTCCAACGCCATTTTATTGTCGATCATGGGGTCCAAAGCCCCCACACACCATGACCCGAGTGCGATATGAGGTCTCGCCATGAGTCACTGTCTTGACTCGTTTAGTATTCAGATGACTCGAGTCAGGACAGGTGAAACGAGGTTATACAATTACTTGGGAGCTCGACCGGTCCCACAGCTATCTCGAGGACCATTATGTCCTCTTGAGATCTGTCAGTTTGGTCGGATCCGATCCCCGGCTCTCAAGATCCTGTGTCGTATTAATTTTGGTTTCGGTCTTTTCAAAACTCACGGTGAGTGCGAGCGGGATATTAGTCGAACGTGAGTCGACCGGGATCTATTTGTTGTAATTTGTATTTATTATTTGAGAGTACATTGTGAGGTATTTATTTGTACATTTTATTTATGTAACAATCCCGGTCGGCAAGTGAGGAGTCTGAGAGGAATCGGTCGAATCAGCTTATGAGTCCCCGAGACAAGCAGGACCACACTAGTCATGGGTCCGGTCCAGACGGTGAACCGACCATCATAGCCTTGTTAGTCGAGATACGAGGACGGTGGACCGATCCCTTGACCTGAGGATCCTTTCCTCTTTCGATCTCTTGAGCCAGATCGATTAATTTCACGAATTTATGGTGTCAAAACAAGCGAGATGAGCGAAACCTAATCAAGCGGTAAATAAATGAAACACGACAAACCTTAGACAAACTAGAGTACCGATAGAGCGTGTAGGATATAGGCCAGCACGTAATAGAACTCCCGAATCCGAAACTCCTTGTTCCGTATGACCATATGCCTAAGCAAACTAGGTGTATCCCTTACCCTTAGACCTAGGCAACTTACCGGCTATCGACCTCCAAGTCATAAACAGGTAATGGCAACTCATTCTCACACGTGTTCATCACCTGTCCCCTAGGAAGGTGGACACTCCCAAATTGTACGATCGGTCGCATGTATGCGAGCCCCAACGAGACGAAATTCGGGTCCGCACACCTTGGCGACTCCACTAGGGACATTAGAGGGTTCAGGCTCGATCTCGTTTGTCTGTCTGCATGTTTATTTATTTAGTGCTTTCATTTATTTTATACTCATTTACTTCCTACACATTTATTCTCTGCACAATGCATTACATATCATTCTAGTCTTAGGTACCTATGGGCCGCGTCTCACGACCGATACTAGGAAGCACATGTTAGATAAGGGTTCGAAGTAGGGGCACAACGTGCAGTTAGACTGCCATCACGGCCTTGAAAAGAGCCTCGCCCTGTTTCAAGGAATTCACGCCCTTGAATTGGGGGCCACCATCCCTAGGTAGCACGGTTCCTATAGTACTAAACCCTGTATCGTGCTATGCCTCCATGCTAGTCTCTAATCCCGACTTCAATAACTATCCTTTGAGTCGGCCTACGGGCTTTTGTGTCTCTTTTTGTTTTGAGAGAGATGTACATGTAACTATGAAGCTTTCATTAAGCCATGGGCATTTACTTTTCCGTACACATGCATCATGTAATTTCGAAAATTAGAGTATCATCCACATTGACGAGTCCTAAGTCTGTTTCCTATCATCTTGGTAAGGGATGTCGCGCTCGGCCTCTTGCCTGCACCTCGATCGTGTCACGCCGCTGCTAGACAACACCCACATCTGGACCAGTCTATATGCAGTCAACCACAACTACATCACCACCTCCATCGGATACATCACTTTTATTGGCCTCTCGCTAGGTAGATTGCAGCTTCCTTGGAGCCATTACATTCAGGGGTCCAGTCCATGTCGTCTACAACATTCAGGACAGCGGACCCATACCAACCATTGAGGGATATTAGACCCTCATCCAGTCGCACTCGAGGATCCCATCGAGCCTTCATAAACCGAGGTTGGCACACCTACTAGGACATCCTCTTCTTCAAGTACAAACACCTTGGTCGGCTCACCAGCACCAAAGTCGAGAGAGATCGTCTTCGCCGAGAGATAGATGAGAAGGATGAGGAACTCACTGACCCATGTCAACTCTGAGCAAACTCCCACACACTCACGCCAAGCTGCAAAGGTGCGACCAAGAGCTGTCTCGGACGAACATTGCTTTGGAGAGGTCTAGGAAGAAGACCCGTGGAGGTTTGCATATATCCTAGGATAGATATCTCTGTGAGGTCTCGGCCTAGAACCGATGCTTTCCAAAGCAACGTTTGCTCGTGCCCCGAGCGTAATGGAAAACCGACTTAGGATTTTACTTTCAAAACTTACATTGTACTTTGAATCTTTTGAGTCAATGTGAATGACCACATTAGTATTTTCAAAACTCATGCATCGCATGCATTCCATTTATTAATTGTTTTGTAGTTATCACGCATTTTCACACAACATACGAGTCGTGCCAACTTTCGCGGGTAGACCACTAGCGGTCTTCACCCTCCTCCATGGCAAGACAAGCCCTGGCTTGAGGCTTGACCTACATTCCCAGGCAAAGCTAATTAGCACTAACTTTCGCTCGACTAAGCGCGTCCCTGGCATGCCCAGACATGTCTCAAGCGTGTCGTGTGCACATCCCTCCATACTCGTGCACGCGCCTTCAATGCACCCCGTGCGCGTTTGTCGATGTGCTCGCACGACGCCTACTAGGCTAGTTCACTTCCCTACGCCCTTACATTTAAATAACGAATAGTTCTTGTTCCTTCATTATTTTTCCTTTTCCCATTGCAAGAAATACCCAACAGGAAGGCAATCTGAATCCCGAATGACCAGAACCGGGACAACAAACAGCTCTCATCCAGCTCCTTGAAACCTGTGCGCACCCGAATTTCGTCTTGTCGGAGCACGCATGCGCACGCCTATGCAACGCGGCTTGGGAGTGTCCACCTTCCCGGGGACGCGCGACGGACGCACGTGAGAAGAAGTCGCCACTTGCAATTTTACTACCCGAAGGTCGAGGGCCGGCAAATTACCCGGGTCTAGGGGTACGGGGTACACCTAAGATGCTAAGGCAATGGTCTGTACGGAACCGAAAATTCCGAATTCGGGGGTTCTATTACGTGTGGGCCTATATCCCACACGCCTTTTCGGTACTTTAGTTTGTCTAGGCTTGCCATTTTAATTTAATTACCGCTTTATTAAGTTTCGCTCATCTTATGCGTTTTGACACCGTAAATTCGAAGAAACATTCTGACCGTCCACTCTCTGACCGGGATTTTACATGAATATATGCATAATATAAAACCTGACATTGTTCTCTCAAATAAATAAAAGACAAGCTACAATAACTAAATCTCGGTCGGTTTGCATTCGGCCATAATTTCACTCATGCTCACCGTATAGTTTTTGGAAAAGACCGAAAATTAAATTAAATGCGCACTCGGTGTATGAGGGTATTAGACCCCGTGATCGACGGTTATGGGCGTTGGACCCAGTGTGAATCGAGTCCTAAGGGATCAGGCTCGATCCGCATAACAATCAAGTGCCAAAAGATGTAACAAGCAAGCTCAAATAAACAATCAATGGGGTTTTGTTATCACCGAATTTACGTGAATTAACTGATTACTAACCGAGGTATCTTGACATACAAATCCTACCTTAAACAAACAAAAGGGATGAAGGATAGAGTATGTAGCATTCGGCATCATTTAACGGACTCGACAGACATGATGTCCATAGTGAAGTCTCGAATGAGTGGGTTATTTTTAGATTATTTTGTATCATGACAATATAGCTTTTACAGATTAAGAATGTTTTCGCCTAAAACCCAAAACCTAATCCTCTACTTGACTATTTGCCCATGTTGATTATGCCGAGTTTGAAATTAATCCGTTTTTCCAAGTTTTAACCCGTTCTAAACACAAACCTGCACTAGAGTGACGGCAGAACAAGAACCGGTAATTATGCCCTTGAATCGGTAAATATGTGTGTGCATGAAAATCAAGATTACGTTGTACGTATCTCGGTGCTTTTGAAATTGTGAATTTTGAAAAGGGCATGACTAACAGTTCTTGAACTGTCGGTGCGATTACAGATTATTAATCAGTTCGTACAATTTATTTAAAAGAGTCAAGTGATTTAATTTAGCCAAATTTAACGTCCCGATTACCCCGTATATAGAATTTTAGGTTAATTAGAAATTTGCCAAATGCTTTGGTCTACGAATTTCGAGTCGTCGAGATAGCCATTAGTTGACCATCCAATAAACTCTAATTTCTGACATGGTCACATAATTACAAAAATGAAATATTTAAATGGGGCACATACATTGTCGGTGGGTGATCTAAGTAGAAAAGGACTGGATATTTTAGAAAATGTCCAGGGGACTGAATTGAACGATTTTAAAAGAGCAGGGACTGATTTGAAAATTCTAAAAAAATTAGCGACAGATCTGAAAATTCTAAAAGATTGGGGACTGATTTGAAAATTCTAAAAAATGGGACTGTGTAAAAAATTACTGAAAGTGTCCTAGGGCTTATTTGAAATGAATTTGAAAATCGGGACTGATCTGAAAAATAAAAAATGGCCCCAGGACTAAACTGAAACAACTCGGAAAGTTCCTTGCGATGCTTGAAAAATTCTGGGAATTTCAGGACTGATTGGAAAATAGTAAAATGACTGGGACTTGATTGAAAAGAATTTTTGAAATTCGGAGCAGATCTGAAAAGGGTGAAAAATGGTCACGGGACTAAACTGAAACGATTTGAAAAGTTCTTTGGGATTCTTAGAAAAATTCTGGAAAATTCAAGGACTAATTGGAAAATAGTAAAATGACCGGGACTTGGTTGAAAATAAATTTTAGGGTTCGAGGCAGATCTGAAAAAAATAAAATGAGTCCTCTGGACAGAAATGTAACAAAATGGAAAGTTCGTAAAATCGAGTTCGGGACAAATCTGATCACCCACGCGACCCAAGAACACTCAATTCACATTGTATCCATCAAGCAAGCAATAATATTCAGGAAATGAGCCCTAATCATGCCACTAAGTCGAGAATTTACCTAATCCGGAAAGTTGAGGGGCTTCTCTGTAAATAAAAAAAAATCTCCAGACAATCGGGTTGGATCGGATCAGATCGGATCGGATCGCCCGCCCGAAGGAGAAACCGCCCGGAAGAGAAGCTGGGCTGGACTGGGCGTTGGGCCTGGCTGGGCTTGGGTTGGGCCTGCGAAAAAAAATGAACTGGGCCGAGGCCCGTTAGCCAAAGGGCGGCCGGGATTGGGGGCAGCGGCGGCGACGAGGCTGGGGGCGACGATTCTCGCCCCTGGACGCGGCGACGAAGGCCGGAATGGACGCGGGAGGTAGCTCTGGGCGCCGCCGGCACTCCGCCGTGGTCGATCTGCGCTTCACCGAAGTTTAAGTGGTAGGAATCGAGGAGTTTTTGCGGTATTCCTGCGACGGTTCCCCGAATTCTCCGATCTCCAAATTCCCCGAAACGAGAGCCAATTTTTCGATTTCGTTCAATGGGTCTTGTTCCTCCTCCTCCCCATTCACTTTCTGTCCATTTAATTTCAATTTCATCCCCTTTTCCGTTAAGAATTCGGCCGATTTGGCGGAAATCGCGAAAATCGCGATTCGGGGCTTCTTGGGCCGGCGGGGATCGCGGGCAACCGGCGAGCACTGCCCGGCCCCTGCCCAGCTTGCCCGGTCTGCCCGAATCTTTTTTTTTTTTTCAAATTAAATGGCCGGCGGGTCACGGCCAGTCGGTCAACGCTGCCCGGCCCCTGCCCGGCCTGCCCGGGATTTGAATTTTTTTTATATGATATATATATATATATATAATTTAATTTTAATTAATTAATTAACTAATTTAATTTTTTTTTAGAAAAGGTAATAAATTGGAAAAATGACGATTTTGCCCCTCTGGAGCCGATGGACCGAAATGGGGTGCTGACAGTTTGCTCCTCTTTGGTTGTGTGCTCGGATAGAGGATGCAGCCAAAGACCATAAGAAGCACCCCGTTTGATCTCGACGACCGTCTTGGCATCTTCCCCCATAGCCACTTGTTCTCTCTGATTTTGGATAATTGGGAGGGAGTTGGATAAACGTATGTACCTGAAAGCAGTGAAAAGGTGGTTTATGGATCCAATAACAATAAAGGTGGGCTTATGGCCCTGAAAGCAGTAAAGATGGATTTACGGGCCCAAAGAAAGTAAAAAGGTAGGTGTCCAAACCCCAAAATAATAAATGGTGGGTGTCGAAACCCAAAGCAATAAATGGTGGGTGTCGAAACCCGAAGCAGTAAAGGTAGGTGTCCAAACCCAAAGCAGTAAAGGTGGGTGTCCAAATCCAAAGCAGTAAAGGTGGGTGTCCAAACCCAAAGCAGTAAATGTGGGTGTCCAAACCCAAAGCAGTAAATGTGGGTGTCCAAACCCAAAGCAATAAATGGCGGGTGTCCAAACCCAAAGCAGTAAATGGGGGTGTCCAAACCCAAAGCAGTAAATGTGGGTGTCCAAACCCAAAGCAGTAAATGTGGGTGTCCAAACCCAAAGCAGTAAATGGCGGGTGTCCAAACCCAAAGCGGTAAAAGGGGGGTGTCCAAACCCAAAGCGGTAAAGGTGGGTGTCCAAACCCAAAACGATAAAAGGTGGGTGTGCAAACCCAAAGCCATAAATGGCGGGTGTCTAAACCCAAAGCAATAAATGGCGGGTGTCCAAACCCAAAACAATAAATGGCGGGTGTCCAAACCCAAAGCGCTAAATGGGGGTGTCCAAACCCAAAGCGGTAGTCCAAACCCAAAGCAGTAAAGGTGGGTGTCCAAACCCAAAGCAATAATGGCGGGTGTCCAAACCCAAAGCAATAAATGGCGGGTGTCCAAACCCAAAGCAATAAATGGCGGGTGTCCAAACCCAAAGCAATAAATGGCGGGTGTCCAAACCCAAAGCAATAAAAGGCGGGTGTCCAAACCCAAAGCAATAAAAGGCGGGTGTCCAAACCCAAAGCAATAAATGGCGGGTGTCCAAACCCAAAGCGGTAAAAGGGGGGTGTCCAAACCCAAAGCAGTAAAGGTGGGTGTCCAAACCCAAAGTAATAAAAGGTGGGTTCGGTCATCGAGGATGGCCCGAGAACGCAAGAGAGTTGACTTGGGTCTAATAATGCCAACGGATTTGTCAGATGATGGTGCTAGGTGCCTCCTTGAGGGCCTTTCGCTCAGGTTTGAGATTACGATCTTGTCACATAAGGCAGACATGAGTCCGTCAAGGAGAGACGCCTCTTAGGATCCACATGCCCGTACCTGCATAGGAGGGTGGCAGCTAACGATCGTTGTCAGTCGCGTGAAATTGCTGAAATTACGATGTGCAAAGGAAATCTATGTAATGATGTTTTGGGGATCTGAACTTGGTGACCATTTGAGGGTGGCCGTGTCCCGAACTCATGTTTGACCAAAAGAAAGGCTTTTTGCAAAATGAGGGCATGGCCCACAGAACTTTGAGTGAAGGTAAATGGAAGGATCTTTAGGATCCTCCAAATCAAGGATACGACGATTCGACCCCATTTCGAGGCATATCTAGAGCCTTGAGAGTTGAAGAGAGTTTGCTTGCGTTGAGGACTGCCGAACCACTACTAGTTGTAGCTTCACGCGGGGTGCTGCTGTTCTTTCGTGGTCGAACCGACAATTGCCCCTAATTTTTGCCCAGGCCGGAAAACGCGTGACGACCTGACGGGGTATTTTATTTTGACTTTTCTCTCATGAATGCTCTCCTTTTACTACGATCGCCCAAGATAGGGTCCGATCGCATCTATCGATTCCTCTAACTTTTGCCTAGACCGCCCTTTGTGGGTTTTCAGCCTAGCAAGGATATGATTTATGCTCTCCTTTCGCCACGGCTTCCCTTTGCGGGATTTTAAGCCGTGTCCCTTGTTCCCTAACTTTTGCCTAGGTCGCCTCGAGAAGGTTTTCAACCTAGCGGGAAATTTATTCTTTTCTCTCAAAGGTGATCTTAGATGGAAAGAATACAGGTGCTGATGACAGAATGCGCTGAGGCAACATGAACGTGGAGTCTGAAGAATACAGAAGAAGACAAAGGTCGGCAATGTGGCTTGCAGCATCCGGGGACATGAAGAGGCTGCAGAATGACGAAGAAAGTTATCAAGGATAGTACTTCTTGAGGGCATCAGCGTTGACTGGGAGCGCATTTTCGGTCCCGTCCATGTCACTTAAGATAATTGCCCCTCTAGAGAAGGTTTCCCTGACGACGAAAGGCCCGTCATACTTGTATGCGAACTTGCCCCGATAGTCAGGTGTAATGTGAAGAACCTTTCGCAGGACAAGGTCACCAGGGTTGAACTCGCGGTGGCGGACTCTTGCATTGAACGCTCGGGCCATTCTTTGTTGGTAGCATTGGCCGTGGCATAACGCTGTTAGCCGCTTCTCGTCGATGAGATTGAGCTGTTCGTAGCGTTGCTTCACCCATTCTGCCTCTTCGAGCTCGGACTCAGCAAGGACCCTCATGGAAGGAATCTCCACTTCGATTGGGAGGACTGCTTCCATGCCGTAGACCAAAGAGTACGGAGTTGCCCCTGTTGAAGTGCGGATAGATGTTCGGTATGCTAAAAGAGCAAAAGGGAGCATCTCGTGCCAATCCTTATAGGTCACCGTCATTTTCTCGATGATCTTCTTGATGTTCTTGTTCGCAGCTTACACCGCACCGTTCATTTGGGGACGGTACGGTGTGGAGTTACGATGTTGCACTTTGAATTGCTCGCAGAGCTCATCGATGATCTTGTTGTTCAAGTTCTTAGCGTTGTCAGTGATGATTGTCGCGGGGACTCCATATCGGGCGATGATGTTGCACTTGAGGAAGCGTGCCACGGACTTTGCGGTGACCGAAGCAAGCGTTATGGCCTCGATCCACTTGATGAAGTAGTCGATTGCCACCAAAATGAAAAGGTGTCCGTTGGATGCTTTGGGATTGATAAGGCCGATCACATCTATGCCCCACATTGAAAATGGCCATGGGGCTGCCATTGGATGTAGCTCATTGGGGGGTGCTTTGATCTGGTCGGCGTAGACTTGGCACAAGTGGTAGCGTCTGACGTGTTTGGCGCAGTCGGCCTCTATGGTGGACCAGAAGTAACCCAAACGCATAAGTTTCTTAGCGAGCATGAGCCCGCTCATGTGAGGTCCGCAACTTCCCTCGTGTATCTCTCCCATAAGGCGTTGTGCCTCAATTTCATCGACACACCGGAGTAGTGTGGCATCAAAGGAACGGCGATAAAGAACCTCTCCACTCAGGAAGTAATGTGCTACGAGTCGCCGAAGTGTTTTTCTGTCGCGCCGGTTGGCGAATGTTGGGTATTGGCCGGTTTGCAAAAAATGTTTGATGTCTTCATACCACAGCTGTTCGTCAGTTGCCTCGATTGCGTCGCAGTGAGCAGGGCCCTTGGCAATCTCGATTTTGAGTGGCTCAATGAGGTTTTCTTTCGTGATGCTCACCATGGATGCGAGCGTTGCAAGTGCATCAGCGAATTGGTTCTTGATGCGCGGCGTGTATGTGAATGAGATTTTCTCGAAGTTCTCCGCTAACTCCTCGAGATACTCGTGATATGGCATTAGCTTTGCGTCTTTCATCTTCCATTGCCCCAACGTATGGAAAATTGTAAGCATGGAATCACCAAACACTTCTAGTTCCTTCATCTTGAAGTCGATCGCTGCCTGCAGGCCGAGGATGCATGCTTCGTATTCGGCCACGTTATTAGTGCAAGGAAAATCAACTTTTGCTGCAACCGGATAGTAGCGTCCGTCGGGGGATATCAGCACTGCGCCAATGTCGGACCCAGTGGAATTTACTGCGCCGTCGAAATACATCTTCCATGCGAATTTGTTCTCCTCACTGTCCACTTGGAGAATCCCTTCATCCGGGAAGTCAGAGTTGATCGGCGTATCGTCTTCGATTGGGAACTCCGCTAAGTGATCCGCAATTGCCTGCCCCTTGATCGACGTGCGGGGCACATATTCAATGTCGTATTCCGTCAGCTGACATCGCCACTTTGAAATGTTCTTCATGGAAGATGGACTATCGAGCAGTACTTCAGGGGATCCGCTTTTGACAATAAGTGGATAGTATGATAGAGAGTGTACTGCCGGAGCCTTTGCATGACCCACACTAGCGCACAGCACATCTTCTCAATCTCTGGGTAGTTGGACTCCCCTTCGGTGAACTTCTTGCTTAAATAGTAAATGGCGTGTTCTGTGTGTGTGAACTCGTCTTCCTGCCCTAACATACATCCTAGGGATTGCCGGCGCACTGTCAGATAGAGAATAAGAGGGCGATCTGGAGTAGGCGGGACCAATACCGGGGGTTGAACCAAGTATGCCTTGATAGTGTTAAAGGCCTTCTGACATTCTTCGTCCCACTTAATCGCTGCATTTTTGCGAAGCGAGCGGAAGAGTGGTTGACATTTGTCTGTCAGGTTTGCAATGAAACGCGCAATGTAGTTCAGCCGTCCTAGGAAGCCTCGTACTTCGCGGACTGTCGATGGTGGAGGTAACTCCCTGATTGCCTTCACCTTGTCGGGATCGACCTCGATGCCTCATTCGCTGACCACGAATCCTAACAGTTTCCCTGATTTGGCGCCGAATGTGCACTTTGCCGGGTTAAGTCAAAGCTTGTATTTCTTGAGTCGGTCGAAGAGGCGTTTTAGATTAACGAGGTGATCCTCTCCTTCTTTTGATTTAGCAATCATGTCGTCGACGTAGACCTCAATCTCTTTATGCATCATATCGTGGAATAGCGTGACCATGGCCCTTTGGTATGTTGCCCCGGCATTTTTGAGGCCGAAAGGCATGACTCGATAACAGAAAGTGCCCCACATTGTAATGAACGTCGTCTTGATCTTGTCCTCATCGGCCATCCAAATCTGGTTGTATCCGGAGAAGCCATCCATGAAGGAGAACAATGTATGGCGTGCTATGTTATCAACTAAGACGTCAATGTGAGGCAGGGGGAAGTTATCCTTGGGGCTAGCCTTGTTGAGGTCTCGATAGTCGACGCAAACTCTGACTTTTCCATCTTTCTTCTCCACAGGCACAATGTTCGCCACCCACTCAGAGTAATTACAAACTTCCAGGAAGCCCGCGTTGATTTGCTTGATGACCTCTTCCTTAATGCGGAGGAGAAGGCCAGCTCGCTGACGCCGTAAGTGCTGCCGTTTGGGTGGAAACCTCTCCGTATCAAGCGGAAGGAAGTGCTTAACTATTGAGGGATCCAAACCTAGCATGTCGGCATAAGACCAAGCAAAAACTTCTTGGTACTCCTTGAGGAAATCGATCATCCGAGCCCGCTGTGTGGGGTCGAGACCCGTCCCGATTTTCGGAATGTGAGGCTCTTCTTCGGTACCCACGTTGAACTCTTCTGTCGGCTCAACTGAAGTGAATTGACGGTTCTCAAGGCGGCACAAACTCTCCTCTATCTCGGGCACTCGACCATCCTCGTCGAGTCCTTCCCCGAAGTATATGGGTCGGGACTCTTCGAGGTGTTCCTCGGATGAGTTCGAATCGACGTGTCAATGATTTGGATTCGAGTGGAGCCTGGCAATTTAAACGAGTAGTCTTAGAAATTTAGAGCGTTGCAAGATAAGTGAAAGAAAGGAGAAAGTAGACGCGGAAATTCAAAAAATGCGTGCAAAGATTTTATTAATGGTGTAAGCATGAAGCCATAACAAAATCTCTCTTCCGTCATGTGGCTTATGGCTATGCCGACACGCGGGGAAACATCAAACACATAGACAGTCTTACACATTGGCGATCACAACCGAGTAGCACGGGACTGAGGTCCAGTTGTTGAGCTCCTCATTCTCCTGTGCAAGGCGGATATGGACCCCTAAAAGAGTCTCCTCGGTGACGGCGCATATGGCTGGCGGATCGACAGGCTCGGCATTTGAAACTGAGGAGGGGCCGTCAAGAGTACCTCCGACGATGTGCGGCGGTGCAGGAAAAAAATGAGAGAGTGGGAGAACTGGGATGCCCCTGTTGACTTTCCCGTAAAATGCGGCGAGATGGTGGAGGTGTTTGCCCCTGCGGGCCTCGATAATTTCGTGGCAGGAAGGGCGAAAACCGAGTCCCCTCCTATTCTTGTACTCTTCAATCTCGATGGGGCAATTGATCCCCTGCCCCTGTGCTCCAAGCCTAGTACCGGGAGCGTAGTTATGACGCAAAAGGACCTTCCCGACCATGCGGTCAGCACGAGATGGACGGACCTCTCCATAGTCCCGAATGACGGAGATGGTCTCGAATGAATGAAATGGGAGGTTCTCGTCATCTCCGATGCTAATATAGGGCACAGCCGTTTCCTTGTAGATGGCGTAGTCCTCTTCACCCTTGACCGTAATGAGCCGACCATCCGCGATGAACTTGATCCTTTGGTGCAGGGACGAGGGAACTGCTCCAGCTGAGTGGATCCAGGGTCTCCCGAGGAGCAGGCTAAAAGCATTCGGGATGTCAAGGACCTGAAATGTGACGCTGAATGAGCACGGGCCGACATCGATCAAGAGGTCAATCTCCCCATTCACTTCCCTCCGCGAGCCGTCAAAGGCTCTAACCGCGGTTTTGCTCAACATGGACACTAAGCAAACATTGAGGGCGGAGCCGTTGTCGATCATGACCCAGCCAATGATGAAATTGTTGCACTTGCAGACGATGTGCAATGCCCGTGAGTGTGCCCACCCTTCGGAGGGGATCTCGTCATCTGAAAATGAGATGGCATTGGAGAAAATCGAGCTGACGCTCTCTTCAATCCGATCCGGGGCTGTCTCCTTAGGAACCTGTGCTACAGTAAGGACCCGTAGGAGGGCTTCTCGGTGTGGCTCCGAACTCAAGAGGAGAGCGAGTAGTGAAATATGAGCTGGAGACTTACCCATTTGTTCTACTACCTTGTACTCGCTCACCTTAATCACTTTCATGAAAGCCTCAGCTTCTTCTTCGGTCACCTTCTTCTGCGGGATAGGCGGGGCTTCCGGTGCAGCTCCGGATGCAGCGGGAGCCTTACCCTTGCCTGCGATCTCCGGGTTCGTGTACACCCGGCCCGAGCGTGTCACGCCCATGACACTGAACTGCTGCTCAAGATTCCCGACACTTCCTTCGTAAGTCCAAGGGACCTTACTGTCCTGGTACGGCTCTCGAGCGGGGACTTCTATTATGAACGGGGCGGGCGCGACACTAAACCCTATGAACCCTACGGTGGCTTCCGCGGGGACATACTCGATTATAAATGGAGTAGGGCCCTCCTGTTGGCTCTCGTCCTCTCTCACAATGCAAATACTGATCATATTGATGGTGGGCCCCGAGCTCGACCCATGATCCGGGAGAGGATTGGCTTTCACATTCGGAGGCCTAATGGCATTGAACGAGATCTTTTTGGCATCGATCAGCTTCTAGACTTCCTCCCGTAATTTCCAACAGTTGTCGGTGGTGTGACCGGGAGCACCTGAGTGGTACTCGCAGTGTAGACTCTGATCTTGGTTTGCCGGAACAAAACTGGGACCGGGAACCGTTGGTCGGATCATGTCGCCGCTAATAGTTGCCTGTATATGTGGGAGAGCGGGGTAGGCAGGGGTGTGAACTGTATGCGCTGCCGAGCTTGCATTGCGCCGCCTTGTTGACCCTGTGGGGCTGGGGCCTGTTGCGTCGGCCGAGGAGTTCTCGAAACCGGAGGCCTGTACTGCGGGGTCTGAGGAGGAGCGGGAGCGTAATGATGGACGACTTGTTGCGGGGCCGATGGAAATACTGTCGGCGGAGCCGAATAATAAACTGGTTGAGCGGGATGCTGAAACGGATAGGGCGAAGGCGGTGGAGCATACGCGGGGGTGGTAGATAGTGCGAGCGTGAAGCTCACCGAGTACTGTTGCGGCGCGTTGTGGCCCGCATTGACGGCATTGACCGAAGCCTCCTTATTCCTTCTGCCGCCAGTGGAGGTAGCTGCTGAGGCAGTCCTCCTCGAGGACTCTCCTTCCCCTTTCTTTGTCGGGCCCTCTAACCTTCCGAGTTTGATGCCCAGGTCTACCTGCTTTCTGGCCATAATCATCTCCGAGAATCCATCCTTATGGAGTCTAGAGATGCGATTCTCGCTAATATGGCCTAAACGACAATGCCAGAGGTAAGTCGGGTTCGAATCATTAGATTTGAGCCGTTTGGTTTCCACATTATAAATAGGCGTATCTAGATCAAGAACATACAGACCATTACTTAAATGTGCACTGCCATAATATACATCATTCATGTACATAGAACAACACTTGTTCTTGATAGTGAAACAAAATCCCTTCTTGTCCAAACAAGAAACAGATATTATGTTTCTACTAATAGCAGGTACATAATAACAGTCGTTAAGATCTAATACAAGCCCAGTAGGCAAAACTAGGTGATAAGTCCCTACAGTTAATGTAGCAACTCTTGCTCCATTTCCAACTCGTAGGTCCACCTCGCCCTTTGTCAACGATCTACTGTCCTTTAGGTCCTGCATATTTCCACAAATATGAGCACCACATCCGGTATCTAATACCCAAGATGTAGAAGTAGTAGATACATTAATCTCTATAACATGGATACCTGAAGTGGAAGTCTCACTTCCCTTCTTCTTCTTCAACTCTTCTAGGTATATCTTACAATTCCGCTTCCAATGTCCAGTGTTGCCACAATGGAAGCAGTAATCATTCTTCGCCACCTTGGCTTTAGGCTTCAACGCACCCAAGTCAAAATTGGATGCACCTTTAGCCTTCTTGCCTTTACTCTTGCTCTTGCCCTTTCTTTTGGTCCCTTGGACCATTAGAACGGACGTCCCCTTGCTGATATCATGCTCAGCTGTTCTCAACATGCTAAGCAGTTCAGGCAATGGTTTATTGTAGTCATTCATATTATAGCTCATAATGAACTGACTATAACTGCTGGGCAGCGACTGTAGGACTAAATCTGTGGCCAACTCTTGACCAAGAGGAAATCCCAGTCTTCCCAGAGTCTCAACGTACCCAATCATCTTGAGTACATGAAGACCCACCGGGCTACCCTCAATCAACCTTGCCTGAAAAAGTGCTTTAGAGATCTCGAATCTCTCATGTCGGGCCTGCTCTTGATAGAGCTGCCTGAGATGCACGATCATATCGTACGCCTTCATGTTCTCGTGTTGCTTCTGAAGCTCCGAGTCCATGGTGACTAACATGAGACATCCAACGTTTACGGCATCATCATGATGCTTACTATAAGCATCTTTCTCAGCTTGGGGGGCATCGTCAGGCGGTGGCGCAAGAAGAGGTTGCTCTAAGACATATAGTTTCTTTTCTTGGGTGAGAACAATTCTCAAGTTTCGATACCAACCAAGGAAATTATTCCCTGACAGTTTGTCCTTATCAAGGACGGATCGCAAACAGAAAGTACTAGAAGTGCTCCCTGCCATGGTAACTACCATAGAAATATACAAAATAAGTATTATGACACAACAATATTTAATGAGGACTTTATAAATATTGCTCCCACTATTTATATCAAATCAATGACCCTCAACATTGATTCAGAGAATATCATTCTCATAGTAGCTCAAGATCCATATCTCACCAAGCTCTGAGTCAGCAAGGGCTGATTCACCCAGAACTGGCTATTTAGGTAGGGAACTCACTTTCCCAATTGCATCACATGCAACTCTTGATTAGTTGGGTGAATAACTCCTTATTCAAATCTATCTTATAGATCGATGCCCAACTACATGCCTCTGAACTCCTAATCCTATTAGGCTTGCTCAGTTAAGTCCGACCCACTGGTAAACACAACGTCTTACTAGGATAGATAAGGGCATCCTGCGAAGGCAAGGTCTACACACTCATCGATCTTGGTCTTGACGAGCGTTACACGGTGGAAGGATATGGACTTAATATTTTGAGGGATTTGATTAACATTTAATCGATCTCACTATACACTATTATGTAACTATTACATAATAGTCCACACGTATAACTATTATACTAACACAACTAGGACATAGTCCATGTCTAACAGTCATGCACCGCAAATATCAAACATAATCATACCAGTACCAAGCATAAAATCATATTTTATGCTATTATCTACTCAGATTCTAACTAGCTAGGCTCTGATACCAATTGCTAGTTCCACGGGGCGCAACGGAAGCGAAAAGGAACAGAAATTCAAAATTTCATACCCGTGAAACTAATTCCAAGACCTACTAGAAGAGTAAGAGTAAATAAAAGCGTACCTGGAATATTTAAAGTTGTCGACCGAGCGTCCCACGCGTGACGCCTCTACTGGTATCCACACCGACTTTGTCGACGAGTTTTCGAGATCGGCGGTGCTAGCGACCAACACTCGAAAGAAACACCCCGATGCGACACCCGAAATTTATTAGACTAGTAGGATTAATTCAAATTGAACAATTCAACTTGAATTTCCTTACACTTATACACGTACACCCATATACATGTATATATATCTCTTATATCTAAACATGCATGCTGCCCCTTTTATAAGCAATATGGGGAAGACAAATTCAAAGCCCCACCGATGTGGGATTAAGAAGAATCAAGGCTCCAAGTGACATGTGTAAGTCTAGGTGACATCATTTAATTAGTCCATGTGTATAGCTAAGTGTTATCATACAATTGGCCCATGTTTCTTTCTATAATTGGCTCCAAGTGGTTCCATAAAAATAACCACTTAGCACACCATTAAATCTAATAAATCGGGTCTAATTAATCGGCAAATTTAATCTCATTAAATATCCGATTAATCGGTCGCACCATAAATCATCTAATCTTTATTAGACAATTTTGTTGTTTCAAAATATCTCGTCAAGTTAGTCGTAGTGTGTGACCCTGTAGGTTCCCAATTACGTTGATAGTAATATCGAAATCTCTATTTTAATATTACAAACAGTGAGCGGCATCTAGCAATGCATCACTGTTACTCAAGTAATCGGAAAGTCAATTTCTCGACGAACCTCGTGACCTATATTACCGTGTAATATAATCCATTGTCCCCTATATCTCTATTGAGCCCAAGGCATGGTCGATGACATCCTTGTATGGCTCAATATTTCTCTTTCTTGGTTTACCGGTTAAGTCTATCAGAACAAATGAGCTCGATATCGTTATATCGACTCATTTGGGTATGCATACACTTTTAGACTTAACCACCAAGTGGCCGTGAGATATCGCTCCCGTTTTGTAGGAGGGACAAATCCTATCTTGGTTACTCACATTCTTTTCCATGCTTTGTGGCATACCCAATAACTATCTTTATAACCAGCCAGTTACGGTGGCGTTTGACAGTATCAAAATATACGACATTACACGTAGGAATCCATGGTGACCTCAAGTCAAAGGACCATTACACTATAGTCACTTTGAGATATACTAATGACAGTCACGTAACAACCCATGTAGCAATCTCATGGCGGGTCAGTCCAATACACATTACTCTTAATGTATACATGTGGTGTGATTTGATATCTCCATATCCATGACCTATGAGATTTGGTCATCAATCAACACTCACACTAGTCTAACCGTATTACCGTTGTCCTAATTAACGATAATACTTTGACTATGGACATTTAGGAATAATGTTCAGTAATTATAGGATCTCACAATCAAGTCACACTTGATGCCTATTGAACCTACTATTCCAAGGACATTATTGTGTAAAATCATATTTAGCGCAATCTACACAATAACAGATATGCCTCGTAATATAATGAAATAGATATCATATTACAGAACTGATTATAGATTGCCTCTAGGGCATACACCAATTCCCAACAGGGAATTGGTGTATGCCCTAGAGGCAATCTGTTATCAATTCTGTAGTGTGACATGTATTTCATTATAATACGAGGCATTTTGTTATTATGTGGGTTGCGCTAAATATTAATTTACACAATAACGTCCTCGGAATAGTAGGTTCAATAGACATAAAGTGTGACTTGATTATGAGACTCTATAATTACTGAACACTATTCCTAAATGTCCCTAGTCAAAGTATTATTGTTAATTAGGACAACGATAATGCGGTTAAACTAGTGTGGTGTTGATTGATGACCAAGTCTCACAGGTCATGGATGTAGAGACATCGAGTCACACCGCAGGTATACATGAGTAGTAATGTATACTGGACTGACCCGCCATGAGACTGCTACATGGGTTGTTACGTGACTGTCATTAGCAGATCTCATAGTAACTATAGTGTAGTGGTCCTTTGACTTGAGGTCACCATTAATTCCTACATGTAATATCATATACTTTGATGCTGTCAAAGGCCACCATAATAGGTTGGTTATAAAGTGTATGCATATCCAAATGAGTCGTTATAGGGATATCGAACTCATTTGTTCTGATAAACTTACCCGGTAAACCAAGAAAGAGAGATTGAGCCATACAAGGATGTCATCGACCATGCCTTGGGCTCAATAGAGATATAGATGACAAAGGGATTATACTGCATGGTGATGTAGGTCACAAGGTTCGTTGAGAAATTGACTTTTCGATTATTTGAGTAGCAGTGATGCATTGCTAGATACCGCTCACTGTTTGTAATATTGAAATAGATATTTCGATATTACTATCAACATAATTAGGAACCTATAGGGTCACACATGACGACTAAATCGACGGGATATTTTGAAACAATAAAATCGTCTAACAAAGATTAGATGATTTATGATGCGACCGATTAATCAGATATTTAATTAGATTAAATTTATCGATTAATTAAACTCGATTTATTAAATTAAATGGATTCAATTGATGCACAATCCATGTGAAAACACATGGCAATATGGGACACTTAATTCTCCATGTTCCACACCAGGGGACTTGAAATTCCACCCCCCCCCCCCAAAGCTTTATATATATGGATATATAGATCTCAAGGAAGATATATATATATATATATGCTAATACATATATGTGTGCGTGCATATATGTGTATGCATATAAAGCATATATAATTTGGGTTGACTTGTTCAACTCAAATTAGATCCATTAGTCTAATAATTTTGGGTTTGCATCGGTGTTTCCTTCGAGCATTGGCGGCTAGCACTGCCAATCTCGAAAACTCATCAACAAAGTTGATGTTGATACTTGTAGAGGCGTCACGCGTGGCAAGTATGCTTTATTTACTCTTATTCTTCTAGTAAGTCTTGGGATTAGTTTTGAAGAGGGTCATACAAATGAAACCTGCCCCCTGACAGGTTGCCCTCCTTTACTAGTGGCTCAAAGTATTTCGATCACCCTAATGCCTAAGGTGTCGAAGGATCACGAACCGGTGGTTATGCCCTTAAACCAGAAAAATGTGTGAATGTGCATGTGAAAAGTCAAGAACACGTGATACGGACTATCGAAAATCGGTAGCCGATGTCGACCGATCCTTGGGGTCCATCAAGGTCGTGTTGACCCCGAAAGGAGCCAAGAAACCGGTCGCTTTGCCCATAAGTCGTCTAAGAAGAACTCGTGCATCCCGGCTCGAGCCATCTCAAATCGGGCTAGACTCGAGTCAAGACACGCGGGTGCTCCCTAGATATCCATATTAGATGTCTCGGTGTTTTTTTTTTACTAAAATGTGAGTTTAAAAAGGGTACTGCCACCAGTTCTTGATCTGTCGGCGCGGTTACAAAGTATTGACCGGTTTGTGCAATTTATTAAAAAGCATAGTGGATTAATTAGCCAAAGTGAAGCATCCCAATTACCTCATATGTGGAATTAATTAATTTGAGTGAGTTCGCCGAATCCTTTGGTTTGCGGGTTTTGAGCCGTCACGCAGGCCATTGGTGGACCGTTCTATAAAGGCTTCAATTCCCAACCATCCCAAAATTAAGTCCAAGTTTTGACCAACTTTACATTATTAATCCGGTTCGTGTGAAGTTTTAATTAAAAATGTAGTCAAACATCCCAAAGCACACGAACAGGGTATACAAAATCACAACAAGATTTAATTCGTCAGTTTGATGCCCGAATGATCAATTAAGCCAGTTTTTTTGTGCATTTAATCGACCTTATCACTTAAAACCGAGTGAGCATGAGATTAATTTGTGTGGATTTATTTCCATTTCAAATAACCGATTTTAATCTGATTCTTTAAAGTATTCAAATTCGTGCTTGTATCGTTTTTTATCACACGTCCTATTTCCAAAAGTCGAGTTTAGTTATTAAACCGATTCATGCCATTCTCATCCAAAGACATGCATTTCGCGACATCATCAACCATGCAAACATCGAAGCAATCACCCAATAGAGTCCTAGACATGCCACTAGGTTCAAGAGTTTCACCTCTCCCAAGCCAGTATCGAGAGGAACGGCTTGAGTTTCAACTTTATCACGAACCGAGCCTCGAGCACATAGGATATAACAGCCACAAGAAGAGGACAACAGCCACGGAATCAGCTCAGCAACAGCAAAAGAATGGAGAAAAAACATAAGCAATCGAACACATGTAAACCATCGAGAAATAGGGAGGAAGGAGAGACTTAGCTCGATGAAAGGAGGGACCAGCTTACAGCAACAACTAGTAACTCCTAAAGAGGCAGCAACATCAACAATAACAGTGTGAGAGAGAGAGAGAGAGAGCCTACTACTGTCTCAGTTCAAACTCGAGACACAGGCAGAGAGGGTGAGAAGCCGGGAGGAAGAAGGGAAAAGAGACACGCAAAGGGGCTGGTCCATCTATCTTTTTGGTTTTTGCTACAGTCCAGCCAAGAGTGAGAGGGAGTGTTAGTGATGTGTGGAGGATGTTGGGAATGGCATTGCCAAGGGAGGTGGTAGGGAATGACCTAAGCCAGGAAGAGCCAAGAACGAGTATGGTTGTTGGTCCTTTGTAGCGTGAGGAAAGGCCATAAAGAATAAGAAAAATAGGAGATGATGGTGTGATGGTAATAGATGGCGGAGGGAAGAGATGAGAGGACTAGAGTTGTTGGTCTAGCCGAGAAAATCGAGAAAGAAGGGAAGGCCAGCTCGGCTTCTCTTCTATTATGTTTTTTTTCTTCTTTTTTTGCCCGAGAGTGAGAGAAAGAGAAGAAAAGAGAGCCGGATTGAATGACAAAGAGTGAGTGATTAACTGATGGTGATGTCAAGAAGCTGTAGATGAATCGGAGCAGTTACTGAAAGGAGCATTTGTGGGGGGATGAAGAAGAAGAAGAAGAAGGGGCGTCAGTTGTAGGTAATGGAGTGAAGAAAAAAGAAGAAGCAGAAGTTTGGTGTGTAGTTGCAGAGCAGAGAAAGAAAAAAAGAAAAAGAAAAATGAATCAAAAGAATAATAGAGAAGCCAGGGAATGGGCATTTAGAGGAATCGGGCAAAATTAAAAAAAAAGTCAAAAAATAATGAAAGAACCAGGGAATGAGAAGAAGTAACGGGAGTAGTAGGTTGCTGGGATCAGATTGCAAGATCTCGATTTTTGTAGGCTCGGCTTAGAGAAGGAGCAAAAGAAAAATAAAAGAAAAGAAAGAAGAAAGGAATAAAATAGAACAAACCAAAATAATATATAATCCATGGGGGTTAGCCAAGTTGACCACTTGGGCCGACCCCTCTGCCATGTGTTTTCCTTATTTTGTTTTCTCCTTTTTCTTCTTTTTTTTATTTAATTCGTACGGGCAACGTTCGGGCAAAATTCAATTTCTCGGAATTCGCCAATAATTTCGGAATAAAAACTTTGAAATTGAGAAATTCGAAAATAATCGGCTTCATGAGAATTCCAATTTGCATTGACAAAGACCAAATCTCGATAAAAATTTACATCGAACATTTGACACGCTTCGATCGTAATTGCTCGATTATTTTCGAAACTCAATCTTTAAAATCAGATATTCGAAAAATATTTCGGGACCAACCTTATGTTCAGAAAAATTCGAGGATCGACGTTATGCGGAAGAATATTTTCCCATCTCGAGTATCGTTATGAATTTTTGAAAAGGATCGGAATTGATGCACGTAGGGCCTGAAATTCTTGTATTTTCAATCAAACATCCAAAGAATAATTTGGGACCATCATTGTGCTTAAAAAAATTCGAGGATCGATATTATGCAGAAAGAAATTTTTCGGCCCCAAGTATTGTTTTGAATTTTGAAAATTGAAATTGATGCACGTAAAATCCGAAAACCTTCCCTTGAGTTTTTTTTTCTGAAAAATGTAAAATTGGCAATAAATTAGGAAAATGCCTCATTTTCAAAAGTCGTTGTGCAACACCCGAATTTTAATCTCGTTGGAGCATGCATGCGCAAAGCCTATGCAACGCGGCTTGGGAGTGTCCACCTTCTTAGGGACGTGCGATGGACGCACGTGAGAATGAGTCGCCTCTTACTGTTTATGACCCGTAGGTCGAGGGCCATTGAGTCGCCCGGATCTAAGGGTACGAGGTACACCTAAATGCTAAGGCAATGGTCATACGAAACCGAAAATTTCGAATTCGAGGGTTCTATTACGTGCGGGCCTATATCCCGCACGCCCTTTCGGTACTCTAGTTTGCTAGGCTGGCCATTTATTGTTTATTTATCGCGTGAGTTATGTTGCGCTCTTCTTGCCCGT
The DNA here is from genome assembly GCF_007655135.1 of Punica granatum. Taxonomy (NCBI): domain Eukaryota; kingdom Viridiplantae; phylum Streptophyta; class Magnoliopsida; order Myrtales; family Lythraceae; genus Punica; species Punica granatum. The sequence continues at coordinate 17,357,432 of NC_045127.1, read as the reverse complement.
ATTGACACCGTAAAGTCGGTGAATCAATTGATTCGACTCAGGACTCCGAAAGGAAAGTAAGTTCGTGCATCAAAGATACGGCTCGCTATCCTAGCTACGGTTCTTCGAGCCACGGTGGTCGATTCCCCGTGCGAGCCGAAACCACGAAACATTAAATTTACGTGCCTTTCAGATAAACGAATCGACTCGATTAATTATGCGCTCGGACCTCTCGCTCACCGATCAGGGATCCTTACAAATGAATGTACAAATAAAGTTTCTTACAGTATACTCTCATAGAAATACAAATTACAACTGAATAAATGAATCCCCGATCAACTCACATTGGGTCAATATTCCACTCTGGCTCACCGTGTATTTTGAATGACTGATAAATAAATTAAAGCAACGCGGGCTCAAAGAGCCGGGGGTCGGGTCCGATCGGATCGACAGGTGATAGAAGAATCGATTGATTCTCACTGTAACCGTTGGACCGATCGAGCTCCCGGGTGATATCTAACCACGATTCACACATCTAATCTAAGTCGCCTTCCACATAGGCCGTACTTCGAGCGTAATGGTGACTCGAGGTTAGATCTCATTTCGCACTCAGGTTGCACGCATTCAGTGTGTGAGGGGCGTTGGACCCCGTGTTCGGTGGCTTAGGGCGTTGGACCCTGTGCAACACGTAACCTATGGGTTCGGGCCCGAACCGCAACAAATCGACAAAAGAAAATGGAAAACTGAAGAAAACTGATAAAGCTGACGGAGAACAGACGAAAACTGACAAATGCAGACGAATACAAACAAGTTGTGTGTTAAGCCAAATGTACGTGATTTAATCAGTTATTAACCGGGGTTGATTAGCAAACAATGTGCCTAACTTAAATGAGCAAAGAGAGGGGCTAGGATACGGTTCTTGGCCAATTACATGTGTGAGTTTGTTTTAAGACTTTATTCTGTAAAATGTCACTGCGGTTTCACTGAATATGTCAAACTCGTGTTTTGACACTAGATTTGGATCCCAATATTCCACCTATCCATTATCTATTGTTTGATTAAGTCAAGTGGATGATTAATCCGATTTTGTATGTTTTGCGACAGTGGTAACAGTGCTAACTACCCGAGTCTATGGTAGGATGATAGAAACACCGAAATCGGAAGAAAGGGGCTACGCGAATAACACTCGCGCTTGAACGAGTTGCCCGCCTTCGACCGTGAATCGAAGTGTTTCAATCTCCCTAACGCCTAGAATGTCGGTGAATCACGTGTTAGGAAAAATCCACAGGTCTACTTTGGACTTGGGCCCATCCGCAACCCAAAAGCTTAAGCCAATGGGTTACTAGACCATTATCTCTTATAAACCTATGGATTTCCTCTCAACTTTTCCATGTGGGATTACTTCCAACACCCGCACTCACCATTCTCCATATAGGAGAGAAACCGGCCCAACAATTCCCCCCTTCTCGACTATATGGAGGACTTCGAGCCGGGCTTCCACTTCCGGACTCGGATACCAATTGTTAGGCCCATCACTAGCCACGAGTTCCACACTCGGGCCTTGGCGTGGTGTGGGTTTCCACGCATAGCGTGTGCACTTCCCCAGGATCATTACCTTGGGCTCTGATACCACTTGTTAGGAAAAATCCACAGGTCTACTTTGGACTTGGGCCCATCCGCAACCCAAAAGCTTAAGCCTATGGGTTACTAGACCATTATCTCTTATAAACCTATGGATTTCCTCTCAACTTTTCCATGTGGGATTACTTCCAACACCCGCACTCACCATTCTCCATATAGGAGAGAAACCGGCCCAACATCACGAAACAACGATTACGCCCTTGAATTGTAAAATGTGTAAAGTGTATGTGTGAAATTTGAGATCACATGACACGGACTATCGAAAGTCGGTAGCCGGTGCCAATCAATCCCTTGGGTCCATCAGGGTCATGCCGACCCCAAGAGAGCCGAGAAAACGATTGTTCCGCCCGGGAGTGGTCTAAGAAAGGTTCGTACACCCCGACCCTAGCCACCTCAAATTGGGCCCGGACTTGAGTCGAGGCGCGCGAGCATTCCCTAGATGCCCATGCTACGCGTGTTAAGTGTCTCGATGCTTTTGAAATTGTGGGTTTTAAAAGGGCGTTTCCGATATTTTGTAATTCGTCGACGCGTTTATAAATTAATATTCAATTCATCCAAATATTTAAGCCAAATGATTTAATTAATTAAATGATACGTCCCATTTTCCATTTGTGGAGTGGTTTAGCGATTGAGGTGTTAAACCTCCATTATTATGGATTAATGGAATGATTGTTCAAAATTAACGCGCCTAACATACAAACTAATGTGAAACTAATGACTAAAAAAAAAAAAAAACGTAATTGCAATCAATTCCAAAAACCGATTTTGAAGCGATAGAGGAGGCCGTCCTCGACCCGAGGAAGGTCAAGGGGCATTCGGCCACCCCCCAAGGGGGAAGCCGAAAACCTCCTTGACCCGGCTTAGGTCCCGAATCGTCTCCTATATCGGTTTTGACCGCTTCTTACATGCATAAAATATCGAACACGACAATGACATACATTTTACAAAGCCAATGCCACGATGATCTTCAAAACGCAAACAAACACTCAAGCAAACGTAAACACGATATTTAAAGGGAATCTATGAAACGACGTCGGCTCATGCAATCGACAACACATGAAAATGAAACCACGAGAACCGACCTATTTCGGGGTGAAGGAAACCGTTCTAGGCTAGGGCAAGCCACATGGGAGTCTCGGCCAACTCCCTAGGGGAATCCACCAAAAGCTCCCCTTGGTTTTTCCTGAGCTTTGATGGTTTCCTTGACAACGAAACCAACTTATTCTCGTCGCGCAATCGTGACACATAATGCTGGAAATGTAAGACGCGGGAAAGCAATCAACTTCGAAGAAGGAGAGATCATTTTAGTCTCGGTGAACCAAAGGAACCCCACGGCTCCCTCCTGTGGGATCTAGCCGTGAGTTCCTATGGCTTTGCCGGACCGTGTGGTCTCTTCTACCCCGACTTTAATCATCTCCAACCATGATGCATGTAATATAACGATGTATGTGCATGATGAACGACGTAAATATACACGGAAACGAATAAAAGATGAAACTTGCATGTAATATAGTTATCAACCACCTTGTCATTCCACAACAAGTAAATATTGAAGACCTAACTCCTCTAAATCGTAGAGAGATTATACCTAGCCCCGGGATGAGGGAAAATCGAGGTAAGTCTGAAAAAGGGGTTCGGGAAGTCGGTTCTACCCCCTGGAACAAACAGACCCGAATCGGTGCAATCGGGTCGACTGACAGTCCGGCTTGTCGGAGCTACGCCGGTTGATCGGGGTGGCCTTTTCTCATGGGGCCGGTTGCGTTGGATTCCCAAGAGACTAAGGATCACGCCTACAGTGGTTTCGGGAGGAGAGCACTCGTAGATTTTTCGGAAATCAAAAACAAAGTCGGGTTAGTTAGCAGAAAACAGAACCGTCTGGAACAAAACAGACCCGACTGGGCATCGGGAAAGAAATGGCTGTCCCGGGGGCTCCCGATGGTATTTTGATGCAAGGTAGGTGGCTCTAGACTCCTAAGAGACTGAGAATCATGGCTGTGGTGGTTTCGTAAGGATTGCACGTCTAGATTTTCCTGAAATCAAAAGCAAAGTCGGGTTAGCAGAGACGAAACAAACCCGTCTGGAACAAAACAGACCCGACTGGGCATCGGGAAAGAAATGGCTATCCCGGGGGCTCCCGGTGGTATTTTGATGCAAGGTTGGTTGCACTGGATTCACAAAAGGCTGAGGATCGCGCTTGCGGTGGTTTCATGAGGATTGCACGTCTAGATTTTCCTGAAATCAAAAGCAAAGTCGGGTTAGCAGAGACGACACAAACCCGTCTGGAACAAAACAGACCTGACTGGGCATCGGGAAAGAAATGGCTGTCCCGGGGGCTCCCGGTGGTATTTTGATGCAAGATCGGTTGCATTGGATTCCTAAGAGGCTGAGGATCGCACTTGCGGTGGTTTTGTGAAGATTTCACTCCTAGATTTTCCTGGAAGATATAAAGAAAACCGGTAAAAAAACTGGAAAAATCTGAGAAGAGAGAAATGAGAGAAATGGCGGTGGTGCACGGTTGAGCGGCTCTCGGCACGTGACTACCTTGTCACAGGGGAGAGTGAGGGTCATGAGAAACCCCTAAGAAGTGATGGCACGACTCGCCATAGTCGTGAGGTAGTGGAAATGTCGAGGAAGCCCGGAAAGCCGTGAAAATGTCTACGGAACCCGATTCTGGACAGAGCTGGTTCGGGCTGCTGGAAGCTTCGAATCGCAAAACTAACACCAGAAATGGACTCAGGAGGTCGAATACATGTGGGGTATGTAGTTTGTTGAGGCTTGGATAAGTCGGGAAGGAAGAACTCGCCTAGAAACCGGGAAACTCCCTAGGGACCCGAATCTGGATTGGGTTGAAACGGGACCTAGATGACTTCAAATGGCAAAACTAACACCGTGATTGGACTCGGGAGGTTGAATGCATGTGGGATATGAAGTTTGGTCGAAGTTAGCTTAGGTTGGGTGACGGTCGCCAGAAAACGGTTGAGTTTTCGGGTAATTTTGCCTTGTAACCGGGCTGAGGTGAGGCTATGCGATTTTTCTAGAAAATGCTGAACTCTAAGGGGCTTGAGAGGATTTTCTAGAGTGAGAGAGCTTGAGAGAGAATGGATAGTGAGTTGTGATTAAGTTAATGACCCAATGGACTTTTAAATGCAAGCTTAATGACAAGATTGAGTGAAGTTAAGTGCAATTAAATGGTGCTTAGGACATCCGAATTTCTTAAGAGAGATTAGGGAGGGGAATTGGTCTCTTGAGTGTTGGGGAAGCTAAGGGAAAATTGATGGGAGGTGATGAATGGAAGAGTGGAGTTGATGGGTGTAAGATATATTTTGAATTTGAGTGGTGGAGGCTCATATGGCTTGCCTCTAGAGGAGAGCCATGGCTCGCAGCTTGGCTTGGCTTGGCTAATTCAAGGGTCCCACTTGATTAGGAGAAAAGTCGGAAGAAGCTCGGGGCTCGATTGATCGTGCGTTTGATTTCCGTGGCTCGCTTGAACGACGAATTATCAATATACGCGCAAATACGATTTTAATGAGCCCAATATCGACATGCTTCTCGTAAGCGAAAGCTCGGGTGACCCGGGGACTCGAAAGCCGGTTTTGCTCCGTTCGGATGATCAAAGTGAAGTTGTCCATTTATGTAGCTTGTTCATGCCTCTGCATGCTGTATTGCTCGCGTCGGTGTGCTTTGTGCCTTGGGCAGAACGGTTGACTCGCCGACCCCGGCTAGAGATCGATATTCGGAGACATCCTAGGAATTCCCGAACGAGGTTCTCTCAGTGTTTCCCAAGTGTTCTGATGTGTTCAGAGACCACTGCGATCTCTGTTTGTTAGAAACGAGTCTCGAAGGTTTGCCGGAAGGCGTTCGTGACCATTGAGACGTCACTCGGGAAACCGGTATGATTTGCTTGGTCCGAGCCGAAATGATTTCCTAGCCCCTGGGGGTAGTTGGGAGTGGGTGGTGCGGAGCTCGGACGTCAACATTTCCCTGAATAGACTCTAAGCGCGAGATTCCGTTTGAAAGGGGCCCTTTTGTCGCAGGAATAGTACTTAGGAAATCTAAATGGATTGTGCAATGTGATTAGGGTTCATTTCCCCGGGCCTTGAGGTCCTTGGGATTGGTTGACATAGATTTCGTGCACCAACGATTTGTTAGAAGGGTCCCCGGCTATGATTCTGTGTAGAAAATGCCCATTTTTCCCGGTCGAGATCCACTCGGGAGACCAAGATGAGTTCCGAAAAGCAGTCAGAAACCTGTTCCAAGGTCCTGGTGACCCTCGGGTGTGTGCAGGCCTGTTTTCGGGTGCCGTTTATTTGTTCGTGGATCGGGCCTCCCGGGAGCCCCCTTAAGAAAGGCTTCTGCGAATGTTCGGGGGTGCCCCGGCTTAAACATGAGACTTCTGAAATGTGCTCGGAGGTGTCATCGATCATTTTGGTACCAAGAGGGATTTTTAGAGTCCCATTTTAGGTATCTTTGACACTCCGGTGATCCGACGATAAATAGTGCCACAGTGCCGGCTTCCGCTATTTTGGGGCTCGTTGTTTGTTTACCCTTCCGATTGCCCCTCTTGCGCCCCTTGATGGCTTATGTCTCTTCCTTGTAGTTCATGTCTCCGGGTCCCCACGTCTGCGTCCGTCGGCCCAACCGTGAATAGTGACCCGAGCTTTGATCGGGTGATCCTTGTTGGGAGCAGACAAGCCAAAATTGGGTACTGACAGCCGTGAACGCTCGAGCAAATAGTCAAAAATACTTCCCTCCGATGGATGACAGAAATGACGATTTTGCCCCTCCTCCTCATAATCATGCTAGTTTGTTGATTTCAAATTCTTCTTCTGCTGTGATCCTCTGCGCATCGCTTCCGGAGTTGTCTGGTTGACCTTGATGACCCGGCTATGATTAGTAACCCGTGAACTATCCGGTGGTTCTCTATTGTGGTTCAAGAATAGGACCGAAGTTGTTGAAGACGACCTTAGCTGCCATCGTTGTATGATAGCCCGAGTTGTTGCCGCCACAGGATTAGTTGCTCAAGTCATAGAGGATGGAAATCTTGCCGCCATGAACAGGCGTTCGCTCGAACTTTTGCGGGCAAGGCCCTAACCGCAATGAACCAAGGGAATTGTCTACATTACATCTACTCCTATGATAGGGGCCGCGAGGGGCGAAAGCCAAAAGCTACAAAATAATCTGTTGAAGTTGATTGCTCTGTGTGTTTTCATCTGAAGCATTGAACTCCATTTATATAGGCAGAGCTCATAGCGATTATTCCTCAATTGTGCGTGAATTGCACATACAGCTGCTTATTGAGTAAGAACACGAGCAACACGCGTTAAATTTGAGTGGATAATTCCAAACAACCACCCACAAAGTGGTTTGGAGGAGCAAACTGTGATGATGCTCTTGAAGATAACGCCACATGTCAAAAATAACACGTCTTGCTAGCTATGTTGCCTTTCATCTAGATATCAATTTAGTTATCCCGCCTCCAAGATTGTAATCGCCTGGGAATTTCCAAGGACACAGTCGAGGAAGCATGATTAAATGTCAAGAGTACGATGACATACTCAATATTTATCGCAGAAATCATACATATGTGGCTCAAGATTCGAAAAAATAGATCTCAGTAAAACGTCGTCGTATTGAATTTGGCATCGTCTCTGAGTTTGGACCCGAGGGATTGCTCATGGTGAAATCACATTACTCCTTCGAGGAATATTTTAGGCACATTTCTTTGGAGAATTACTATTATGCTCATGGGTTCGTGACGCAACCAAGAGCTGCCACATGTTTGCAGATGAATTTTTGGGAAAATTAAATTTATACTGGTAACAAATGCCCCGGAGGGTGAAATTCGAGTGAGAATTTTACGCAATTAGGAGTCTCAGTTCCATGATAAATTTTGCAAACTTTTGAATTTCGAATTAATGTAATATCGATGGTCCTCTTTAGGGGCGATGACCTTTGTAGAAAAAATTGAATTGTGTTTTCAGAACCATTAGACTATAGACGTGCCCGCAAAGCGAAGTTCAAAGGTGGCATAATAGATTTTAGTGACTAACATCAGATCTGTATCATTATGAAGCATGAATTTGAATAGTTAGAAAACAAATTCACATATAAACTCATATATATATATATATGCATATATACTATGTATATATATTTATTTACCACTTTTAGAACCAAGCCAGCATGATGACTTCGAATTCACACATAAATATAATATTTTAATGTTACTTGTACAGTGGTGTCGATGGCCACATGTAAAAAGAAGTGAAACCTTATGGTGTGTTTGGTTTCAGAGTTAAAGTAACTTTGATTTTGATTATAGAAAAGGATAAATGATTGTGTAGTGTGTCGAGTTAAAGTTAAAGTTAAAATTTTTTACTTGGAAAATGTGTATTTTTATTGTGTAGTGTGTTGAGTTAAAGTTAAAGTTAAAATTTTTGTGATTTTAACTGCGAAACCGAATGGAGCATAATTTTGAATGTGAAGTGATTATTTGAGGAGTTCAAGGGAGTTATTTCAGAATTCTGAAAATCTAAGGTAACATTTTTCAGAATTCCGATGAGTTATGGATTCTGCTTCAAACTCTAATGTCTTTGTGTTTTGACTATACGCATTCAGAACGACGAGTAGAGTTCAAACGTCTAATTTCGAATCAGAACCCATTGTCGAGGTAATAAGGAATCCACCGGAATAGAAAAATAATTTCAGACCGCTCTATTAATTGGGTTAATGAAACCGTTTCAACATAATATATGTAAGAAAACGATACTGAAAAAATAGTAGAAGCGGAATAAACGATAAATTAAAATTTTATTTATTCATACACGTAGGATCGACATCTGGAATTTTTTTTCGAATGCATCCTGTCACTTTGTCACGATTAGACAATGCTAACTTGATAATCCTATTAGGGTTTATCGAAAAATACCTTGTTTGCAAAATCCCTACAAGACCACCAAGTAATCGCCCTCTTGAATAATCGCATGAAGCCGCCCAAGTATTAGACCTCTAGCTCGTCCACACGAACGCGTCTTCGCCAAGGGGTTGTTCCTCCTCGACTTGAACTAGTCTCCACGGGTTGCCCACACGATCGGACTACGCTCTCAAGTAAAGATAGAATGGATGGTGAACTCCACGTGCAACGGGCGGCCAACGAAAATAAATTTTCTCCAATCAGCCACAAGCAAGAGATAGCGCTGGCCGTCTTTATTCAGCGTTCACCGCCCCTCTGTTTTTCTCGTCTTGGCCGTGACTTGCCTCTCTTTCAGAGTTGGCCATTAACACACATACAAATATAACACACATATCTATATATATGTATACATTTGCCAATTAGCCCTAAGGGTTGTTTAAAATTTATAATTAATCCACAATTAATTACAATTTGCAAATAAGTCCCAAAGACTTAAGTGTTCGTAAAAACACCCGTGAATTATTTCATAACTCACAGAGGACCCAAAAGAAAAAAAACAGTAATGCACGTTCTAATACATACACGTTTTATATATATAATAACTTTCCATTTATGATACTATTATATCGAATATAATAATTCATTAAATAAGTCTACCTCAATGTTGAATTTGACTTTAGAATGTGCTAGCACCCCTGCAACTACATTTCAAGTCTAATCTGATAATTTTTTTTCGCTGAATATAAAGGCTAGGTCGGGTTATTAGCCAGCTGTGGCTGCCCCAACTAAGGGAACCTAACCGCCACGGAATGTTCCTTTTACCATAGCTCGCTGAGTCTTTAGCCCAACTTGGTCACCGCAACCCCACCAACACACTAGTAAATTAAGTTCAAGGCCCACTGGATCAAGCATTATAGGCCGGCCACCGTCATCCCATAATACACCCACATAATGACGAGCTCTACGTCCTCAGTGAGGTTCGAACTCGTGATGTTCAAGTGGAGCGCTTGATGTTTAACTACTAAACCACCGTGCTGGTAGTGTCTAATCCAATAATTGATTGCTAATTAACTGCCTTAATTAGAATCAATTAGTTCTAGGCTTAAACACGTTTTATTGTGTGTAACTAACTAGGTTCATCACTAAATGGCAATGAGACTATAATGTCAACCGCTTTGACATTATCGGGAACTCCTTTCCACAACCAAAAGCACAATTTCCAAAATGTCATTGGTTCCCAAAAATCATGAGTGACACCCAACAACATATCATGATAACGTGGAATCAAGACATTCTGATGAACTAATGACCATATATGCCACGCACTCGAGTCCCTTCATTGCAGATACCGATCTAGCCAAGTTCAAGGTTAATGTCAAACCCTATAGCTAATTATGAAACCTCTGAACTTCTCTTCATAGATCGATAGAACTTAAAATAGAACATCTTTTGTATTTAAACCCATTCACCTTGACCAAGGATATCAAGAATAGAACTCAAACCCATAGGATCTTTCCCTATTTACTCAAGTCAATGAATCTCATTTCGACTGAACATCTACCTCCATACAAACTAACTAGGATCACCGTATGTTGGATACCCATGCTTAGCACAAGTATATAGGCAGGAGCAAATCCTAATTACCCATGTATTAGATAACCGTGTCATCTCAGGTCTAAAAACTATATGCACTACTACGATCTAGATAATATTCATTGACAACAATAAAGCACCACGTGAATATTATATGTACGTCACAGTTTGACTCACTTATCTCTATAAGCGTCATGTTTGCCTCGATATTAGATAACAAATAGCATGAGACTCACTACTTCATCTCCATTAGTATCTTTATACTAATCATCGATATAAACAAATGTGACGGTCTATCCTGAATGATAATGTCCAACTAAGATTCCTACGACCACGAACAATTTAAAGAAACCTGTACCAGAATATTCGGTCACTCATATTCTCAACTATTTGAGATTTAAGCATTTGTCAAGTATCTTATGGACTTACTCCATTAAACATGAACAATTTATGAATAACAGAATAAATATCATTGCCATAAATAGGAATTGTCGAAATACATATATCGGCTCTAGGGCATATAAGTAACAATATACACACTGGTTTTTGGCGCGAGATCCTTCTCCAACTTAAAGATAGGCCTCCCATAGTCGCCAAAAATCTATTTCCAGATTTCGATGAAAGAAGAAAAGTAATTTTCCATTTTCCATTTTCTCCGGAAAATTGGAGAATTTCTTTTCCCTCCACTCAAATCCATGTGGGTTCTTTCGCCTTTCCTCTAAAACAAGGACTTCCCACGGAGGAAGGATTGGAAAATAAATGAACTCGTGAATTTGATGAAACGAACGAAATTAAAATTTCATTCACTAAGAGATAAAAACATCACGAGTACATATAAGTATAAAAGAAATTCAAACTGAAGAGTCTTCAAGGATGGCCTACATCAGATGGAATGACTACGCTGATATAGTTTAGGCCTGAGATCTCCAACACGGGGGGCCACTCGAACCGTGGAGGATGGAATGAACTGGTACTTCCTTGAGACGTCGGGACGAATGGCCTTGGATTTGAACTCGAACTTCCTGGATGATTCAAATGGAGAGGACCGATGTCATTGAAGATGAGCTTGGCCACCACCAGTGTATGATAGCTCGAGTGGTTGAAGAAGCGTCTTGCCGTCACGGGATCGGTTGCTTAAGTCGTTGAGGATGGGAATTATGCTGCTTTGAACAAGCGTTGGCCCAAACCGTTGAGGGTGAAGCCCTAGACGCGATGAACCGACGGGGTTGTTTATATTATATCTGCTCCTAAGATAGGGGCTGCGAGGAACGGAAGATAAAAGCTACAGAGTATTTCTGTTGAAGTTGATTGATGTGTGTTCATCTGAAGCATTGTCTCCCCCTTTATACAACCAGAGCTCAGACCAGTTATTCCTCATTTGTGCGTGAATTGCACGTAGAGCTGCTTGATGGATAAGAACACATGAGATACGTGTTAATTTTGAGTGGATAAATCCAAATAACCACCCACGAAATGGTTCGGAGGAGCAAACTGTGATAAAGATAAGACCACAAGTAAAAAATAATACATGTCTTGGTAGCCATGTTGCATTTCATCTTATCTCAAATTAAGACGCATGTGGACCATGAGGAAATCTAGTAATGGGAAATTACTAGATATCAATTCATTTATCCCGCCTCCAAGATTGTAATCGCATGGAAATTTCTAATGACGCAATTGAGGAAGCATGATTAAATGTTGAGAGTACAATGACATATTCAATATTTATCGCAAAAGTCATGTATATGTGGTTCGAGATCCGAAAGGTTCGATCTCGGTAAAACGTTGTCGTACCCGAGGGATTGCTCATGGTGAAACAACATACTCCTTCGAGGAACAATTTAGGCTTGTTTCTTTGGAGAATTATGATTATGCTTATGGGCTCGTGACAAGTTTAGGAGTTGCCACGTGTTTGCGGATGAATTTCCAGGAAATTAAATTTACACTGGTAGCATAACCAGACTTGCAATTCTTTTTTCTTGTTTGAGCATTGGAAAGAATTATATAAGCGGAAAGTTTGACTTCATAATAGCTCGGCCCCTAACTTTCAATTGATACTTTCATGCCCTTGTGGAGCAACTTTGAGGGTTCAGTAATTGTTTATGCGAGTGGAATTTATTAGACTGTAGGCTTTTGAACACCTCATGGAGGTGGATTGAATGCTCAATTGAGAAACTGCAGTTGCTTTAATCATGCTTTAATCTCATTGTAAGACTCCATTTGTATCAATGCCTTTGCTGGTATTTTATGGTGTTTTATTCGTGTATTTTGTCATCGTAGCAGAATTTTGAATCGACGAATATGCTGCTAAGCCATTTATGGAAATGACTAGATGTTTAACACTTTGAAACAATATTTGCATGTCCAAAGACCTTGCAAATCTGAAAACAGCTTTTGAGGCTATAATAAGAGGAGCTTACCTCTAACCAAGATATATATGTTTTGATCTTATTCCAGGGAGGCCTGTCCAACTTGTTGAGCTAATGAATCCTCTTGTGCGAACCTAATAGGAAGAAGTCGATCAAGTAGAGAAACCCTGACAAATTTGCAGCACTAAAATAACCAAAAAGAGATGGAGAATTTAACGTGGAAACCTCCTCAACGTGAGAAGAAAAACCACTGCCCGAGGGTACCCACAAATCTCCACTATCAACCAATCATGGGAATACAAAAGGAGTTCTTATCTGGCTATCACCGACTAGAGGCATGCAACTACTCAATCAATTGAATTAAATATCAAGAAACAAACTTCTTGGCAACCAACATTAGGATTTGATTTGAAGGGGATTTCACCAAAAACAGAGGGCAAACTTTCGAGGCTCAAAATGCAGGCTGAAGGTCTCCTTTCCCGATCTCCACTGTTCAGAATGGAGAGCAATGAGGGTAGAACCTTTCCTCAAATTTGGAGCACGATCCGACGGTAAACGAACTCACACCAACGATTCTTCCAAAGCTGGTCGGAGCAGAACCTAACAGACAGACTACTTCCATCCTCCTATGTTTGCTGCTGAGATGCTGGGCTTCTAGATCCCGCTAAAGTTAGACCTTTCTTTTTTTTTTTCTTTTGTTAGTATAGCTATATCATCTTCATGATTTAGAACATAAGATAAATATGCCGGTTTGACTTTGTTTTACAGTGGGGATAGTTGGGGCAATTTCTTCACAAATGAACTTGGGGGAAGACCTTTTATTATATACAAGATACACGTAGTATAAGGATAAATTTGCACTATTTTTTTTCGATTACAAAAGAGGCCTATAAACCTAATACATTAAAATAGAAATCATAAATATCTAATAAAGAGGTACGGATACTCTCACTGAGTATCGAACCTGGGACCTATTGATCACCATGCTAGAGGTGCGCTACTGCGCTATACCCTGTCTCAATAAATTTGCACCTTTTATTATTGTGCGCACCCGAATTTCGTCTCGTCGGGGCACGCATGCCCGCGCCTAAATGCAACGCGACTTGGGAGTGTCCACCTTCTCGGGGACGTGCGACGGATGCACGTGAGAAGGAGTCGTCACTTGCCATTTTACGACCCGAAGGTCGAAGGCCGGCAAGTTACCCAGGTCTAAGGGTACGGGGTACACCTAAAATGCTAAGGCAATAGTCTGTACAGAACCGAAAATTCCGAATTCGGGAATTCTATTACGTGTGGGCCTATATCCTACACGCCCTTTCGATACTCTAGCTTATCTAGGCTTGCCATTTTAATTTAAATACCGCTTAATTAAGTTTCGTTCATCTTATGCGTTTTGACTCCGTAAATTCGAAGAAACACTCTGACCGTCCACTCTCCGACCGGGATTTTACATGAATATATGTATAATATAAAACCTTACATTGTTCTTTCAAATAAATAAAAGACAAGCTACAATGACTAAATCCCGGTCGGTTCGCATTTGGCCATGATTTCACTCATGATCACCGTATAGTTTTGGAAAAGACCGAAAATTAAATTAAATGCGCACTCGGTGTATGGGGGTATTGGACCCCGTGGTCGACGATTATGGGCGTTGGACCCAGTGTGAATCGAGTCCTAAAAGATCGGGCTCGATCCGCATAACAATCAAGTGCAAAAAAAATGTAACAAGCAAGCTCAAATAAACAAACAATGGGGTTTCTTGTTATCGCCGAATTTACGTGAATTAACTAATTATTAATCGAGATATCTTGGCATACAAATCCTACATTAAAACAAACAAAATGAGTGATAGATAGGGCATGTAGCATTCGGCATCATTTTAACAGACCCGACAGACATGATGTCCATAGTCAAGTCTCGAATGTGTGGGTTGTTTTTAGATTCTTCTGTATCGTGACAATATGGCTTTTTACAGATTAAGAGTATTTTCACCTAAAACCCAATACCTAACCCTTTATTTGACTATTGCCCATGTTTGATTTAAGCCGAGTTTGAGATTAAGTTGTTTTTCCATATTTTAACCCGTTCTAAAGACAACCTATACTAGAGTGACGGCAGGACAAGAACCGATAGTCATGTCCCTTGAATCGAAAAAAAATATGTGTGTGTATGAAAAATCAAGATTGCGTGGCACGTATCTCAATGCTTTTGAAATTGTGAATTTAAAAAGGGAGTGACTAACAGTTCTTGAACTGTCGACGCGATTACAGATTATTAATCAGTTCGTACAATTCATTTAAAAGAGTCAAGTGATTTAATTTAGCCAAATTTAACGTCCCAATTATCTCGTATGTAAAATTTTAAGTTAATTAGAAATTTGCCGAATGCTTTAGTCTACGGATTTCAAATCGTCGAGATAGCCATTAGTTAACCACCCGATAAACTCTAATTTCCGACATGATCACATTGTATATAATTACAAAAAATAAAATATTTAAATGGGGCACATACATTGTCGGTGGGTGATCCAAGTAGGAAAGGGTCGGATATTTTTAGAAAATGTCCAGGGGACTGAATTGAACGATTTTAAAAGAGCAGGGACTGATTTGAAAATTCGAATGAAGTTTCGGGGATCGATTTGAAAATTCTGAAGAAATTGGGGACTGATTTGAAAATTCTAAAAAATTGGGGACTGTGTAAAAATTACTGAAAATGTCCTAGGACTTATTTGAAATGAAGTTGAAAATCTGGACTGATCTGAAAATAAAAAAAAATACCCCAGGACTAAACTGAAACAACTTGGAAAGTTCCTTGGGATGCTTGAAAAATTCTAGGAATTCAAGGGCTAATTGGAAAATAGTAAAATGACTGGGACTTGACTGAAAAGAATTTTTGAAATTCTGGGCAGATCTGAAAAGGGTGAAAAATGGTCTCGGGACTAAACTGAAACAATTTGGAAAGTTCCTTGGGATGTTTAGAAAAATTATGAAAAATCCAAGGACTGATTGGAAAATAGTAAAATGACCGGGACTTGATTAAAAATAATTTTTAAATTCGGGGCAGATCTTAAAAAAATAAAATGCGTCCTCTGGATTGAAATGTGACAAAACAGAAAGTTCATAAAATCGAATTTGGGACAAATCCGATCACCCACGCGACCCAAGAACACTCATTTCACATTATATCCATCAAGCAAGCAATAATATTTAGGAAAGGAGCCCTAATCATGCCACTAAGTCGAAAATTTACCTAATCCGGAAAGTTGAGGGGCTTCTCTGTAAAAAAAAATCGCTGGATTGATCGGGTCGGGTCTGATCGAATCGCCCGCCCGAAGGAGAAACCGCCCGGAAGAGCGCTGGGCCGAACTGGAGCCTGTTGGGCCGAATGATTTGGGCCGAACTTCTGGGCTGGACCTGCGAAGAAAGTGAACTGGGCCGAGGCCCGTTAGTCGGCGAGCGGTCGGAATCGCCGGAAACGGCGGCAACGGGGCTGCGGGCGGTGGTTCTCGCCCCTGGACGCTGCGGTGAGGGCCGGAATGGACGCGGGAGATGGCTCTGGGCACCGCTTGGGTTGCGCGGTGTCCGATTTGGACTTCACTAGGGTCGAAACGGCCGGAATCGAGGGGAAAATCGCATTTTTCGGCGAGAGTTTCCGAAATCAATCGATCCTCTAATCGACCAAATCGAAGGAAAATTTTTCGTTTTCTCTTGCTGGGTCTTGTTCGTCTCTACCCGAATTGTTTTTCTGTCCATTTAATTGCAATTTCTTCCCCTTTTCCGTTAAGATTTCGGCCGATTTGGAGAAAATCGCGGAAATTCGCGATTTGGGGATCTCTGGGCCGGCGGGGATCGCGGGCAGCCGGTGAGCGCTGCCTGGCCTGCCCGGACCCTTTTTTTTTTTTAATTAGGGTCGGCTGGATCACGGGCAGCTGGTCAGCACTGCCCGGCCTGCCCAAATTTTTTTAAAAAATTAATATTATTTATTTATTTATTTATTATTATTATTATCATAATTTATTATTATTAAAAAAAAGTAATAAATTGGAAAAATGACGATTATCACATATTCTGCATTGTCATTTATTTCTCTATATATATTATCCATATATACACGATTATCAGTTTGACTTTTTGGGCATCGATCTTTTGTTGCCATCTGAAATGTACCTCAACGAATATTTGTCTTTGCTACTAATATAGAATCAACAGTTGAATATCCTTGCTTCGTTTTTATTACTATACACAAGTCTTCCCTCGGTCCATAGGAAAACTCGATGAAACTAAAGAATAATTCACCGAATTGAGATTGGCCACGCAAGTATTAGCTATATTTTGTTCACTAATTAAGATACATGCTGATTTTTTAGACTAGGCACGGAATAATTGTACTGAAACATCTATGCACAATTCAATTATAATGTGTGGAGTTTGTGCCTACATTATAAATATTTACTACACTGCAACCCTAGAGTCGAAGCATGTGTAATGCAACGCACGTGCTCTCTGCCACTACTATAAATAAATACATAGGATAATTAATTAGAACAAAAAAGAGCAAACAAAATAAAGCAAGATAAAGTGTGTTTGATTTTGGAGTTGAGTTGAGTTTTGATTTTAATTGAGTTGTAATGATTGTATTATTGAATTATGAAAAAAAAAAGTGTGATGAATAGTTGAAAGAATTTAGTATTAAAAATTGAATTGAGTATAATAGAGTTGTATGTGGGTTTATGTATAGGGCCTAACTTTTTTACTTTGAAGAGTTAATTTTTGTTGTATAGTGAATAAAGTTAAAGTTAAAATTAAAATTTTAAAATCTAATTACGAAATCAAACGGAGCTTACATTCTTGAGACCTACGGCCCATTAGATAGGACTCGGCCCACAAGCATATCAAACCTGTGAAGCAGCAATTTTTTTTCTTTTTTTATGTTTCACGTGATATTCGAAAGTCAAATAGGTTTTTACTAATTCAAGATCAATTAAGCCAACATAGGAACCTTGGGCCGAGGTAAAATGGGAAGATTCTCGCTGGAAAGTTCGAATTTCACTTAAATAGAAGCCCAATTGCGTGTACATCTAGTTGGGTAAATTTTCACGAGATTGCATAATCGCATCTTTAAGAACCTGATAGGAATAATCTCGAAGGACCTTTTGTTTGTTAAGACTTACTAAGGTCCGGTGACTAGTTTTGCTGCCTGATTCGCATGAACATATTTATGGGAATGAAGCTGGCACTGGATATCCACGATTTGGCGAGTCCACGACAATTTTCGGATTGGTACTAGAGTTGTCGATCCTCTACCCCAAAAACCCCGAGTCCTTACTTTCACGATATATCTATCTATATACCATCCATCTGTCCAAACTCGAAAGGCCCTTAATGGTCGTTGTACTATTCTACGAGGACATTCGGCTCGACAAAGCAACCAAAAAAGATTATTACCATTAATATAGTATATTATCATTTCCATGTCATAAAGGAGATTGAGAATTTCTTCCATTAGTAAGTTCATAATTGACAAAATTGACAATTTGGTCCCTGAAAGATACACCTCACTGCAAGTTGATCCCTTACGCATATTATGTGTACAAGTTGGTCCGAATGTTGCAAACGTTTGAACCATTTAGTTCTTCCGTTAGAAAAATGGGAGGTCCCTGATGGGAAGTGCTCAGACGGCCGTTAATTGGCACTGTGACCTCCTCCTCTTGAATTCCCTCACTGGCTATACGGTAGAAGAACATAAATGCAAAGAGAAAACCCCAAAACACATTTGATTTTACTCCTTCCTTTCTTCCTTCCTTCCTTCCTTTCCCTGATTTGAACAGAAAACCCTAAAACAAATCCCCCACATTGGACTCGAAGAACACATTTCACCCCAAAAATGCCAAACCCGAGAACCCCTAACACAACAGAAACACGCAGAAACCTCCAGCAGAAACAGAAAAAACAGACATCCTTAGCTTGATCTTCAACTACAACCTTCAGATAACCAAAATCGGTATTCCCCATCTGCAGAACAACAAAGCCAACAACCCCCAGCACAACAGAAACACAAACTCGAGAACCCCATAACAGCAGGAACACACACAAATCTCCCTGCAGAAACAGAAAAGAAACAGACCCCAGATACAAAACAAGAACAAGAGAATCCCCAACAGCTTCAAGCCATCGGCATCACCAAACCCGAGAGCCCCCAGCTGCAGAACAACAACAACAACAGAACCCCCAGTACAACAGAAACATGCAGAAACCCCCAGAAAAAACAGAAAAGAAACAGACCTTAGCTGCAGAACAAGAACAAGAGAACCCCCAGCAGCTTCAAGCCATCTGCATCACTAGACCCGAGAACCCCCAACTACATAACAACAACATTAACAAAGCACCCAGCTACAGAACAACAACATTAACAGAAAACCAAACAATTCAATAAGTACAAACCTAATAATTCAGCTTGCAACAGTGAAGACAAATCAGTGAAGATATAACTGGTTGATCCAACAAATCAAATCAGTGGGGAGCAAAGTTCAAATATTTTTATAGTTTGAAAATTTGAAATGAACGAACAATAGTCATTCAGATCCTTCTACAATTGTTTCTAGCCATCCCAATCACAGGAAAAATTCTGCACATTACAGTATAGCACAATCCTCTAATAAAGTTTCTAGATTCATTAGTCACAGAATAAACCATGAAAAAATATAGTTAGAGGAGAAAAGTCTCAAGTATTTTTAAAGAAATATATATACATACATATCCAACCTAAACCACTGTAAAAAGATATGGGCATGTACCGATCCACACAGAGAAACATCATCAATAACCATCAATAACCAAGCAATAAACTGAAGCAGAAAGAGAATTAGCTAAAACAGAAAACTCTGTTCCCCTCTCATATAGAACACTTTGCTTCCTCCAATGCACATAGAACATATGATCTAAATTGCTCATTCCACACTCCTGCAGACAAATATAAAATTTGTTACAACACTCAAAACCAATCCCATTCAGCACTCTTCCCTCCACAGACAAAATCGACCACCTTTTTGGGATGACATTCATAAAAAACAATGCCTTAATCACTTTCATCAACACAGCAGTTGAAAAAATTAAGATAAATGTACTGACCTGGTCCCCATATGCCACCCAAATCAACATCCTTTCTGCCAACTCCCGCAGCAATAATCCCAAGTGCTTCTCACCAAGAAACGACCACAATCACGAATGAAACTCCGGAAGATCACAGTCGACACTCTCAATTGCAGAAATATTGAGGCGTTTGGTCGAATTTGATGATTTGAGTCTAATCAGGTGGTTCAATTAGGGTTTCAGGGACACCGCGGGAAGCACCGATTTGGGGATAATATGATTTTGTTTTTCGTTTTGCAGGGTTTGACTTCAAGGACGACCAATTTTGCCAATTAACGGCCGTCTGAGCACTTCCCGACAGGGACCTCCCATTTTTCGAACGGAAGGACTAAATGGTACAAACGTTTGCAACGTTCGGACCAACTTGTACACACAATATGCGTAAGGGATCAACTTGCAGTGAGGTGTATCTTTCACGGACCAAATTGTCAATTTTGTCGTTCATAATTTTACATGTCAAATGATACCAACCATCCCACCTGCGCATTGCGCGCGAGATTATTACTCATGAAAAATAACATCGTTAGAAATATTAATTAGTTTATGGTTGTAGAACTTAGGTTTTGATAATTTGCAAGTTGATGGTTAAATAAAACGATTCAATTTATTTTAATAGAAATTAAGGAAGTTAAAATGACAATATAAATTTATCCCATACATTATGCGATTCACTTAATATTTTTATTACTGTATTTTACTTTGAAACATGCATTTATATTTTTTATGTGTAAATTCTTCTACAACAGTTTTTACTTTTTTCATCAAATTAATGGTAGTTATTTATAAAGAACCTATGAACTATGTATAGAATATTAATCATTTTAAAATCTTTATTATTATATTTTTTTTTCAAATATGATTTTAAATGTAATTTATGATATGTGAAACATGTAATTTTTTCGAACGATTCATTATTAAGTAAAAGATGTAAAATCATAAAATTTAAATTATCTTTTACAATTTCAAATTGCAAGAGAAGCCTTATTTCTCTCAAGAGATGGCCCTTTTTTCTTTGTCTATTCAAAGATGAAAATAGGAGTTTGAACAATTATTATTGATTTTTATTCTTTTAGTTTTGATTTGTAAGAGAAGCCTTGTATCTTTTTTTTCGATGTGCATCATGATATCCGGAAGTCCAATTGGACCAGACTAATCTAGTGGAGTTGGGTTAGCCCACTAAGAGGTAAAGCTCTTACAGCGTGAATTTTCTTCAATCACACGACTCGAACTCGAGACCTTGCTTAAGGGGAATAAGTGCTGAACCACTTGTATTAACCCACGTTAATAAGCCTTGTTTCTTTTTAGAGGCGGCCTTTTTTTTGTCTCGGTCAAAGATGGAAAAAGGAGTTTGGACAATTATTATTGAATTTGTTCTTTTAGTTTCGCTTTGTAAGAGAATTTAGAGGCTTCTCTTTTATTTCATTTTTTAGTTAAAGATTGAGCATGGAAGTTTGGACAATTATTATTAAATTTATTTCTTGTCTTTGCCTTGTTGGTCGAGTTAGCTCCATAAGTAAATGAAAGGTAACACAATGGTGAGCTAAGCGTTTGACACTTGAAATGACCTTGTTAATCATCTCTCTCTCCTTGGAACGACAACGTTAATATTCACTCTCCATTTTGCAATTATATATTATAGATAGATTCGGGAACAGCTTGTTAGAAATTTTACGATCCTGAAACCCAAAAATCTCACATGCTACCAACATCGAATCAATTTAGTAATCGGAAGCATACCTAAATTAATTGCGGAAGCAAGAGACGGGGTTTTATGATCTTCCAAGTCAATATGTTATAACATGGGTTGTTTCTCTGTCTAAGTAGTGGGGCCTCAGAAAAGCAGTCTATTTAATGTATGACTCAAAGACCATTACCCCTCAATTGCATCTAAGTGCCCAAGGTTATTATAATTTCTAATTTTGTCCATCTTAGAATCAAAGATTACCTTATTTTATCTGCACTTTAGGCCCAATACTCTACCAAAATGTCATTAAGGTCCATTATTTAAAACCTTAGTAGATCACTTAATCGGACCAATAACAAATATAGCACATAATACATAACTAATGATTATTTAGGTTGGACTACATTATTGAATAAAATCCAATAATTTCCCAGTTAGGCTGACATATATATCACCGCACAGTTATGTATTACAATGCCTTAGGCATGCTCTTAATTGCTATCTTTACCAGACATCTCTAACAGTCTGATCCGTTGAACATATCAACATAGGACCAAAGCGATTTTCATCACATATATATTTTCACCAGACTCATCAATGATCACGTATATCAATGTATTCAACGACATAGATCAAATATGGGTGAGCAGTATGGAAATTACATGTAATGTGATTTGGGCATACATATTTCCCACTAGCCCACTGTATTCCTTAGTGAGATCTAAAGTACTTAATCCATAATGGGTGAATCATAAACTGTATTGCGTATAAACTGTAGAAATTACCCATTATGTACTACTACAAACGAATAGAGTCAAAGTACAACCTCTCACTAACCGTAGTGTCCTCGCAAATAACACTCATATGAGCAACATGCTCATGAAAGACTGTGGGTGGAAAACCTTTAGTGAGCGAATCCACAATCATGGAAGTCGTACATATATGTTCCATAGATTATTGTCCACTCTGAATGCTATTTTTAACAACTTTAGTTGTTGGAATACAAGACTGTCAACTTATTGTCACATAGTAACTTTAGTGGTCTTTCAACACTATATATAATTTGCAGCCTAGTAACAAAACTTCGCAATTATATTCCATAAATAGATACTGCATAACAATTATAAACTATGCCTCCATCATTGAAGTAGTGGTAAGCATTTGGTTAATACTCTTCCAGGTATGGTGTAAATGGGTGGGTACGGGTGGTTTTTAGGAAAATTTTCCGGTCCCTATTTAGTTCGAACTGGTTTTTTAAGAACAAAAAAACCACCCTAAAACCATTTGATGGTAAAAAAAAAAAGGACCAAGCATAACTTCAATTTTTCGGGGACCGAAAAAATAAAAAGACTATGTCTTAAGCACTATTAAGTCCAAATGTTAAATACAACGGCCAATCTTACA